>NC_081561.1:40074738-40201141 GCF_022355385.1 Mustela nigripes | reverse complement strand
ATTTCATCAAGATCAAAAGCTTTTGCACAGCAAAGGAAACAGTTAACAAAATCGGAAGTTAAAATTTCTTGACCCCAAATGAGCCAAGCAAGTAACGATATACAATTATCCTGGTCTCCTTTTATGGCTCCGACTCTGGGTAGAGCAGAAAACATTGTCTCTGAAGTATAAATTACAAAGAAAATCTGCGTGGGACTGCTCAAATGAAATGAAAAGCTACCTTTTAAGTATTTATAGCACAGGAAAAAAAGGTTTTAATAATTTGGGTTAACTGCAAAAATGCCCCCTAGAAGACTGGATTAAAAGAAAAGCACAATAAGAACCCAGAGGGAAAAGCCATATGAATAGCTATCCAGAAGGGACCATTTCCTTGGGGAGTTTGTAAGGAACACATTTTAAATAAACTTATGACAAAAATATAATTCCTTATTGTATGTGAGAATGTTTGAATAGCCAAAGACATTAATACAGAGAAACTATATTTTGTCTCTAATGGTACACATTATCATATGTATTATTGAGGCATTTGAACTCATAGCCTTATTAAACTCAATACTTTGTTATAGAGTATGTCTTCTCAGCAGTTATGATCCATTTCTTTGTAAAATATAATTATATTTCCAAAGTTAGTATTTTCTAAAATATCAAACTTTTATTAAAAATTAAATTACCTTTTCAAAAGAAACAGTAATTTTCCCTCAGGTGTTTTTCATGAACATATTTAATGATTTCAGAACCAACTGAGAGGAGAATCCTTCTGTGGACAGGGCTTCCCCACCTTTGTAAGTCTCTTCAAACTCTGCTTACTTCTTCTGTCCACCTGCTGTCTTGGCAGACAGGCACAAATGTAGTCAGAATTACCCTTAGAAGTGTGCAGTCAAGACCACCTATTCCAAAGACAACGGACTCTGCCAGTTTACTGTATTTAGAATAAACAGAAGCAGCAATTCTAAGCAGAAAGGAGAGGAGCTTTCTAAGCATACTGGAGAATGAGTGATTGTTATGTTCTGCCCTATAACCACAAACACTAGAGTAGCTGGATCATTTGTGAAAGGAGGAGTATGTGGACTGGCTTTTTGAACTCTGGAGAAGACAACTAGATGCATCATGTTATTAAAAATATGAAGAAAGCTTCATCCTACCAGTAACAAGCACAGTACCAGGCTTTATATATTCTAGTTGCACAACAATCTTTGTCTTCCTCTGTTGATCTTTTTTACCAGTAGAACTTAAAGGAAAAAATGAAGGTAATTCTTTAAAAACAATTCTGAGGAACAAGGAAAAAAGAGTTGGTAAGTAGACATGACATGAGAGTTCAAAGAAAATTATTCAGTATAGTATATATTTTTAAAGTAAATAATTTTAGCCATTTAGAATCTTGATCATCTTCTTGAACATGATAAAAACTTTAACATATTAAAACTCACTGAATCCCCCCCTACTATTACCTTTTTTTTTCCTTTTTTTTTAAATTTAGTTCCAGATTTTCATATGTAGGAAATGTTTATCTGGATGGTCTATGTTTAATTACATGCATATATATTACAAATATATTCATTATTCGCCCACTGCAAGATTTTGTTTTATTTTGTTATTTCTTTAACTTACTGTATTTCTCTGGTTAACATTTCTTTTTGCCGTAATATAATCCCTTAGAAATTATTTTACTGATAATATGTAAAATATAAAATCTCTTTGTCTTTATCTAAAATTGTTTTTGTTTCTCCTCTTTGAGGAAGCTTTAGTTGATGAAGCTATATAGGTGACCAGGTACTCTGCCTCAGTGCTGTCTTAAAGAGTGTATTGTTAAAAAGTTTTCTGTGGGGGCTACTGGGTGGCTCAGGGGGTTAAAGCTTCTACCTTCGGCTTGTTCATGATTCTGGGGTCCTGGGATCGAGTGCCGCATCGGGTTCTCTGCTCAGCGAGGAGACTGCTTCCTCCTCTCTGTCTCTCTCTGCCTGCTTCTCTGCCTACTTGTGATCTCTAGTTGTCAAATAAGTAAATAAAACATATTTTTAAAAAAAGAAGTTTTCTGTGGATTTAATTTTCATATTTTGAAGGTAATCATTCACTTTTATCTACATTTTTTAAAGATTTTATTTTTTTTAAATTCAAGTTTCCCTTTTATATGTTTTCTTGCCTACAGTGTCACAATACACTTGCATGCAGAATGAATTATTTAAAATACAATGTAGTTATCTCATAATATTGCTTAAAATCTGCCAGCACCTCTCTGCTTCCCTCACTATCTACAGGATAAAATCCAAGGTTCTTAAGAAAACATGCTAGGTCATGCCAAGCTCTGTAGCCCTATTTCTCACCATTCTAGGCCTCATACTTTATTCCCCAGACACATAAAACTACTTTTAATTCACTGAACACTGTATGTTATGTTTGGTTTCTAAGACTTCATTATGGTTCTCTCTGCTTAAATGTCCCCACTCTCATTCTTATTTTTATTTTTAACTATAGTTATTTCCCTCTTAACAGTTATGACTTAGTTGAAGTCTTAAATCTTCAAAGAACCCTCCCCTAACACCTCAGGGTGAGGCAGGTGTGATTTTTCTGTGCTCCAGTAACAGTGCAGTTACATACCTAAATCTCCCAGGGAACCTTATATGTTTCCAGTTCCCATCACATCATGTGTTGTCCTACACTTAGAAGATGCTCAGTATATATTTGCTGATTACTGATATAATTAAGGGGAGGAAAGAAGATAATATAGGATGAATGATACTCTAAATTCATGAACGTACAAATATACTACTCTTAACATTAAAATTTCAACGGCCATGTTCACTTGTTAATTAGTTAATTAGTTTACTTAACTCTAGAATACTTGCAAGAATCTGAGTATTTGAGATGGTCAGTAATCCAGGATTAGATAAGGGAAAGTAGTATTGTCCCAGCCTCAGGACTCAGAGAAAGATGTGTGAATGTACACAGAGAAATTTCTTTATTTCTAGGGAGGAAGAGAACCTGCAGTTAATTTCAGCAAAGAATTTGAAATATCTGCTACCACTGAAATTTTTAAAATGTACAGTATTCTTTAGCTCGAAATGAAATATTAAAAAATATCACTAAAGTATTTTTAATCATTTCTCATTTATGAACTTTAGGCAAATTGGTTTAACTAGATTAAACTGGAAACTATAATTTTCGTGAAAGTATGTATGTAAGAATGACAAGAAAAGGTAAATAATACTAAATTGATAAATATAATTAGTATTCCAAATTTCAAATTAAATTGCCAAGTTGAAAGTTTATGAATTTTTTGGGGTATGGTATATATAGACACCAATATTCAGTGTTTTAAAGATCCGATAGAGGGGACACCTGGATGGTTCAGTTGGTTAAGCATCTGCTTTCCACTCAGGTCATGATCTTGGAGACAGGATCAGACAATAAAACAAATCAGGAGACAAGATCAGACAATCAGACAATGAGACAAAATCATTGAGGATAACCTACAGATGTAGGTAAATATGTCATAACAATAGTGTAAAATGGTTTGATAAAGAAAGTACAAGGGTTAAGAGAACAATCCTTTGTCAAGCATTTATTGTTAATCTAATGAGCCAAGTAACATAATGGACACAAAGAACAAATACCTAATATAATCTAACGGCCATAAGGAAAGAAATGCTTGAGAAATTATGTTAAAAACTGTGGCTAGAATCAAGTAGGAAATCATCAGACTGAGGTCAAAAGAGTATTTAGGGAGAAGGAAAAGCATGAGCAGGCTTAGGTGAGAAGGCAACCTACAGTCAAGAAACACTTCTCAATGGCTAGAGCTCAAATCCTGGGTGAGAAAGGGAATGACACACGGGGAAGGAAAGGAAGAATGTAGCTACAGAGGAAACGAATAATAGGAAATAATCTACTTTCTGAGCACAATTAAAGAACGTAGAGGTTGAGAAACATCTTATTTGTGGCTTGTTTTAGGAATTCTGTTATCTCTTCCCTCAATTCATTGCAAATATAGATGGTAATCCCTCCTTTTGCTTGCCAAAACAAGGATAAACAAGGTTGCTGATTTTTAAAAACTTTGCTAAAATAGTACAAGGACATTAAATATTGGATATAATTTACCCCATTGTTTATGGGCTAGTGCTGTGTCTCCGGGACATATTGGTAAAACTGTTTTCCTTCTGAGCTCAAAGCTAGCAAAAGGTGGTTAGGGAATTCTCTCTCTCTTGTTTTCTTTCTCCTGTTTTCAGGGATTCACTCATCCTTCCCTGATTTTTTAAGGATGTCCAAGGTTATTTAACGTCATAATCTCTGATACAGATGTACCCTGTCCTCAATGAAAATCAATTATGCATAATATTAAAGTCATGTTTATATCATCAATAGGTATTTTTTATTGCAAATAAAACAAAACACTCAAACCATGTTTGGTAAAAAATATATATATATATACATATTTCATTCGCACTAAAGCTCATGTAACTAACTATGGGAAGAACAAGGATTTCTGGAGCAACTGGATCTAGAGAGTGGAACACTGCCAAAATTATCATTCCACCTCAATCTCCTTTGCCAACACATGCAAACCACTCTCATTACTCCTTTTTCCACCTTGTTGGGTTCAGTTTTTCTTACTGAGAGCTGGTCCCCTCTATCTAATAGGCATGTAAGCAGCAGATCCCACAATTCCCATTTCAAATTTTAACCACCAGAAAGGAATGGAAGCAGATTTCCACATCCCCGTTTGAAAACACCTCTCCAGATTTTGTTGTTGTTGTTGTTTGTTTTGTTTTGTTTTGTTTTTAATTTATTTGCAGCGTAACAGTATTCATTGTTTTTGCACCACACCCAGTGCTCCATGCAATCCCTGTCCTCTCCAATACTAACCACTTGGTTCTCCCAACCTCCCACCCTCTGCCCCTTCAAAACCCTCAGATTGTTTTTCAGAGTCCACAGTCTCTCATGGTTCACCTCCCTTTCCAATTTCCCTCAACTCCCTTCTCCTCTCTATCTCCCCCTATTCTCCATGCTATTTGTTATGCTCCACAAATAAGCAAAACCATATGATAATTGTCTTTCTCTGCTTGAATTATTTCACTCAGCATAATCTCTTCCAGTCCCGTCCATGTTGATACAAAAGTTGGGTATTCATCCTTTCTGATGGAGGCATAATACTCCATAGTGTATATGGACCACATCTTCCTTATCCATTCGTCCGTTGAAGGGCATCTTGGTCCTTTCCACAATTTGGCGACCGTGGCCATTGCTGCTATAAACATTGGGGTACAGATGGCCCTTCTTTTCACGACATTTCTATCTTTGGGGTAAATACCCAGTAGTGCAATGGCAGGGTCATAGGGAAGCTCTATTTTTAATTTCTTGAGGAATCTCCGCACTGTTCTCCAAAGTGGCTGAACCAGCATTCATTCCCACCAACAGTGTAAGAGAGTTCCCCTTTTTCCACATCCCCTCCAACACATGTTGCTTCCTGTCTTGCTAATTTTGGCCATTCTAACTGGTGTAAGATGGTATCTCAATGTGGTTTTAATTTGAATCTCCCTGATGGCTAGTGATGATGAACATTTTTTCATGTGTCTGATAGCCATTTGTATGTCTTCATTGGAGAAGTGTCTGTTCATATCTTCTGCCCATTTTTTGATATGATTATCTGTTTTGTGTGTGTTGAGTTTGAGAAGTTCTTTATAGATCCTGGATATCAACCTTTTGTCTGTACTGCCATTTGCAAATATCTTCTCCCATTCCATGGGTTGCCTCTTTGTTTTGTTGACTATTACCTTTGCTGTGCAGAAGCTTTTGATTTTGATGAAGTCCCAAAAGTTCATCTTCACTTTTGTTTCCTTTGCCTTTGGAGACATATCTTGAAAGAAGTTGCTGTGGTTGATATCGAAGAGGTTACTGCCTACGTTCTCATCTAGGATTCTAATGGATACCTCTCCAGTTTTTAAGTGGCCATTATGTCCTCATTTAGCAATCATGGGATTAGAAATAGGCAAGTCTTTATTTCCTTCAGACCTTTATTCCCACTCAACTTAAAACTGTTAAGTTTTTGAGCCTTGATTTTTCTCTGCATAGAATATATAATGGGTGTCATAGTATCATGGTACAAGAGGAGGGGGCACCTGCTAGTGACTAAGAGCATGGTCTCTGGAGGCAGAGTGTCTGAGCCCAAATCCTGGCTCTGCCATGTATGAGCTGTATCACTTGGGAAAATTATTGAATCTCTCTGGTCTCAGCTTCCTCATCTTCAAAACAGAGATAATAGTGCCTGGGTGGCTCAGTAAGTTAAGCATCTAACTTTGGCTCAGGTCATGATCCCAGGATCCTGGGATCAAACCCCATATCATTGGGCTCCCTGTTTAGCAGGAAGTCTGCTTCCTCTCACCTTCCGCCTGCCACTCCCTCTGCTTGTGCTCTTTCTCTCTCTCTCTCTCTCCTTCTCTCTCTCTCTCTTTATTTCTCTCTCTCTCTAATAAATAAATAAAATCTTTAAAAAAATAAAACAGATAATAATAGTACATGTCATGTAGGGTTATTTTGATTCTTTTTTTTTTTTTTAAAGATTTTATTTATTTATTTGACAGAGAGAAATCACAAGTAGATGGAGAGGCAGGCAGAGAGAGAGAGAGGGAAGCAGGCTCTCTGCTGAGCAGAGAGCCTGATGCAGGACTTGATCCCAGGACTCTGAGATCATGACCTGAGCTGAAGGCAGCGGCTTAACCCACTAAGCCACCCAGGCGCCCTATTTTGATTCTTAAATAAGCTAAAATATGTAATGCACTTAGAACGCTGCCAATATACAGAAAGAATTTAAAAGAAATAAACATTATTTTCAGTTACCAAATCTTTATAAGTATCAAAACAAAATCAATATCTTTTTTTTGTGTGCAAGTCACAGGTTCCAAATGTAACACTTCAAAGATGATTATAATTCTTCCTTAGTCTTATTCCATTTGATTATTCTTTTGAAGCATAAATTTAACGTGTTTAGTAGAAAATTTTTATTCCAAAATATAATTGGAATAGTTTCAGGGCCTGATACAAAAAGAGCTTCTCTCATATTCTTCCTTCACCTCCCATTCCCCAACCAAGCATAAAAATTGTCAGAGGCAGGAAAATTACTTCCTCACAGGAAACCACTTAGTAATGATTTAAATCAGTGGTTTACAAATCAACTTCCTTGAATTCTGGTTATCTTAAGTATCCTTATACTATGGCGATTCTGATTCCTAAAGCGACAAAAAAAAGAAAAAAAAATTAAAGAGTAGTCATCTGTATCACTAAATATTAAGAATCTATGCATTATACATGACCCTGACCTAAACACTTTGCCACCAGAAACAACGCATAAGAAGGTACTGTGGAAACCCCCAGATGGTCTCTTTTCTCTGGGACTTTATCTGATTTAAAATACTCATTGATCTGATGACTTTTGGCATGACCAAGGTCAATACTATGGCTTCCTGAGTCTCACACAGAGTGATTTGTAAGAGTTAAATTCCTGCCCCAGATGAGGAAATAAAACCTTTCCAATGTCTTTCCTTCTTTTCAATGGTGTTAACTGCTTTTTTTGAAGTTATAAACTATTTATTAATATTTAAATGTATCTCCCCCAGATGATTGAAATTTCTTAGATTTTAGGAATATTTTAAGGATATTTAACAGGAAATATTTTGCCATCTATCTTTAAGAAATAGATACATAATGAAGTTTCCATGATTTTGTTTATCCCAAAGCCCAAGGTTTAGCTTTGCCAATTTTTTGATTTCTCATCCTGAATTATTTATGAATATGCTAGGTTCATGGCATATTGCAATACTTTTTTGCAATCAGAGCCCATCCAGGAAAGACAAGCAATTTTAGATTTTTCATAAATATATTTAACAAACACAGATAATTGGTTACATTCGTGATGAAATAGCTGTGAAATCAAACAGAGTGTGGAGAAGCAATTTAAAGATTTACAACAGGAGAAAGCCGCTATCCACCCCAGGTCTAGAGAAGCAAGAAAAAAAATAATGATGCAATCAGAGTACCTTTGGTTGACCAATCTCTTCCAGAAATGAGAAGGCAGGGGAGCCTGGGAAATATGGTCGCCATGATCCAGAGCAGAGTTGGGGTAGCACAGAGGATAGAGCCAGAAACCAATTGGCAATCATCTGTTACATCGGGAATATACAAATGGAAGAAAGCTCTCTAGCTCTAGTCTGTGTGGTTCTTAGATTGTTAACATTGATAAAACCTGAGAGCTTTTAAAAAGGAAAATTCTGATGCCAAAGAAACATATAGACTCAGAATGTCCGAATTTAGGTCCAGGCATCTGCATTTTAACATTTATATCAATAAGTTATTAAATAAGTTTATGGTCAAATAAGCTTCATCTTCTTCCTCTCCCTTTTCCCTGACACTGTAGTCCGGGATGATAATGCCCAGATAGGTCAGCGGTTTTGAGTATCACACCAGTCTATTAAATCTTCTGGCAGGTTTACTAACTAGAAGGAAACACACTATTTTTACTTCCATATCTCATCCAGAAAACAGTGGTGATACCTCAGGAGTATAAGTGGCCACTACCTGAGTTGTTTATATTTTCTGAGATGGCAGATGAGGGTCAGGCTGAGCCATGGTAGGCAGCTCTGATTGGATGTGGTGCTAATGATTCTGGGCCGTGACATATACAAAGAAATATGCCTCAGGAATCTGGGCCTCTCTCTGTTCTGATGGTAGCAAAAAATAAACTGCTTAGCAAATTTTCTTTCCCTTATCCACAAGATACAATTCTCCCCTGTCACTTTAGAGAGCCAATTTTCTCTTGTCTTCTGTCTTCTATGAATAGATTTGAGGAATACAATGTTGTTAGCTGAAATATTCTATTCAGTTTGACACAGTAAATTTGCTCCATTATTTTCGATCTTAACTTGCATTTGCTTACTCTTCCCAATCAGTTGCTTAACTTCTAACAGTCTGAGGAAGCTTTCTGCCTAGTACTTATGTTGCTCATTGAGTTGTTTCATTAACTCCAAAGCTTTGCACATCTTTCTTTGTTAGTTTTACCCATAATTTTTTGAATAATGGTTTCAGCATTCCAGTGTACTTTTTAAATTTCCCTTGCTTGTGTTGTCTTTAATGCAAACACAAACAATATAGCTTAGTACCTAGTAACTTCCTCTTTTGGTTGCTCAAAATTTGTGTAATTATAAAAATTGAAAATATGTCCAGTAGAAAATATTTAATAACTTTGCTATCAATAATCTCATTTGGATTAAACTCTTATACCTTGTTTAGAAAACTGCATGAGGAGAGACAGAGGAACCTATATCTTAGCATTCCTATTTTACAAATATAAAATTATTACAGTAAAATAAACAATAGTATATGTGTTTTACATAAATTAACATTTTTTATAACTTTACTGATGGTCGGGGCGCCTGGGTGGCTCAGTGGCTTAACCTCTTGCCTTGGGCTCAGGTCATGATCTTAGGGTCCTGAGATAGAGATCCCCTTCAGGCTCTCTGTTTGGCAGGGAGCCTGCTTCCCTGTCTCTCTCTGCCTGCCTCTCTGCCTACTTAGGATCTCTTTCTCTTTCTCTCTCTGTCAAATAAATAAATAAAATCTTAAAAACAAAACAAAACAAAACAAAAAAAACCTTACTGATAATCAAATATACTGTGCACAAACAAATCCCCAAGTAACAACTGACATGTAAATAATATTTTTTTACAAGAAAAAGGAAAGAAGTATTTTTACATACATTCTCAAAATCAAATATATGAACTGGATTAGAAGATGTGTAGTCTCATTATAGAAATTTTCAGTGAATGCCCCCCCTCCCCGTGTTCAGTTCTGGTTGTCAAGGAAAAAGAGCCTTATACAAGGGAACACATTGAGGTAGGAGGCACCAACCAGGAGATCATCCTGGGAAGGAAATTTGTGATTGTCAGGCTGAAGTGCTGAGAGGAGAAACAGAATCATTATGCAGAGAATAGAAGTTCCATGTAGCAAAATGTCATAAGGGCTGCTAAATCTCCAACTACAAGAGCAAGGGGAAGAAAGTACTAGAAAGTATAATTAGACCTGAGGCCATTGGATTCACAGTCACAATCAATCATGCTCAATGACCAGTAAGAAGAAAAATTCAAAGTTAGAGCATTAAATATTATGTGCTGTGACTCTTTTTATGCAGATCTTGATGATAGTACAAAGATGAAAGAAAAGAAGGAATAAAACACTCAAGTTTCCTATGGAGACTAAGAAGGGAAACATAGCAAAGGTTGTGGGGATATTAGGGACAAACAAGAAGAAGGAATTATCTGTGGAATTGAAAGGATTTAAATTTCTCCTTTAAAACGTGCTGTATTTTGGTACAGAAAGCCTTGATCTGATTAGAATAATTACAGTTTTAGAAATTGGTTCTGGAAATCTCTTATGTTAAAGCTATCTGCTTCAAAGATAGTTTCTAAATATTCAGCTCACTAGGGACAATCTCCCCAGCTAGGAAGTATAGTGATATTTGGAAATCTGCTAACCCCAAGTCATTTGTTACAAAGATTTCTGTCAGAGAAATAAATTTTAGTCTGTACCTTTCATAGACTACTATCCTCATAGCACAGCATAGAAAGAGCTCAGTGTATTTTGTACAGGTGAATTAAAGGGTGTGGAAAATTGTTTAATTTCTGGGATTCTCTATACACCTAAGGGTCACCATTGACCTTTGATTTTGAGGGCAGGATTCCCTGTCAGTTATCTCTGATTCTCCCCTACCTAGCACAGGGTCTGGGACCTAGTTGTAGCTAGCTTTCAAAACATGCCAATTCCATGAGGAATTCTAATTGGAAAAATACAGCCATGTGATTTTCACATTTCTCACTCGTTCTGCCTCTTTCTTTTTGTATATTTGATATATACAAATGGGGTCAAGGAAATATAGCCAACAAAAAAAGTAAAAGGAAACCAAAGGAGACATACATTACTTTTTTATTAAGTAGGGTTTTTTTTTCTCAGATAGTTAATCAGTGGGGAGAAAGAGATTGCAAATGTAGAATTTTTCCAGGAACAAAACCCAAATGGCACAATAATCATATGATAAAAAAATGTTTTCATCCTACCCCTTTCAGTCTTCTACTTCTTTTTTCAAGAAGCAATGATTGATACAAATCTCTTGAATATAATGATCACAACCATAAAGTCCTATTTCATTATTTGGGGAACTACATAATATTCAAGTGTAAAATTATTATAATTTATTAAATCCTCTATTACTGGTTCAGTGAATATCCCTACAAATAGACTTTACATGTAAGTTTATTTGTAAATACATTCTTAAAAATGGAATTTTATAGGTATTGCCAAATCATCTTCCAAGGTAGTTGTGCCAGTTAATAATTGTTTTTAATTTTTTTAAATTTTTTAAATTTTTATAAACATATATTTTTATCCCCAGAGGTACAGGTCTGTGAATCGCCAGGTTTACACACTTCACAGCACTCACCAAAGCACATACCCTCCCCAATGTCCATAACCCACCCCCCTTCTCCCAACCCTCCTCCCCCCAGCAACCATCAGTTTGTTTTGTGAGATTAAGAGTCACTTATGGTTTGTCTCCCTCCCAATCCCATCTTGTTTCATTGATTCTTCTCCTACCCACTTAAGCCCTCATGTTGCATCACCACTTCCTCATATCAGGGAGATCATATGATAGTTGTCTTTCTCTGCTTGACTTATTTCACTAAGCACGATACACTCTAGTTCCATCCATGTTGTCGCAAATGGCAAGATTTCATTTCTTTTGATGGCTGCATAGTATTCCATTGTGTAGATATACCATATCTTCTTGATCCATTCATCTGTTGATGGACATCTAGGTTCTTTCCATAATTTGGCTATTGTGGACATTGCTGCTATAAACATTCGGGTGCACATGCCCCTTTGGATCACTACGTTTGTATCTTTAGGGTAAATAACCCAGTAGTGCAATTGCTGGGTCATAGGGCAGTTCTATTTTCAACACTTTGAGGAACCTCCATGCTGTTTTCCAGAGTGGTTGCACCAGCTTGCATTCCCACCAACAGTGTAGGAGGGTTCCCCTTTCTCCGCATCCTCGCCAGCAGCTGTCATTTCCTGACTTGTTGATTTTAGCCATTCTGACTGGTGTGAGGTGATATCCCATTGTGGTTTTGATTTGTATTTCCCTGATGCCGAGTGATATGGAGCACTTTTTCATGTGTCTGTTGGCCATCTGGATGTCTCAGATAAAGGACTAGTGTCCAAAATCTATAAAGAACTTAGCAAATCAACACCCAAAGAACAAATAATCCAATCAAGAAATGGGCAGAGGACATGAACAGACATTTCTGCAAGGAAGACAGCCAATTAATAATTCTGATAAAGAATGTATGGTTATACTGTGATATATCAAGTCATGAATCGTTGACTATTAACATAGCAGAAAATGTTACCTAAGTGTTGGTTATAGTTTATGTCTACGTAATTGTCGTAAGAGGTGGATGAGTATTTTGTTTCATATTTTAAAATGATTTCTTTCCTATTAATAGTCTGTCATACCCTTTGTTTTATTTTATCTTATTTTTTTTTGGTATTGACCTTTTCTTTCTACATATTTAATATAAATTTTTTATATTTACATCTATAAATATATATTTTATATACATTTTATATATTTTTATGTCTTTGATATATGACTTATAAATACCTGTATCTGATTTGCCTTTGGACTTATTTACAGCATTTTTCCACGCCTTATGTTTCATGTTTATTCATTAAAACATATTATGCTAATATTATGAATTGTAGGACTTCTGCATGTTGTGACTTGCCAAAACAAAAGGTATATAAAATATAAATAAATCCATCAATCCAGAAGTTCTATACAATTTCACAAATTACATGAGTAAATAGGAAAAGTGTTACATATGTATCATTTTTAAAATAAATTAGTATTCACAACAGTTAAGGATTATAGATAAATATGGGGCACCTGGCTGGCTCAGTCAGTAGATCATGCAACTCTTGATCTTGAGGTGCCGAGCCACATATTGGGTGTAGAATACATTAAAAAAGATAAATGCATTTAATTTATTTTTCTAGGTTAGAATTTCTCAAAATTTAATATATGGAACTCTATTTGGTCAGGGTAGTAGTAGTAGTAAAAAAAAAAAGTGGTCTGTGCTTAAATAAATTTTAAGTACATTGAATTACACAGAGAGAACAGATTTTTTATTTTAACATTTTTCAAAGTTTTAATAAGATGATGTGAAGAATTTCATATGCATTTATCTTAGATTTAGATCCCATCCTTGCCTTCTCCTGGAAGCATAGTCTGAGTCAAGGATTTTATTATGAGTGGTTTATTTGGAAGGTAATCCCAGTAGACTCCAGTTGGAGAGTAGATAAATGACACACAAAACACAGGCAACCACTACAGATGGTATTATGAGTGGGCTCTCACTGTGAGTGATTGGGGCTCAATCTCACTGGAGAACTTTGAGATTGGGCTGAATATAACACCGAGATGTCCTACTTGGAGCAGAGGAACCTGAGGCATTTATCCTAACAACTATCCACCACTACTTGAGAACTGTCCTCAGTTATGTTAACTGCCTGGCACTTCCTTACTAGGCAACTTCTGGGTGTCCAGGAATGGTTAGTGCCAAAGGGATTAGGACGGCTTCTGCCATTTTTTAAGTAGATTTACCCAAGTGTTTGTGGAGGGAAAAGAAAAGCTCCAAGCCTGTCTAACTCTGTCCACTCCATCCTCCTTTCTGCTAAGGCAGGATGGGTTGCTTTCTGCTTGGTCAATTTGCAATGTTCAGTATGTGTCACAATTGTGAAATCCCATGCTTGCAAAAATTGTGTTTGTGTTTAGAGTTTTGTTGAAATTCTTCATTCCCACTTTAGATTCAGATCCAGGAACAGCTCAATATTTATCTCTTCCTTTTTAGACACTCCTAGTTAAGCAAATGCTTTAGGTCCTTACGCTGAGTTTCTAACCTACTGATGATAAGTTACCAAGATTTATATTTAGTGTCAGAGGCATATATGATGGTTAGTTTTATGTGTCGGCTTGGCTAGGCTATAGTACCATTAGTTATTTAATCTAAAACTGTTCTATGTGGCACTGTAAAGGTATCTTGTGGATGTGAATAACTAAGTTTTCCTGGAAAAAAAAAAAAAAAAGAAATTCTGCCTCAAGACTGAAACATCAACTCCTGTTTGCCTACTGACTGTCCTGCAAGTTTGCTGAAATCCCATGTTATCAGAACCCTGCATTTCAGTGTCAGGCCCTGGTCCATTTAACAATAAGATGGTATTTTCCCTCATTCTATTAGATCCTTATTAGTACACCTCCTTCAGAAATCTTGTAGAAAAGGAAACAGTTGGCAGGTAGTCTTCAGGTAGTCTTTGAATCTCAGCCTAGATACCATCTAATATTACTCAAGTAATGTCTCAGTACATACACGTGTTTTGAGGTAATTTAAGAAATGTAGTCCTGACCACATGATGATTTCTGTAACCCTACTTCAGCAATGAAGACCAATTTGACGATTATTACTACCTTAGTTCTCTAGAACACATACATTCCTATTTTCTCATTTGAAGGTATTACCATAGTTAATAGTTATCTATCTCAGGTATACTACTAATAAGGAACCATCAGATGGATTACTTCCATGTAATGATGGTTTTGGCTGTATTATATGCCTGACTTGTGCCTGATACACTATTGCAATAAATACAAGGTTTATCACACAATGAAGTTACATGTTACTTTATTTTGTTATAATTAGGATATTTTCTTAAACTTGTATTGTATATTTTACTTTTACATAATTTCAATATTTTATATATATAATTTGTCAAATAATAAGAAAGTCTTCAGACCACAAGTTTCCATTTATAGTTCTAAAAATCCATCATAAGGTCTATATTGACCATATCAGAGGATTTTTCAATTTATTTAAAAAAATATATGGCATTAATTTCTGTCTCATTGACTATATTCATGTGTTTGTGGGGAGAGGAAAGAGGAGGTGGGAAAAAAACACCTATTCTTACCTGGAATCAGCTTATTCTAATCTCAGGTTAAATAAGTGTGTTATTGTTTGTTTCTTTTTATAAATAAAAGTGCAAATGGAATTTTCAACCTCTAAAATGAGAATAAATGCAATAATGTAAAAAGTTGAGAAATAGAAAGCCCTCAGACTGATTAGCAAGAAAATGTACTTAAATCTGAGAAAATATATTTTTAATATTTTTTATTTTTTAAATTTTTATTAATATATAATGTATTATTTGTACATTATAAAAATGTACACTGACTGAGAAAATATTAAAAACAGAATGTAGGAAACAGGGTAAAAGAGGTCATGAGATCTACTTAACTATACATAGAATTTAATAATGACTTCCGTTTAGTTATTTCCCTAGAGAATTTGTAAAATGATAAAATTATCAACATTGTGGAATCCTGACAGCATTGTCAAATATTATTTGATACTATTAACAAAGTTAAGAAATAGTAGTAGATAAACCAAGAATATCACTAATTGTAGTAAAGTGTGTCTATCTATAACATGCAAAGAGAAAATCTAAAAGGATTCTCCCAAAAATTGGTTCATTCATGGTGCACATTTGACCTTTAACACATGAAATAACTGCACTGTTTGATAGAGGTAACATTAAGTGTAACTTAGTCTGTAGGGCCAACTACAATGATCTTGTTTTTTTCAAAACCAAACAGCCCTGTTCTTAGGAAAGGTGTCTCTGGGTTATTTATTGAATCATGAATATTTAAAAAACAATATGGTTACAATCTTGTGAAATTTAAATAAGCCTCTCACTAATATATCTTAGCTATATGCAAAAGTCAGAATAGAATAGATTATGATGTAGTGACACCCAACCACAATTTCCCACTAATTTAACACAAGGAAGAATGATTTCTCACTTGTCAAAGTCTTTTGTGGGTCTGGGAGTGTACCCTGGTGATTTACCCTCCATGTAGCTTCTCACAATTCTGGATTGGCAAAGGCTTTGCCATTCTGCTGCTGCACTCTCTGCAGCACGTGGTATCTTTGGTCAATGCAAGCAGGAAAGGTAGCACTGTATGGTCTCAAGCCATCAATAAAATGCATTGTTCTGCAGGTGATATATGTTATTTTTGCTCAAAACACAGTATGAGAAATAGTCACATGTCTCGATCTAATTACAAAAGAGCATGGGAATGTAAGCCCTTCGTTCACCTAGAAGAAAAGGACAATGAGATGTGCACAAATATTAGATATCTCTACTCCATCCTACAAAACTTTAAAGATCCATGCAGAACCTACAATACATAGCGTGTCCTGTAATTCTTCCATGTTGTATAACATACAAAACTTGCATTACTAAATATTGTTGCATTTTTTATTATTTAAAATATAACTTAGTAATAATTTACTGGATCTGAAAGGCATGATAGAGAACAATTTTGGGAATGATATTACACAGAGTTAAGAATAGTAAAAATACAATAAGAGCACACACATTATTAATATAAACTGAGGGTTGCTGGGGGGAGGGGGTTTGGGAGAAGGGGGTGGGATTATGGACATTGGGGAGGGTATGTGCTTTGGTGAGTGCTGTGAAGTGTGTAAACCTGGTGATTCACAGACCTGTACCCCTGGGGATAAAAATATATGTTTATAAAAAATTAAAAATTAAAAAAAACTCTCCCTATGTTTTTTAATGTTTAATCAGAAAAATTAACATTACTTAAGTTATCTATAAATGGCAAGAATGTCAAGAAACAAAATAAAACTCTAACTTTTGCCACACGTACTCTCACTTACTGAACAGGTTAACATTTCTGCTCAGTGTTAGCCCATGGTAATTCTACAAAGACTATTTTTTTTTTTTTCCCCAGGGTGGTTTCCTCCAGAAAGAAGACCTGGCAGTTGCTGCAGCTGTTCTTGCTGAATGAGGTTGTTATTATACTCATGGTAACAGATGTTACACCTGGAGGTTCATCTTTTACTCTCAGAAAGTTTCATTCCAGAACAGGAAGTTTTATGAGACATCAGTAATTTCACAAAACAAATGTTCAATCTCAAATTTAAGCTGTTTCGTTAAAAAATAATAAACGTGCTTTCATTTTACAAAGTGAATATGATTAACTGAAGTTGGTCATCCTTCCAAAAATGTTCAGAGATCGCTATTAGAAAATGAATGAGCATTTTGATACACTAGTTTTAAATCTGGAATTACTTGCATGTAGGCTCTCTCTTTAAATTAAGTATAACTTGATCTTAAGTTCTAATGGTAACTAGAATGAAAATTAACCTCATTTTTATGTTTGATTGTTTTATTCCTGAGTGTGACAGAGGTGCTCAGCTTTTCTCACTTTATCATTATCAACGGATAAATCTTTCTCTACCAAAAACTTCCAGAGAAAGAATAGAAATATATTGACTAAAATTAACCCTATTACACCATATTCTATTATCTATCTAAATCTTTTAAACTTTTTGAGAACAAAATGAAAATAATCCAAAGCCTGAGGACTACTCCACATACAGTTTAACTTCATCAGACTTCATTCAGCAGATGTTCATTGTACACCCACCGTATATTTGCTCCATGCTTGGTTCTCGGTAGAGAGTGGTGGTGCAGATCAACTTCACTTGAAAGCCTCTGAGGAGGAGGTGACAGGTGAAGAAGCTTGGCTTTCTGATGCATCAGTTAGTCAGTTGGCGGTTGCAGCAGTGTCTGGGAAGGAAGCATGGTCTGGGGCAAGGCAAGGGCAGCTGTCTAGAAGCCCAGTGAATAAGTCCATCGGTCTTGTAGAGGGGATTTGATCAGGGCAGAGACCATACAAACCCTCCCCCAGGGGGTGTAAGCATGATTTTAGAACCTATATTATACACAAGATTACAGGTAGTTCCAATTTTAATTTCTAGTGCCTTTTAATGAAGAGACTGGTAAAATTTCTAAAAGATTAGTCAGATCTCTTTTGATTCAAATCACCTTTCTCGTATGCGTTCCATTGTCAGCTAAGTATGAGTAATATCCTCACATATTAACTCTGAAAAAATATAAATTCAGCTATAGCCTTAGCACATTTTCTTCAATTGCTCAATAGAAAATGAATGTGCTGCTATATTTATTGCATCTTATTGGGGTACAGGAAAATTTATGTACATAATAGAGTATTCATAAAAATTTTGAGATGACGAGTAAGTAATATTATGATGTTCCATTTAGAAGCATGTTAATAAAAATGATTTAAATATGGTGTCATAAAAAATGGTATTACACATAGTTATCTGAAGCAGACACTTGATATTCATTTGAGGAGAATCGTGTAGATTTGCCTACATCAGTTACTATGTGTAATTTTAAATGACCGTTTAACCTTCCTGTGGATTCAGCTACTTTGGTCCAAGATGTGGGATTAAGGGTTGTTCAAATATGATCTAAATGGAGATTTTAAAACTGCTTGTAACTGCATTTAATTCTGCAATGGTCTTTTAAAAAAAGTCACCCTTCAGGGGGCTTGACCTCCAGGATATGTTTTCCATGCTCAGAGGAACAGGAGATAATCGAGGTTTTAATACAGCTATTCAGAAACTAACAGAGCATTTTAGACCCCAGAAAAAATGTTCCCTCTGAGAGACATATGTTCAGGGAGATAGCCAAAGAGCCTGGTTAGCCTGTTGATTCCTTGGTTAGCAATCTGAGTACCTAGTCTCATAACATGACTTAAGGGCATAAAAATCACACTTCTATACAGTCAGATGAATAGTGGATTCATTTTCTAAGAACATTTCATATGAAGACTTGGATTTAGGATTTTACTCCTTTGGGAGTGTATGGTTTCTTTGGTCATGAAGTTAGTATACCAGCAAGATATACATGTTCTTTAGTATGTCAAGCAAATCAAAATAGCAAAAAAGCCAGGGGTGCCTGAGTGGCTCAGTCAGTTAAGCCTCTACCTCTTGATTTCAGCTCAGGTTATGATCTCAGGGTCTTGAGATCAAGCCCCACATTGGGTTCACACAGGTCATGGAGCCTGCCTAAGATTCTCTCTCCCTCTCCCTAGGGCTGCCCATCCTTACCCACCCGATTCTCTTGAGCGCTCTTTCTCCCTCTTAAAATTAAAAAAAAGAAAAAGAAAAAAAAAAAAAAGCCAGAAGGCCCAGAATTCTATCAGCAATTTTTCAGATGTTTCAGCACATTTTATCAAACATACCTCTGGTATGATGATTCTGCAGTTAAGGGTACCTGGCGCCTGGAAAAGCAAAGCTATTCTTGTATCTGCAGTGACATAGAAAGATATTCACGTTATGTACTAAATATTTAATGTAAATAAAACAGTTACATGCTTTTGAATGGGAGTTACTATGACAAAGTCAGACTTGAAATCTGAAATTAGAACATCCTTTCAGAGTATAAAATATTCATGGCTCTAAGTAGTGGCAGAGAAGGAGGTATTTTGTATATTTTCTTTTCTCTCCAGAAAAGGCTTCAAATAAACTAGCTCATAGTCTGTAGAGCCCACCAAATTGACCCACATGATCTGTGTCTCTAGATAAGGGGAAACCTGTATGAACAAAACAAACATAAATCTCGTAACAAAATCTAAAACAAACAGATTACTCCTGTCAGAGGAAGTTATTGAGGGGCTTAACTGTTTTGCTATCTACTCTGTTGGAAAATATTTTCAATTAAGTTCTACAAAACCTTAAGACTAAATCATTTTTATTTACCTGCATGCCTTTGCCTGGCTTCTTCCTTCAGTTTATTGGCTAATTGTATCTAAAGGGAAGAAGTGCTGTCACCCAGCATCAGTGTGGAGAGAGTAAGTATCCCCAAAGATTTAGGGAAGGGAAGAAAGCATGTTACATTAGCAGTATGAGAAGAGCCCCCACCAGTGTTTCCGTACATCCAGTGTGCTAATGTTTCTGGTCTTAATCTGATTCATTTTGGAGAATGCTCCCAGAGAGCAAGACATTGGCTATACTCATCTCCTTCTAATGAGCATTATCAGGAGATGGAGTCCATAACGACACCTCATTCCCTAGAAAGATGGTTGTATCTAGAAGAAGGATTTTAGGGTTCAGAGGAAGCAGAATTTTTTAGTTAATTGGAATAAGTTGAGCATTGTTGGCCTTCAGGTTGTTATTGATCAGGCAGATAGGTTTCATTGACTATTGGTGGTGGTGGTGTTGAGTTGCTGTGTTGTTGGGGTTTTTTATTCCCCTGCATTTTAAGCTTAATTAGGTGCTGACAGTTGAAAGTTGGACAGTTTCTTGTAATATCTACAAAAAATTAGCTTTCTGAATTAGATGGAGCAACACTGAATCAACATTACCATGTTATATAATCAGCTGTGCTACTCCCTTCAAAAAGGATATTTCTTCAGTATTTCTTATTCCTCCAACTTTTATTCATATTCACAACATAGATTCACCAACCAAGAATCAGTTATTATTTTTATGGAAATTACTCAGTTTTGTTTGTTACAATCTGCTGCTTCCCTCCTTTGTTAACTGCCTGCATCCTATATGTATTTCAGTCAACTCCAGGTCTATACTAAGGAAACCTGGCTCAAATACTCCTGATGTCAACCTTGAAATAAACAGAAATAAAAATATCTTTACAGACAAAGACTAATGTAGATTTTATAGCTCAACCTTGAATTAAAATCAGGATGTTTTTGAGTTCAAGAGAAGATGGGATTTATTAGCAGTTTAAGCAAGTCTGTGAAACTAATGGTAGAAAATGACTTATTTACTATGGATATTCCCCCCCTAGGACTGCTCTTTTGGAGATTTAAGAAAACATAAGCATAATGAGGATTACATCTTATAATTCTATTTAGATTTCCATATGTTCCCATATGTTTGGCAGGTGGGCAAGCGAGGTTGATTCTATTTTGTTTTATTTTTCCCATTATATGGAAATAGGAATCATTATTCAAATTTTTCTTAGATAACAATTTTAGAAAATGCACTAAAATTCTGAATCTTACTGAATAATTTTTCCCAGAACAGTGTTTTCTTGTAAAGATTTTATTTGTTTTATTTCTGAGGGGGGGGGGGGAGAATCTGAAGCAGACTCCACACAGTGCAGAGGCTGATGTGGGGCTCAATCCCACAACTGTAAGATCATAATCTGAGCTGAAACCAAGATTGAGCCACACGGGCTCCCCAAAACAGCTTTGATATAATGTAGAGGATATAGGATTATGTCTTTCCTAAAATAGCAATTTCGTATACGGATAAATTTATTTTTTCATCTACAAATTATTGATTGGTGACTTTACTGCATTTGCAATGTTATATGAAAGTGAGTAAAAGGGTAATTAATTGGACAACATAGGCTAAAGTGCTTTGTTTTATTTTGCATTTACTAATTCTGCCTCCAATAGTTATTTGATCCATTATATGATCTAGCAACAGAGAACTAGAAAGTATATAGATAATAATACAAAATGGAATCTTAATAAAATGGAGTACAGAGAATATTTTTATTTACTTAAAATGAAATATTACCCAAATGAAAATACATTGTTTTCTTCTCTGTTAAAAGCATTATATGTATATCTATATGTATTTAAACTTGTGTTTTTAAAGATCGTTTATTAAATGAGATTTTTTGAAATTTTAAATGAGAGATATTCTAATTTATTTGCAGTTTTTGGTAAATGTTTCAATTCAGCATGGATCAGTTTTTATATTATTTGCAGCAAATAACAATACAGATTACTTCAGCAATGTAAAATATCAGTTTACTTTTTGCTTTAAGAAAGCGTGAACTTTTATGTCACTGTTTTATATAATGTACTTAGGATGAAATTAAGAACATCCTTTTAGGGATGCTTGAGTGGCTCAGGGGCTTAGTCATTAGACGTCTGCCTTTGGCTAAGATCATAGTCCCCGGATCCTGGGATCGAGTCCCGCATCAGGCTCCCTGCTTAGCAGAAAGCCTGCTTCTCCCTCTCCCACTCCTGTTATGTTTCCTGTCTTGCTGTGCCTCCCTCTGTCAAATAAATAAATAAATAAAATATTTTTTTCTTAAAAGAATATCCTATTATAGGAACACCAGGTGGCTCAGTTGGTTAAACATCTACCTTCAGGTCTGGTCATAGCTTCAGGGTTCTGGGGTTGAGCCCTGTGTCAGACTCCCTGCTTAATGAGGAGTCTGCTTCTCCTTCTCCCTCTGCCCCTCTCCCTACTTGCTCTCTTTCTCTTTCTCAAATAAATAAATAAATAAAATCTCTTTTAAAAAGAACATTGTAAGGGCACCTGGGTGGCTCAATGGGTTAAGCCTCTGCCTTCAGCTCAGGGTCCTGGGATCAAGCTCCACATGGAGCTCCCTGCTCAGTGGGGAGCCTGCTATCCCCTCTCTCTGCCTGCCTCTCTGCCTACTTGTGATCCCTCTCTCTGCCAAATAAATAAATAAATTTTTTAAAAAAGAACATTTTATTATAAAGTTGATAACTGCAAATTAACAAATAACAAAGCACTGTTTATTTAGTGGCCATGCATCATTCTAAGATTCAATATAATTAGGTAGGTATTAAGGTCTAGTTTATATTTTAACACTGACAAAAAAAAATGGCCTTTGAAAAAGAAGCTAAACAATCATATTACAAAAGTGAAAAAGTGTTTCCACACAAAACAAATCTATTCACTAAATATAACAATATAATACAAACACCAAGATTAGTGATACTTGGAAGACATTAATAAATGTTGGAATACGGCAATAAAATCAAACATTTTTGACACAACATTTTTGTAATTTTCAGTTGCTACTCTTATTCAAAGTGAAGCAAAACAAAAACTCCTCAAGTTTTAGAAAGAGTTACACTACAAATCAAGCAATAAATCTCCTACCCCTTGGAAGGACCGAGCAACTACTATTATAGAAGATGACACAGAAGTCATGTCTACTTTGGTCCTTTGCACACTGATTTTATTCCCAGCATGGAGTACAAAGCAAACAACAGTTGGAAGGGGGATCCTCAGAGAGAAGGCTAATAACCAGACTTTAAAATGTGAGGTTCTATCCTTTATTTGAATTGTCTAAGAGATTCCTAAAAGAAGACTCATTTTCAAGCTCAAGCTTGAATGTGCATTGGAAATAAATTATTTATTACTTCCTATCAAGCAATTTAAAACTAGCCTTAAATTCTTTAAAGATAGGGCCACCTGCATGGCTCAGTCAGTTAAGCAGCCAACTCTTGTTTTAGGCTCAGGTGGTGATCTCAGTCAGGTCCTGGGATGGAGCCCTGCATCTGGCTCCACATCCAGCAGGGAGCTGGCTTCATGTTCTCTCTCCTCCCCCTCCCTCTATCCCTCCCCACCTCAAATGAATAAATAAATCTTCTAAAAAATTCTTTAAAGTTTATGGCAGCAATGGTCACGGTCACCAAACTGTAGAAAGAACCAAGATGCCCTTCAATGGACAAATGGATAAGGAAGATGTGGTCCATATACACTATGGAGTATTATGCCTTCATCAGAAAGGACGAATACCCAGCTTTTGTAGCAACATGGATGGGACTGGAAGAGATTATGCTGAGTGAAATAAGTCAAGCAGAGAGAGTCAATTATCATATGGCTTCACTTATTTGTGGAGCATAACAAATAGCATGGAGGACATGGGGAGATAGAGAGGAGAAGGGAGTTGAGGGAAATTCGATGGGGAGGTGAACCATGAGAGACTATGGACTCTGAAAAACAACCTGAGGGTCTTGAAGGGGCGGGGGGGGGGGGGGGGGGGGGACCAGGTGGTGGGTATTAGAGAGGGTACGGATTGCATGGAGCACTGGGTGTGGTGCAAAAACAATGAATACTGTTACACTGAAAATAAATAAATACACACACACACACACACACACACACATACACTTTCTGATTTAAAAAAAAATAAATAAATGATAAAAAAAATCTTTAAAGATATTATTGGCAACATTCGGAAGGGAGAAAAAATACCAGTTTTATAAAAAAAAAGCAAAAAAGAAATTATTTTATTTTATTTTATTTGAGTTTTAATTATAGCGAAGAGAACAGTGTTATATTAGTTTTACACATACAATATAGTGATTCAGCTCTTCCATACAACAGCTGGTGCTTATCGCAAGTGCTCTCCTTAATCCCCATCACCTATTTGACCCATCCCCTTATCCACTTCTCTGGCAACCAGTTTGTTCTCTTCAATTAAGAGTTTGTTTCTTGGTTTTTTTCTCTCTCTCTTTTTCTCTTGCTTATTTACTTTGTTTCTTAAAATCCACATATGAGTGAAACCATGCAGATTTGTCTTTCTCAGATTCATTTCACTTAGCATTATACTCTCGAGATAATCATCTGTGTTGTTATAGGTAGCAAGATTTCATTCTTTTTTTGCTGAATAATATTATTAAATATTTAATAATATAAATATTTAATACTATTTAGTAATATTTTTTAAGTTTTGAGGAACCTCTATACTCTATACTCCCTATACAGTATATTGTTTACACAGTAGCTGCACTAAATTCCATTCCCACCAACAGTGCAGGAAGACCCCTTTTGTCTACAGCGCTACCAATACCTGTTGTATCTTTTTTTTTTTTTAACCCTTCTAACAGGTGTGAGATGATATCTCATTGTGGTTTTGATTTACATTTTCCTGGTGGTGAGCGGCATTGAACATCTTTTCATGTGTCTATTAGCCATCTGGACATTTTTTTTTGGAGAAATGGGTGTTCATACTTTCTGCCCAGTTTTAATTGCATTATTTCTTTTGGGGTAGGTTGAGTTTTACAAGTTCTCTATATATTTTGGATACTAACCTTTTATTAGATATCTCATTTGCAAATATGTTATCCCATTCTGTAGGTTGCCTTTAGTTTTGCTGATTACTTCCTCCACAATAAAAAGGAGAAGATTTTTATTTTGATGTAGTCTTGATAGTTTATTTTTGCTTTTGTTTCCCTTGTTTCAGGGGACCTATCTAGAAAAATGTTCATAAGGCCAATGTCAAAGGAGTTACTTTGTTCTCTTCTAGGATTTTTTTTTTTTTTTTTTTTTTTTTTTTTGGTTTCAGGTCTGACACTTAGGTATTAATCCATTTGCATTTATTTTTGTGTACATGGTATAAGAAAGTGGTCCAGTTTCATCATTTTGCAAGTAGCTGTCTAGTTTTCCTAGCACCATTTGTTGAAGAGACTTTTTCCCACTGCATATTTTCCTGCTTTGTCAAATGCTAGTTGACCATATAATTGTGGGTTTATTTTTGGTTTGTTCCATTGACTTACATGTCTATCTTGTTCCAGTACCATACTGTCTTGATGACTGCAGCTTTGTAATAGAGCTTGAAGTCTGGAATTGTGATGCCTCCCACTGTGCTTTCCTTTTTCAATATTGCTTTTGTGGTTCCATACAGATTTGGGGATTGTTTGTTCTAGCTCTGTGAAAAGTATATTGGAACAGATTGTACTGAATATATAGATTGCTTTGGATACTATAGACATTTTAACAAAATTTGTTCTTTCAACCCACAAGCATGTAATGTCTTTATTTCTTTGTGTTGTCTTCAATTTCTTTCATCAGTGTTTTGTAGTTTTCAGAATATAGGTCTTTCATCTCTTTGGTGATGTTTATTCTTAGGTATCTTATTATTTTGGGTGTAATTGTAAGTGGGATTTGATTCCATAATTTATCTTCCTGCTGCTTCATTATTGGTATAAAGAATTGCAAGAGATTTCCATACATTGATTTTGTATCATGTGACTTTACTGAACATATTTAGAACTGTCTAGCAGTTTTTTGGTCTAGTCTTTTGGGTTTTCTTTATATAGTATCATGTCATCTACAAATAGTGAAAGTTTGACTTCTTCCTTGCCAATATGAATGCCTTTTCTTCCTTTTTATTGTTGGATTTCTATGGTTAAGAATTTCAGTACTATGTTGTGTGAAAGTGATAAGAGTAGACATCCTTGTTCCTTACTTTAAGGAAAAAACTGTTTTTCCCCACTAAGGATGATGTTAGCTGTTGGTTTTCATATATGGTACTTACTATGTTGAAGTTTGTTCTGTCTAAAGACCCTACTTTGTTGTGGGTTTTTATCCTGAATGGATGTACTTTGTCAGTTTGTTTGTTTTTTAACCTATTGAATGGTATGATCATATGATTCTCATCCTTTCTCTTATTGATTTGATGTATTCCATTGTTTAATTTGAATATATTGAATCATCTTTGTAAGGAATAAAGGCACTTGATCATGGTGAATAATTTTTTTTAAGGTATTGCTGGATTTGGTTTACTAGTATTTTGTTCAGAATTTTTAAATCTATTTTCATCAGAGTTATTAGCCTAGAGCTTTCTTTTCCTATGGTGTCTTTATCCAGTTTGGGTATCAGGATAATTCTGGCCTCATAGAATGAATTTGGAAGTTTTCTTTCTTTTTCTAGTTTTTGGAATAGTTTGCGAAGAATAGGTATTAACTCTTCTTTAAATATTTGGTACAAATTGCCTGTGAATCATGTAGTCCTGGACCTATGTTTTTTTGGGAGGTTTTGTTGTTGTTGTTGTTGTTGTTGTTGTTGTTACTAAGTCAATTCATTTGCTGGTAATCAATCTGTTCAAATTTTCTATTTCTTCCTGTTTCAGTCATCATAGGTTATATGTTTCTAAGACCTTTTCTAGATCTAGGACCCATTTCTTCTAGGTTGTTCAATTTGTTGGCATATAGATTTTTATAATATAGTTATAAAATTGTTTACATTTCTGTGGTGTTGGTTGTTATTTCTCCTTTCTTGTTTGTAATATTATTGATTTGAGTCCTGGTCTTTTTTTTTTTTTTTTTTTATGTCCTTTTATATTTTTTTCAATTTTTTTTTTTTTTTTTTTTAAGAACTAGCTCCTGGTTTTTTTTATATATTCTGTTGGATTTTTTTTTTTTTTTTAGTGTTTATAAAATTTATGTCTGCTCAAATCTTTATTATTTCCTCTCTTCTTTTGGCTTTAGGCTTTGCTTGTAGTTCTTTTTCTAGCTCCTTTAGGTATAAGATTAGGCTGTTTATTTGAGGTGGGTTTTTTGTTTTTGTTTTTGTTTTGCAATACAGGGGTAGGCCTGTATTGCTATGTATTTCCTTCTTAGGACTGCTTTTCCTGCATCTCAAAGATTCTGAACCAACATGTTTTCATTTTCATTTGTTTCCATGTGTTTCTTTATTTCTTCTTTTATTCCCTGGTGGACCTATTCACTCTTTAGTAGCATGCTATTTTACTTCCATGCATTTTTGGTCTTTTCAGATATTTGTTTCTAGTTTAATAGTATTGTAGTCAGAAAGTTACATGATATGATTTCAGTCTTTTTATATTTGTGGTGCCCCATTTCATGACCTAGTATGTGATCTAATCTGGAGAATGTTCCTTGTGCACTTGAAAAGAATGTGTATTCTGCCATCTTAAGAGGGAGTGTTCTGAATATATCTGATAAATCCATCTGGTCTAGGGTGTCATTCAAAGCCATTGTTCCCTTGTTGATTTTCTTTTAAGATGATCTGTCCATTGATGTAAGTGAGATGTTAAAGCCCCTACTATTACTTTATTATCATCAATTAGTTATTTATGTTGTTAATAACTATTTTATATATTCAGACACTCCTTTGTTGGAAGCACAGATATTTATAATTGTTATGTGTTCCTGTTGGGCTGTCCCCTTTACTATTTTTTTTCTCTTTACTATTATATAGTGACTTTCTCTGTCTCTTGTTACAGTCTTTATTTTAAAATCCACTTTGCCTGATATAAGTATTGCTACTCTGATTTCTTTTGACATTCATTTGCATAATACATGTTTCTCTATCCCCTCACTTTCAATCTGCAAGTATCTTTAGGTTTAAAATGAGTCTCTTGTAGGGAACAAATAGATGGGTCTTTTTTTATATACATTCACTCTATGTATTTTGATTGGAGCACTTAATTCATTTACATTCAAAGTAATTATTGATAGTTATGTATTTATTGCCATTTTATTACTAATTTTGTGGTTGTTTCTGAAGATTTTCTCTGATCCCTTCTTGTCTTTCTCTCTTTCATGGTTTCCTGGTTTTCTTTAGTGATATATTTGAACTTCTTTCTCTTTATTTTCTGCATATTAATTACTGGTTTTTGATTTGTGGTTACCATTATGTTTTTATATAACTTCTACATATAGCAGTCTGTAGTAAGCTGATGGTCATTTAAGTTTGAAACCATTCTTTACACCTCTCCTCCAGGTATTTTACATATATATCGTCATAGTTTACATCTTTTTATTTTGTTAGGTCCTTGACTAATTTTTTACAACAATATTCATTTTTACTCTTGTGTTTCCTACATTTATACTGTCACTTTTGGTCTTTCCTTTGTAGTCACAGAATCCCTTTTAGAATTTTTTGCATGGCTGGTGTAGAGGACCTGAACTCCTTCAGTTTTTCTTTGGGAAACTCTGTCTCTCCTTCTAATCTGAATGATTGCCTTGCTGGATAGAATAAACTTGGCTGCAGATTTTTCCCATTCAGCATTTTGAATATATGACACCACTCCTCTCTGGCTTAGCAAATTCCTGCCAAGAAGTTCCCTATTAGCTTTTTGGGATTTCACTTACATGTAAGTCTCTTTTTCATCTTGCTGCTTTTAATATTTTTTTTCTTTATCACTATATTTTGCCATTTTAATTACAATATGTCTTGGTGCAGGTTTGCTTTTGTTGATTTTGTTGGAAATTCTGTGTGCATCCCAGATCTGAATATCTGTTTACTTCTCTAGATTTGGGAAGTTTTCAGCTATTATTTCCTCAAATATATTATTTGCCCCCATCTCTCTTTTCTCCTTCATTAACTCCTAAAATATGAATGTTATTACCTTTGATGGAGTCACTGAGTTCTTTTTTTTTTTTTTTTAAGATTTTATTTATTTATTTGACAGAGAGAAATCACAAGCAGGCAGAGAGGCAGGCAGAGAGAGAGGAGGAAGCAGGCTCCCTGCTGAGCAGAGAGCCCGATGCGGGCCTCGATCCCAGGACCCTGAGATCATGACCTGAGCCGAAGGCAGAGGCCCAACCCACTGAGCCACCCAGGCGCCCAACCTTTGATGGAGTCACTGAGTTCTAAGTCTATTCTTCTTTTATTTTGTTTTTAAGAATTTATTTATTTATTTAATATATAGAGAGAGATATCACAAGTAGGCAGAGGCAGGAAAAGGAGATGCGGGGGTGAGGAAGCAGGCTCCCTGCTGAGCAGAGAGCCCAATGTGGGGCTTGATCCCAGGACCCTGAGATGGAGGCAGAGGCTTAACCCACTGAGCCACCCAGGTGCCCCACTGAGTCTATTCTTGTTTTGCCTAATTCCTTTTTCTCTTTTTTGTTCAGCTTGATTACTTTACTTCACTTTCTAGGTCATTAATTCATTCCTCTGCTTCTTCCAGTCTGCTCTTCATTCCATCAAGCTTGTCTCTTATTTGATTTATTGACCCTTTTATCTCTGCTATGTTATTCCTTACCTGTGGGTTAATGATCTCACTGTAGCATTCTATTCTTTTCTCAAGTCCAGCAAGTATCTTTTTAATCATTACTTTAAATTCTCTATCATGCATACTATTTATATGCATTTTATTTAGATCTCTGGCCTCATCTCATTCTTTCATTTAGGACAAATTCCTCTGTCTTTTCATTTTCTCTAAGTCTCTGTGCCTACTTGTGTTAGAAAAGTCAGCTGTGTTAGAAAAGTCAGCTATATCTCCTACTTTAAAGGATAATGCCCTTATGAAGAAGAGGTTCTTTTGTGCCCTTTAGTGTAGTGTCCCTTATTCACCAGTGCCTGCTACATCAGGGAGTGTCTGTAATGAGTGCCACATGTGCTCCGCTATTGTGCCTTGGATGCTTTATCCTTCAAACCAGTCATCTGCAGAGACTATCTTTGCCTGTTGTAGGAAGGATTTCATCCCTGGCCTAAATATGGCAAATTTCAACTAGGTCTGCTCTGGTCTGCTTGTGACATGAGGACCTGTGCCTCTGCTGCCAGAACCGATGCACTGTAAAACCTCTGGGTTATGTAGAGAGTATTAGCACTGTGCTGCTTCCTGGAGGTGGTTCTGTGCTTACGGTGAGGAGTGGGTAAGGGAAAAGACACTCTCTAATTAATTTTTCCTGGAGGGGTCTTTTCATGGATGCTGCCTCTCTGGGATGCCTTCTGAGATGACAGAATGACCTCACCATTGTGTGCCCTGGGCACTCTGATTCCGATTTTCACACTGTATGTCTATGGGCTGTTTGCCCTGCCTTCTCTCCAAGAGCAGCCCTAATGCTTATGGACTAACCCTGAGCCAAGCCCACTGACCTTTAAAACTCTGGGCTTTAAGCCTCACTGGTTGCAAAAACTTATGAAATCCAGCCCCTCTTATTTCCAAGCCAATTGCTATGGGAATTTGTTTTCTCCATGTGGTCTCCTGTGTGCTATTTTGTCTTTTGTCTTTCTCTATAACTGTGGCTCCCTCCCCTCATCTGTAGCCATGACCCATTTCTTTCCCAAACTGTATCTCCACACTTCCTACTTTCTTCAATATAGTCTCTTCTCTACCTTTAGTTTTGGAGTTTTTTCTACCAGTCATCAGATTGATTTCTGAGATTATTAGGATATTTTGATAGTTGTCTAGTTGTGTTCATGGGATAGGGTGAACCTAGGATCCTCCTACTCTGCTGCCATCTTCCTCTAAACCCCCCTGCCAAAAAACAAAACAAAACAAAACAAAAAAAACAAAAAAAAAAGATAATTTTTAAAGAACATTGCTAAAGGAACTGGGTTTGTATAAAGAAACACATTTTAAGACTGATACATATGCTGATACATTTGGGATAAAGTATACTGATGTCTGCAATTTATCTATGATGCATTAAGAAAAAAACAAGATGTACTAATGGATCAATAAAAGGATAGAGAGCTATAAACCAAATATAATAAAAAATTATAGAATCTAGTTGATCTATTCATGCATATTCACTGTGAAATTCTTTCAACTTTTATGTATTTGAAAATTTTTATGATAAAATGAAGAGAAAAAATTTACTATTTACTGATTACATGACAAAATTATTGAAAACTTACTAACGCAAGAAAGGAAGATGAAAATAATACCCTTTTCATGCCAAAGCCACAAATAAATTCTGTATATAAACACAAATTTTCCTGAAAGTAGTAAACTCACATTCATTGGAATACTTTCCATTGTGCCATACTTGAATAACTCACAAACTACAGATCATTTTAAATACAGGATTTGCAGAAGGAGGACAAGGAAACTAATGTTAGCTGCATAAAAAGAGAAATGTTACTGGAATTTGTTGCAGTATTTTCTAAACAGCATGAAAAATAAGATAACTAAACCATTGGTCTCAAGCTGACATTTTTGCGATTCTACATGAAAATGTTGTATCTGGGAAAATAAAAAATACTTTAAATCATGTCACAATAAAGATAAACAGAAGAATTGCTTCATTGACCAACTTTATACAGGAAGAAATATTACTAATAATGTATGGCATACACAAAAATTTTGCCCTTTCTCTCACATAATTGAGGACTGGTATATATGAATATTGTCACAGAATGGCATTTGTGTTATTGACGTTCTTGGTTTAAAGAACATAACAGGTAAACAGTCATCTTTTGCTATAGTTCTTAGATCAGACCTAGATCCAGTCTTACTGCTAAATCTTCCTAATTATTATCTCTGTACCCAAGATACCATATATGTTTTTCATGGGAATCATAAGAATCATTACCCATAAGAACCAAGTCTCATAGAATTACCTTGAAAATTGGTTTTGTGTTTTCAAAATTAGTCCTTTGCTAATTATCTGTTCCTGCACGCTCATTTGTATCAGCATAAGATTCCAATTCCTTAAAAATATCCACAAAATCTTGGCCAGGTGTTGCTCCATTTTTATTCCATAGATTAAAATTCAGAATTTCTACTTTTCAGCAACAGTAAGTGAAAAATAACACCTATAGTTAAATTGAGAATCCTTGACTGCTTTTAACATCAAATTTCTTGTTCATTATCTAAGTTTAGTGGAGGAATTCTTGAAGTCATCCTGCAGGGACCCAGATACTTTTGGCCCTATCAGAAGCTTTTACTGTTTTTAACCATGAGATATCATTGAATGTTCTTGTGAATGGTTCTTGAAGATACACTTTAGGGAACAGAATATTACTCATTTTTCACAGAGAGCACACATTTCCAAAGATTCCATTGTAAGGCCTGAATAAAGTATGGTACAAGTGCGTTGTTTAAAGACAGTCATGTTAAATTTAGTGCTGCTTTAAGTAGTAGATAGTTCTAAATAGTTTTAATGATTTTTAAAGTGTTTGTACCAATGTAATAAAGCTACTAAAAAACATTTTTGAACTAAGGTTTAAGGTATTACAGGCCAAAGGGGGGAAAAAGAAAATAGACATCATAAAGTAGATTGCTTTAATGTCCAGCCTCACCACCTATGACAGTTTTTATACCCTTATATTTTTCCCAATCACTAATAAACTTAAAAGCCCAATGACTTAAGGTTTGCTCATTATAAGTCAAATAAGCCTGTATATGATTGGAAATTCAAGACATTTAGCTGGAAATGTTTAAGACATTTATAGAAATATTAAATGAATATCATTATCTGGTGTTTTTACCTGTCAGGATTCCAGGTTGGATAATACAATATTTCAGACATATTTTAAAATTGTTGTTCACTGAGTCCCAGTCTTTTATTTAATGAATCAATATAATATGCTTTGAACACAAAAATGTTCTGGTGAAACAAATTTGACATTATGACCTTCAGTTTAATATTCAAATATACAAGTTCTCAGGTAGAAATAGTAGTGGGTTCGCTTTTGTTTTTAACTAAACTAGGAGAAGCCTACAGTTAAGATAAGCCACCTCTCCTACCGGATGCATGTGATATAATTGGCAATAGTCTTGTCTGTTATCAACTTCCCACAGATTTACTTTTCATTTACAAAAATGTACTCAATGCCTCTGGGCATATCTATAAAACAGCAAACAAAGACAAATAAATGTTTATTTTTAAAGAAATTTGCATCAAATTTTAGCTTTTTGTACATTAGACTAAAAAACAATCATCTTAATTTAAGCTGTTAAAAGAAGGAGAAGAAAGAGTTTCCTTTTATAACAAAGGATGGAGTACAAAACTTCAACTCTGTGCCTGGAAATTATGTGTTTTTAATATAATAATTAATATTACTCTATGTATTAAAGCCAAATAATTAATATTACCATATATATTTAAGTCCAGCTAATTTCTAACATATATATGCATATATACATATACATTTATGCATGTGTATGCATTTATAGAATGAATATATAAAGAATATAGTTGAACAAAAATAAATACCTGATATAAGAAGTTGTTTGTAATAAACATAGTAAAAGCCTTTGATCCTAATCACAAATTATCTGACAATATTTTTATTTGACCCAATGAACCCAGTGAGCAGCTGTGGGAGCGGGAAGGGAATTGACGACATCTGGACTTAGTTATCATTGATAAGAAGGAACCATTGAAGAAGATGAAGTGTAATGGACTCTAGAGAAAGTACCAATGGCCTCTTGGAATAAATAATAAGGAAAGAGTACTAAAATGTGAGTGAAAAGTGATTTTGGAGAGAAAGAAAAAGAAGGAGAAATAAAAAGTATATTGACAGAATTTATGTACAAATTCTGTTCAAAACGACTGGAAACCTCAAGGAATATCATCCTGGGAAACAATACTGAAGAGGTGGAGAGATATGCCCAGAAAACTGTGTGGATGGTCAGGAACCTCTCCGGCAAGTGGACAGCACAGGCATAATTACTGATTTCCATGCTTCTTGAATGCTCAGAGCCTAGTACAGCATGAAACCACGGGTGCCCAGTAAATATGTTTGAGGAAAAACTAAGAGGAGGACAATAATTCTCACCATGAATCATGATTGACCTGCTCCTCATATGTCCTGGCTTTCATATGTTCTAATTTTCTACTTGGATATTGCCTTCATTGGATCATTTTGCAATTCAAAGTCACTCCACTAGAGGGAAAAATGGAAAAAGGTAATCCAGCGAAAATTAAATCAGTCATTAGGGCCAATTGTAAGCGCTTATTCAAACATGTAATTATAGTGAGGGTTTTTGGACCAAGTAAATATCAGAATGTACAATATCATACTAATTCTAATTTATCTGATTCATGCAATTCCTGTTTCTCATCGCCGTACAATGAGAAGATTTGTGCTCATTTTAATCACAAAAATAAGAGGTATAACACTAGAGTGAAAAAAACTAAAGCACTTGCAGTAAGGGAAAAAAAGGCACTTCATTTTATTCCTACTATTCAATTATCAAATCATTTTTTTAAGTTAAAATTCCAATTTTTTTTCTATATATAGTGTAATCCTGTTGACTTGCTTCTAACAAGGGCCAATGGGAATACATGTTTTAATATATAAGTTAATAGGAATTGTTTCATTAAAAGAGAATGTATTTACAGGAAAACTGGGCCTTTGTCATCACATTTTGGGAGATACTAAGAAGTATGTGTTCCCTGCTTTTGCAGATATTACTATCTTATGAAGCTAGAGCTTACATATATGATAAAAAAGAACTGTGAGACTATAAAAAATTAAGCAGACTAGGTGTATGTACTGAAAGTAATAAAAGGGTTAAAAAGAGAAACATTTGTTTGGGTGGATGTAAGAAATATTTAATGCATAGTAAAAGTGTTTTATACATTAATAGTCAATATCCTGGTAATTAATGGGACACCAAAATGTCTAAAAATTGACTGACGTTTTTGTACAGCCTCACACAGATTAATGTATAGGTGAATGTTAACTTGCCAAGTTTTCAATAGGGAACTTTGAGTTCAATAGGGTCTTTTAAAGGCCAGAATTACTTGTATCATCTATCCAGGATATGTTTTATTTTAGATAAATTATATGGAACATTAAATTTGCTGTTAATTTTTAATTTGCCCTTAAAAGTTTCCATGGTAAATAGAGATAAAGGAGGAAGAAAAGGAAGAATGAAAGGTAGATGAAGGAAGGAAGGAAGGAAGGAAAGAGAAGCAAAAGAAAGGAAGAAAAAGAAGGAAAAAATAGTCTCAAGTTATAATTGGAAACCATTTGGTCTATCTCTACCTTGAACAAGAGAGTATGCCTCAGTGCCTGGATTATACATGCTCCCAGATTTCTTCTTTAGAATGTGACAATTTTTCTGACAACTTTTATTTCCCTGGTTCCCATTTTAGTGTTCTACCCACTGTTTTAGTTTTTGTTTGTTTGTTTGTTTGTTTCTGCTATAACAACTTATCACAAATTCTGTGGTGTAAATATATGTACTATTTTACAGTTCTATAAATTGGCAATCTGAAATGTGTTTTACTGGGCTAAAATCAAGGTACTTGTAAGTCTACATTAATTTTGGACATTCTAGGGGAGAATATATTTCTTTGACTTTTCCAGTTTCTAGAGACTGCTACATTGTTTGGCTCATGGCCCCATTCTTCCATCTTAAAGATCAGCAAAAGCAGGTTAAATTTATCTCATACTGCATCACTCTCCCTCTCCCATTGTTTTAAAGATTTTATTTATTTATTTATTTATGAGAGAGAGACAGAAATAGCGAGAGAGACCATGAGCATGTAGAAGAGGAGGAAGAGAAACAGACTCCTCCCTGAGCAGGGATCCCAATGTGAGAATTAATCCCAGGACCCCAGGATCTTGACTTGAGACAAATGCAAACACTCACCTATTGAGCCACCCAGGAGCACTCTCCCTTTCCATTTTCAAGGATGATTGTGATTTCACTGATCCAGTCAGATAATCCAGGACAATATCCTTATCATAAAGTCAGGTGATTAGCCACCTTAATTCTGTCTGCATCTTAATGCCTTTTTGTCATATAATGTAATATATTCATTTATACCAGGGATTAGTACCTTAGTATTTTGTTTGGGAGGGAGATATTATTCCGCTTACAACATTTACCTTCTGTGATATGTTCTATTTTGTTATACTGCTCACCAAGTTTCAGCCTAGAACTCTTCCTATTGGCATTAGAGATATTTTGTTTCTCAAACTGTGTGACTTAATCAGTTAAATCTTTATATATCTCTGTTTTTCTCTACTATCAGAATCCACAGAAAGAATTCCTCAAATATCTAATACATAATGCTAATCATAATAATCAATCTCTCATGAGAAATAATCACATTTATCACATGTTTTTATAATATACAAACCATGTTGCATAATACTAACTTCTACCATCAAAAAATTTAAATGGTTTTCAAGGCTAGCTGCCTAGGAAAATTACCGAAGTATATTTAGAAATGAAGATGCTTTGGTCCCATTCAAGACTTAGTGAATCAAGGGACACCTGGGTGGCTCAGTGGGGTTAAAGCCTCTTCCTTCGGCTCAGGTCATGATCCCAGGGTCCTGCGATTGAGTTCCACATCGGACTCTCTGCTCAGTGGGAAGCCTGAGCTTTTTCCTCTCTTTCTGCTTGCCTCTCTGCCTACTTGTGATCTGTCTGTCAAATAAATAAATAAAAATATTTAAAAAAAAAAGACTTAGTGAATCAAAATATCTAGAGATGGAACCTGGATAATTTTTTAAATGTTCAAAATGTAATTCTATTATGCAGCAAGGTCTAGATTGCTATATTAATTATGGAGATATATCTTCAAATTAGATTTTTCTCTCTTCCTCACACTTGATTGATATTTTACCAAAGATTTGTGTGTAGAGACTTCCCACTATTATAATATGTGGATTCTACATATTTCCAAATATGCTATCTCACATTTAGACTTAATAAATGAATCTTGTTTTTTATAAATAGCACCAACACTCCTAACTCAAATATCCAAAAATATAAAAAACATAATTAATAAAAAACAAATAGACAAAACAGTCTTAAAATTCCACAAATAATCATACAATTTGGTGTAGGATAAGGTTGATATATATCGACAGTAAAATGTAGGATCACGAGTGTTTTCATTATGTGTTTTCTGAATAGCTTTTCATTACCATGTGGCAGGTTTTGAATGTAGCTGTTGGAAAAATCTCATAAGTGGTCATTGTAGAAAGAACTTAATGTTCTCATGACCCAAATTAAACCCTTTGTTGGACTGAATTGAGGAATACTTTTTCTTTAGGCTGCATTTCTAAAGCATGCGTGGTATTACATCTAGCCTATATTTTACAGGAGTGTTGAGTTTCAAAGCTGAATTATTTCAAATATACTTTTATTTGCAATTACAAAATAAATGGTTTTAGAGTACATTTTATTTTTAAAAGGTCAGTCAGACAATAATATTTCAGTTCAGAGAAGATTTTGAGTTACTAAGGATTATCTTTCTTAACTAATTTTAATAACCATAATTAATATTATATGATACAATAGGGAAAACACACCAACAGTGATTATATTTTCTATGCATTCACATGTTAAGTAACCTATAATAAAGTGCCTACATTTTTTTCTTTGTCAAGCTAAAGTATTGTATATTTTTACTGTGCTAACAGACCAAAATACTATTGATGAGTTACAAGATCTTTCTGAGGGCATAATTATATCTGACAATGTCTAAGTAGAATGAGGAAGAAACCACAATTTATATTGATTTTTTATGAAAGGGCAATCATGGTATTTTTTCATATGAAATGTTATGATTTTCTAGTGGCTATTACAAAGAAAATTAAGAGAATGGAGAAAGCTCACAGGATAGAATAGTAAACAAAGCGGAGATGTACAAATAGTGTAAGTCTTGATCGTAAAATGTCACAAAATCTAGAAGGATTTTTCAGAATTGTGGGGCAATTTGAGGGTTTCCTTTTAAAAACAAGTAATAACAATCTGGATTGACCCATTAACATGTGTTGGACAAAGAGAGCACTTTTGTGTTTCAGAGGTTATTCTTACCTATAGGTCCATACTGCTTTCAGAAATGTGAAAGACAAAAACTTACATTTATAGACAAACAGATTAAGTAGGAATACTTTATATTACTATGGAAGTACTGCAAGTTTCTATAAACAGATACTTCGCAGGTCTAGTTAAGTGTTTATATATAAATCAATATCTATTTGAATGAGAGTCTGAGCCTGAGGGGAAGAAGAGTCTAAACCTGAAATATGTGAAATCTCCACTTACTGAAAATGATTTGAAAATGGAGAAACTATTTAAAGTATTATAATACAATTCAATGGGAAATATTTAATTCATGTCCACTGGCAAAATTCTGATACCTCTGGATGTAGACTCTGATTATTTTATGAATATTACTGATAATGTTAATGTTGTGCTTTAAAAAAAATAAACAAGTGGAAGAGAGAACTTAAAAAAATACTGTCATAAGACTTGGTAATTTCCTCATCTCAAGCAATATGCTCAGTTCAACTTGCAGACCTGTATAGATATCATGTAGGTCATTGTAATTTGGAGAGTAACAATAATTGAGAATTATACTTGACTTTAAAATATACAAAGCAGTTTTGTAATTCTATATATTAGTAAAAGATTATTTTAATTTGATCACTATATATAATCTAGAATCACTTCCTTAGTATTAAAAGTTAGTATTTAAAATTAATATTAAAATAATATTTATTTTATTTTAGAAATAAAATTAATTTTATTTTAGAAATAATTGTGTTATAACAATTGATTTTGAGAAATTAAATAATACAGGAAAAATATTCATCTTTATCTAAGAGATAGAGATAGATAGATAGATAGATAGATAAATATATCTTATAATAGATATGAATAAATTCAGCTCAAACTGATACCCAAGTGGAAACTTAACCACAACCTGATCAATATTCTAAACCTTCTAAAAAAGATTCTGTTCAATACTTGGATTCAAATCCTGACTCTTGCACAGAACTGCAGTGCAGTAGGCTGGCTTGTAAGATGTTCTCTACTGGTCTCCATCTCTGGTAGTCATGGCCTACGTAAAACCTTACTCTGGAACATGGGCTGGACCTAGTGACTTGCATCTAACCAATACAATACAGAAAAGGGGATGAGATGTCATCTCCATGATTAGGTTACAAAAGACTATCATTTCAGTTTGGCCTTCAGACCTTGTTTATTGCCTTCTCAACTTGCATGCTTTCATGAAACAAGTTGCCATGTGGAAGAGGCCCATGTGGAAAAGAACTGAAGCTGAATTTTAGCCAACTGCAGCCTGCAAAGGGACTATGTTACCATCAGCAACTGAATGAATGTAAAAGCAGGTATTTCTCCATTTGATCCTTTATTTTTTTATTTTATTTTATTTTATTTTTTTAGATTTTATTTATTTATTTGACAGAGAGAAATCACAAGTAGATGGAGAGGCAGGCAGAGAGAGAGCGGGAAGCAGGCTCTCTACTGAGCAGAGAGCCCAATGCAGGACTCGATCCCAGGACTCAGATCATGACCTGAGCCAAAGGCAGCGGCTTAACCCACTGAGCCACCCAGGCGCCCCCCATTTGATCCTTTAAATGACATTGTAGCCCTCAGGCCAAACCTCCAGTGCAGCTTTTTGAGAGACCCTGAAACAGAGGACCTAACCAAGGTGTGGCCAGACTCCTGACCCACAGAAATTGTTCATTAATAAATTGGTGTTATGTTAAACCACTAAGTTTTGGAGTAATTTGTTACATAGCAATAGATAACAGATGTATGGAATGTAGTCATTAACAAATTTCTTAATTTCTCAAGACTTCAGTGTTTACATTTATAAAATGATGATAAGAGTAACCATCCCATCCATGAAAAGCACTTCAGTATTTAGTGGATATCTTATGAATGGTAGCAAGTCTTAAGAAATATAGCAGGGCCCAATAAATAATACATATCTTCTCTGACTGAATTCTGAAACAATTTAGAAATAGGTCAGGAAACGGCAGATGTAGGGGGAAAGAAAGTCTTAATATAGATAAAGCTGATTATGAAACATTATAATTTAAATCTATATAAGTAGACTTAAAAAATATTGACTCAGATTTAGACAGAATTTTGCAACCAGTAATAATAGCACCAGACCTAATAAACCCTCTTCACATGAGAGGTTTACTTCTGTAAAAGTGATATCCTCGAGAAACATAACAGTATTTGTGTTGCTTACATATAGAATTCCCAGGAAAAAAAGAAAAGAGAGGACAGAGTTGATCTGAGTGTGTTCAATCTTTCCTTCTAAACCCATCAATCAGCTTAAGTCACTCCAATAAGCAATAAGTCACAACAATAGAATAAACGAGAAGACAGAAAACAAGGAAAGGCCTCAAGGGTATGCCAATAAACATCCTTTCATGGAAACATCAAGAACAGCTAGTAGAAGTGTTAGGGTAGATATGTAGTAGTAGTAGTAGTAGTAGTAGTAGTGGTAGTGATGGTGGTAGTGGCAGTAGTGGCATTATTAGTATCTACTTGATGGTGTTGGTAAAACCTGTTAATGGAAATTGGCATTTCAGTGTATTTGTAGAGAAAAATGTACTAAAAGTGAACAGCATTTCATGTTTTCCCTTGGTAAACTTCACACATACTAAGAAATCTTACAATCTTAATTTGGATTACTGTGTAAATGTGTCTATGAACAAAGTACAGTCAGTAGCCATCAATGCAATAAACACTTATTATAAACTATTTATTAAGATGGTAAATTAATGTTGTGTTTTTTATGCATGTCTTCTAGCTACCGTTGTGTTTGTCATTTCAGACTGCACTAAGGGAGTCCAATTTCTAAGATTAACAGATGCTTATTATAGAGGCAGACCACGCTCATGGTGATAATACCAATATGCTGCCATCCTGTGGATACTTTTCTAGGTAGCCAACTGAATATCCCTCCACTATGCTCTCTTCAAATTGCAATAAGTGTTAGTAATCCATATAAGTCACCTGGATTAGTTTGAGAGTATTTATCAGTAGTACTATAGCCTTTAACTTATATATTTGCTTTGTTCCACTTTTGGAAAATAAGGTCAATGGGAAAAAGTTCAAAAACCTGACAGTTTTAACCAACCTGAGACAAAGAAAGCACAATTTTCCTCTACAACTTATTTCTCCAACTACTTTGCTAATTCTCATTCTTAAAGAATTCACTGAAGAAAAAATTCACACTGAGAGAACAAGAAGAGAATGTTCACAATGAAGAATAAAGGAGTTCAATTTGCCTGAACAAGAAAAATCAATCAATTTGGTGGGAGAGATAATCTGAACTATTAGGGAAGACCAGCTCTCTTAAGAAAGTTGGCATATGATACTCAGGTATGAGGCTAAACATTACCATTTCTAAAGGAGTCTTAAGGACAGAAAGGTCACTGACAAAACAGCCCAACAAGTTTCAATAACCGATAAAGCTTTGAGTGTCAACTCTGCTCATACAGACTGATACTAAGAGGAGCTAAGGGAAGGGATTTTCAGTTGCTTTCCAGTCTAAATGGATAACTGAAGTTGAAGGACGAAGGCAGTCTTAGGAACAGTCACATGCATTAAGACCTGAACCTATAACTTAGAACCTAAGATAAGATGGGAGAGATGAATGCTGTTCAAAGAGGATGAAAGCCCACACTTAAAGAATACCACATGCCCTACCTATCAGTAAAGGACTCCTAAATTTGTCTAGTGGTGGACTTGGCAAGGCTGCACACAGAGGTAGTTCATTAGAATCCTAAGGGAAGGCAGAGTCTGACACAGATTTTCATTAGAAAATTCATCTCAAACACCTTCATCAGTTCTCTGAAATAACTGTATCTTAGTACTGTAGTGATACACTAGACTAAGTCTTTAAATCCTCTTTCTATAGTCTAATAATGGGCACTAGTGCTCAGAATTATAATAACAACACTGAGGAAACAATAACATCTTCATATTTGCCTTTTGTTACGTATACTATTTTTCTATTTTATATTTCTTTTCACTGTAACAGAATTCATTGTTTTTGCACCACACCCAGTTCTCCATGCAATATGTGCCCTCCTTAATACCCACCACCTGGCTCCTCCAACCTCCCACCCCTCGCCCCTTCAAAACCCTCAGATTATTTTTCAGAGTCCACAGTCTCTCATGGTTCACCTCCCCTTCCAATCTCCATCTCCCTATGTCCTCCATGTTATTTGTTATGCTCCAAAAATAAGTGAAACCATATGATAATTGACTTTCTCTGCTTGACTTATTTCATTCAGCATAATCTCTTCCAGTCCTGGCCATGTTGATACAAAAGTTGGGTATTCATCCTTTCTGATGGAGGCATAATACTGCACAGAGTATATGGACCACATCTTCCTTATCTATTCATCCACTGAAGGGCATCAGGTTCTTTCCACAGTTTGGCGACCGTGGCCATTGCTGCTATAAACATTGGGGTACAGATGGCTCTTGTTTTCACTACATCTGTATCTTTGAGGTAAATACCCAGTAGTGCAATTGCAGGGTCATAGGGAAGCTCTATTTTTAATTTCTTAAGGAATCTCCACACTTTTTTCCAAAGTGGCTGCACCAACTTGCATTCCCACCAACAGTGTAAGAGGGTCTTCTCCACATCCTCTCCAACACTATTTTTAAAGCAAGATATGGGAATCCTAAAGATACATCCAAAAGTAGTTACAAATTAATTATAGTTGACCAGAAACTATTTAACCACATTACTTTAAATTTGTGGAGATTTTACAGTAAAAGTTAATCATGTTACCCTTTCTCTGCATTCTCTCCAACATCTGTCATTTCTTGACTTGTTAATTTTAGCCAATCTGATTGGTGTGAGGTGGTAACTTGTGGTTTTTATTTGTATACTGTTGGTGGGAATGCAAGCTGGTGCAACCACCAGCATGGAGGTTCCTCAAAAAGTTGAAAACGGAGCTACCCTATGACCCAGCAATTGCACTACTAAGTATTTACCCTAAAGATACAAATGCAGTGATCCGAAGGGGCACATGCACCCAAATGTTTATAGCAGCAATGTCCAGAGTAGCCAAACTATGGAAAGAATCTAGATGCCCATCAACAGTGGAATGGATAAAGAAGATGTGAGATACACACACACACACATACACACACACACACACAATGGAATACTATGCAGCTATCAAAAGAAACGAAATCTTGCCATTTTCAACAACATGGATGGAACTAGAAGGTGTTATGCTGAGCGAAATAAGTCAGTCAGAGAAAGACAATTTTCATATTACCTCCCTGATATGAGGAATTTGAGAGGCAGGGAAGGGAAGGTGGGGTAGGGAAGGAAAAAATGAAACAAGATGGGATCAGGAGGGATACAAACCATAAGAGACTCCTAATCTTACAAAACAAACTGAGGGTTGTTGCGGGTGGTGTGGTGTGGAGAGGGTGGCTGGGTTATGGACATCGGGGAGGGTATGTGATATGGTGAGTGCTGTGAAGTGTGTAAGTCTGATGATTCACAAACTTGTACCCCTGGGGCAAATAACATATTATATGTTAATAAAAATATTCCGTTAAAAAAAAAAAGGTAAACATGTTACTTAGTAGTTAGGAGAGACCTGCAGAATCTTGCAGATAGACTTTTAGACTTTAAAGTGGAATTTTTGTTTAAAGTGAAAAAGAAAACAGATTATATCAAATTTTTCAGCCTTGTCTTTGCAGTGTAATATGGATTATAGTTCATTATAGTTTAAATAATGTAATTTACAGTAAATAGAACAAAAAGCATTGTTTTCCTCTTTATCAACTTCAAAAGGCATTTCCTTGTCATATCTTCTATTTATAGATAGAGGTGATAGATCCTCTAGCTATTGGTTTTTTTTTTCATATAAAATAAATTTAAATTATTTTTTCAAATGTAAATTCTCAAATGTACAATGTATTCATTTAAATGGATGCACATACCTGAGATGAAAAATATCTGGAATGAAACATTCATTAAAATTCAATGGACTAACTTGATTTAAGAACTAAAGAACAGACTGCACTTCATCCTGTTATAATGTTTACAAAGTGTTTCTTTAAAGCTCAATAGCATCTGTTGAGTGATTATGAGGCATTTCATATCTTTCCTAAGAATTATAGCAAGAAAAAAAGGAATATATTTTATTTTTGTGGAAGTGTTTTGGCAGTATATATCGATAGATAAGTACATAGAAGGTACATTATAAGCTTCAGCAAAGATGAATTTGTCCGTGTTCTTGGTTTCACACAACTAAAACTGATGTAGGTTACTGGGACCAGGAAGGAAAATAATTGGAAAGCTACCAGAAGGCAGACAGAATCATCCAGAATACTGGAGAACTCTGTTTGTACTAAGACTTCTATAGTACAATTGTGGCTACAACCGTAATAAATTCTAACCTACTCCCTGATTCTTTGTGTCATTGAACCAGTTAAAGATCCAGGTGGTAGAACTGAATTGTCTCAGTTTGACTAACTGTCCAGCACTAAGTACCAAGGGTTAGACAAAACCAGTAGATATATTTCAAGCCTGCAGTGGAAGCTAGAATCTTGCCTGTCATGAGACTTACAGAATAGCTTACTTTTCCAACTTAGGAAAGGGTCTCAGATGCCATATTGTCCCCTAGAAGAAATATGGCTGCTGAAGTATATAAGGTTGAAACTATTAATGAATGTGAATTACAAATATATGTATACACACAAATATATATACATATATATATATATATACATATATATATATACTAAACATTTATAAAGAAATGATTGTTAGGGTACCTGGGTGGCTCAGTGGTTAAGCCTCTGCTTTGGCTCGGGTCATGACCCTGGAGTCCTAGGATTGAGCCCTGCATCAGGCTCTCTGCTCAGCAGGGAGCCATCCCCACCTCTCTCTCTGCCTGCCTCTCTGCCTACTTTTGATCTCTTTCTGTGTCAAACAAACAAATACAATCTTAAAAAAAAAAAAAGAAAGAAAAAAATGAATGTTATTCTTCAACTGTATCTCCTAATAAGGCTGTCTTTACAAAAATTTACTTTGCAACTTATACATAGCTTTATAACAAAGTGTACCAAAACATATGTGTATCTATAACTTTATGTATTTTATATTTCACTGGCTGTAGGTCGAGTAGATACTTCAGTTCCTGGATCATTTATTAAACAGATTTTAATGATCCTTTTGGGCTAATTATTGTTTCTGTGTTTTATTTTAAGTTATATGACAGTAAAGGTGGAAGAGTATACAAAAAATTGTTTTTGAATAGATTCTGTTCCATGATGTTATTGACAGTATTAAATAATTAAAATATTTAAACTTTGAAAACTATCAGAAATTATCTAAAATGAGGTAAAATTTTCTTTGGAGGCTAATTTATTGTGAAGAGTCCCCTCAGGATGATGTTCTTCTTACAGAAGACCTTTTTTCTCAGTGAGAAATGATATATAGTGGTATAATAAAGAAACAATATTAGTCTTAAAACAACATGCATAATAAAAGAATTGTCTTAATTTGACATTGGCATTGTATTGCTAGTATAGACAATGTTATATTGTATTAACAAACTGACCCCTATAGTTTCTCTGGCTTACCAGAACAAACATTTGTCTGTACTTGGGCTAGAGGCTAAGTACACACACACACACACACACACATAAATATAAATATGCATATACACCATAGTTCTTTCAAATTATTTATGATCTAATCATTTCTTTATAAATGATCTCTTTTCTTTTGACACAGAAAGAGATCAAAAGTAGGCAGAGAGGCAGGCAGAGAGAGAGGTGGGGATGGCTCCCCGCTGAGCAGAGAGCCTGATGCAGGGCTCGATCCTAGGACTCCAGTCTAACCTAGTCACCAGGCTAACCTGGTGATTGGTGTGGTTTTGCAGGAAAAGTCTGCATTTTCTATTGTTTCTTGAGATCTCAGACTGATAGAAGCATCATCATCTACGGCTGTATTTCTTGCACTATATAACCTCTTCAGTTCTCACAAAATAAGTACAATAAGACTGAAGAATTGTACATAAGTTTGGTACTGCTTCAGCCTAGAAATGACATGAGCCATTCTTAAGTTTCCTTGGTCAACACAATCAGGTGGCTCTGTAAGTAGGGATGGGAAATAAAGAGGAGTAGATGGCGCATTTGGTGAATATTTTTGTCTCTGCCACAGGCAATTTTATGTTGCCTTTATCATGTGATGTTATTTATTTTTTTTTACTTTTAAAGCCAACAAATTTGATTTTCCCTGAACTGGATGCCTTTTTGGCATATATAATTTTAGATATATAGATATAGACATATCTATAGATGATATCTATATAGGTGATATCTATATCTATGTCTATATCTATATTTATATCTATATCTATATATCACAGACCAAGAATAAAATAGACAATAAGAAATGAGCTTAATAAATTCAGAATATATATACACAAAAAATCAAAAGCAATATTTTTAAACTGAAGACCTTTGCTTGATGGTTCTTTTTCCCTCCCCCTCATTTTCACACAGTCTGTTCTTTTTTCTAATTATATAGAGTATAAACCAAAACTTGAACATACAGAAAAAGCACATTTTTTATGCAAAGCATAAATGCCTGTTGAAAGTGACCAAGGTACTTAAAACATGGGAAAAGATACTCAAATAAATAAATAAATAAATTAGATGCAAATGAATTGACTTCAGTTTAAAAAACACTCCCAAACTTACATGCATATACACCTATATATGGTGCATATGGAGCATTGTGTATGGGAGGGTGGGGGAGAAAGAGAGAGACTGATTTTCTACGTTCCTGAAAATGTTTCAAGCTTCTAAATTCTTTAAAAAATACAAAATTTCCAAAAGAAACACATTTTAAAATGTAAGAAGCTAGTATTTTTAAAACAAATACCACACATTGTGGTGTAATGTACACACACACACATAAATATAAATATGCATATACACCATAGTTCTTTCAAATTATTTATGATCTAATATAATAATAAGTAAAACTTATAAGATATGTGTGGAAAAGAATTGACTTTATCTCCTAAGAGAACAAACAAATGTGTAAAAGTGAGAAATTCTGGTTTCTTTAATTCCATTTGACTTATATGCAGATTACTTCTGGGTGATTTGTTTCTGTTAAAGAAATTGGGGCTCTATCAAGGAAGGAATTGTTGGCTAGACTTAAGCAGAAACTTCATGGAGGTTCATATGAAGACAGACACATATTAGGAAGATTTATTTGACATCCTCTATAAGACTAACAATGATCTTGCAATGAGTTATTGATGCAACCTAGGCAAAAGCAGTGAGGGCTTGATCAACTTTATAGCATTGCCAATGGAAAGAAGGTAATGGTTAGGAGAAAAAGTCGTCAATAGAATAAACAACAGGACAACTGAGGTGTGGGAGAATCAGGATGCTTCATTTTTCAGGACTATGTAGCTGGAAATGTTGAGCACAAAGGGCGATAATAAGATAATGAAGTTTTTGGGGGTGGGGAAATATGGATAGGAGGAGGAAAAACTCTAAGGGAGATAATGCAATAGAGTTCAGATTTAAGTCAGTCTGTCTGGTAGTGGCAATTCATATTATAAAAGATGTTTTCAGAGAATAGAACTTAAGGAGGAGACAGAAGACACTATAATGAAATCATAGGAAATGCCACAGTATGTGGAATATAAGAAAAAGCAGTCTTTAAAGAAGCAATTAACTTGGGGAACTGACATAAGTTCTATGACCCTCACTTTCCTGATCTGTGGTAATAATTTCTAATCTGAAAGATTGTCATTAGGATTAAATGTAATAAAAAATGTAGAGATCCTAGCAGAATCATTAGCACACAATGTCTTATGGTTATTGTTTTCATAAGAAGAAAAAATTATTTGTAGCAAAAGCCGGAATAAAAGAATGTTTCAAGAAATTGCACGGGATTGTATGAATAAATGTGTGACTTAAATAAAAAGTATATTTAAATGTGTAAATATGGAAAAATTAATTACCTTGTGAAGAACATTTAATAAAACAGGTAGAAAAAGATGCCAGACAGCCAGGGAATAAAAAGAAAGTGATTTCTGAGACAGTGAAGGCCATAAATATAAATTACCCTCTAAAATACATAGACTGTGAAGGAAGGAAGGGTTTAGATTGTGGTGAAAGCATATAGTAGTTTTGAAGGAAGGTAGTTTTTTTTGTTTGTTTGTTTATTTGTTTGTTTATGCTATTCACTATGCATGAAAGGAACATGTTTCCCTTTAAAGTAGTTTATTATTGTGCCACTACCATACTGTTTTGATCACTCAAGCTCTCAAATATAACTTGAAATCTGGAATTATGTTATCTCCAGTTCTGTTTTTCTTTTTCAGGATTGCTTTGGTATTTGATTCTACAAATATTTGGTTCTACAAATTTTAGGATTATTTGTTCTAGTTCTGTGAAAAATGCTGTTGGTATGTGATAGGGATTGCATTAAATATGTAAATCATTTGGCGTGAGTATAGACATTTTAACAATGTTTGTTCTTCAGATTCATGAGTATGGAATGTCTTTTTCTTTTTGTCATCTCTAATTTCTTTCATCACTGTTTTATGGTTTCAGACCTGAACTCTGATTAAGTTTATTCCTAGGTATCTTATTATTTTTTGTGCAATTGTAAATGGATTTTTTCTTAATTTCTCTTTCTTATGCTTCATTATTAGTGTACAGAAATGTAATAGGTTTCTGTATATTGAAATGTATCCCGTAAACTTACTGAATTCATTTATGAGTTCTAGTAGTTTTTTGGTGGTCTTTAGGATCTTCTATACATCATATCATGTCATCTGCACATAGTGAAAGTTTAATTCTTCAATACCAATTTGGATGCATTTTATTCCTTTTTCTTGTCTGGTTGCTATGATTAGGCTTTCAGTGCCATGTTGAATAAAATTGGTGATAGTGGATATACTTCTTCCTGATCTTAGTGAAGGACTTAGTTTTCCCCCATTGAGTATACTATTCACTTCGGGTTTTTCATATAAGGCCTTTAATATATTAATATGCTGAGGTATGTTTCTTCTAAACGTGTTTTGCTTAGGACTTTTATCATGAATGGCTGTTGTACTTTGTCAAATGCTTTTCCTGCATCCATTGAAGTTATATGTATGGGTTTTTTGTATCTTTTCTTGATGTGATGAATCACATTGACCCACTAGTGAATATTGAACCATACTTGCATCCTAGGGATAAGTATCACTCAATAATGGTGAATGACTTTTTTAATGTATTGTTGGATTTGATTTGCTAGTATTTTGTTGGGAATTTTTGCATCCATATTCATCAGGGATATTGGCCTGTGGTTCTCCATCTCTCTTTCTCTCTCTCTCTCTCTCTTTTTTTTTTAACTTATTTTTAAGTATTTTATTTATTTATTTGAGACAGAGAATGATTGTGGGGAGGGGCAGACAGACAAGCACACTCTCCACTGAGCATGGAGCCCAACTCAGGGCTCTTTTTGTTTTGTTATTTGTTATTTATGTGTTTATTTGTCTGTTTGTTTTTTCCAACTCAGGGCTCTATGCAGGGCTCTGCACATGGTTCCATCTCAGGACCTTAAAATCATGACTGAGTTGAAGTCAGACACTCAACTGACTGAGCCATCCAAGTGCCGTGGTGGTGTGCCCTTTTTGTGGTGTCTTTGTTTGGCTTGATATCAGAGTAATTCTGACCTCATAGAATGTATTTGGAAGTTCTTCTTTCTTTTCTATTTTTTTTAATTGTTTGAGAAGTTTAAAAGTTAACTCTTTAAATATTTGGTAGAATTCTCTTGTGAAGCCATCCGGTCCTGGACTTTTCTTTGTTGGGAGCTTTTTGACTACTAATTCAATTTCATTGTTGATAATCAGTCTACTCAACTTTTCTACTTCTTTCTGCTTCAGTTTTGATAGGTTTTATGTTTCTAGGAAGTCATTCATTTATTCTAGGTTGTCCAATTTGTTGGCATAAGATTTTTCATAATATCTTACAATCATTTATATTTCTGTAATGTCCATTGTTATTTCTTCCCTTTCATTTGTGAAAAGTCCTCTCTCTTTCTTTTTCTCTTTCTCTCTCTCTCTCTCTCTTTTTTTTTTTTTTTTTAATGACTCTGGCTACAGATTTATCAATTTGGTGGATCTTACCAAAGAACCAGTGCCTGGTTTCTTTTATCTGTATTGTTGTTTCTTCAATTCTGTCTCATTTATTTTTGCTCTAATCTTTATTTTTTCCTTCCTTCTACTGGTTTGGAGTTTTGTTTGTTGGAGCTTTGTTTTTGTTTGATTTTTTTGTTGTTGTTCATTTTCTAACTCCTTAAGGTGTAAGGTTAGTTTGTATGTTTAAGATTTTTCTTGCTTCTTGATGTAGGCCTGTATTGCTATAAACTTCCATCTTAAAACAACTTTTACTGCATCCCAAAGATTTTGAACCATTTCATTTTCATTTCTCTCCATGTAATTTTTTATTTCTTCTTTGATTTCTTGATTGACCCATTCATTGTTTAGTGCCATGTTATTCACCTCTATATATTTTTGCTCTTTCCAGATTTTTTCTTGTGGTTCATTTCTAGTTTCATAGTGTTGTCATCAGAAAAGATGTATGGTATGACTTCAATCTTTTTTTTGTTTGTTAAGAGCTGTTTTTTGGCCCAATATATGATCTATTCTGGAGAAAGTACCATGTGCACTTGAAAAAAAAGTGTGTATTCTGTTTTAGGATGAATTTTTGTACTATATCTGCTAAGTACATACGTTGCAGTATGTCATTCAAAGCCACTATTTCCTTGTGGATTTTCTGTGTGTATGATCTGGCTATTGATATAAATGGAGTGTGAAAGTCTCCTATTATTATTTTATTACTATCAATTAGTTCCTTTATGATTGTTATTAATTGTTTTATATATCTGGATGCTCCCATGTTGGCTGTATAAATATTTACAATAGATCAATTGAACTGGATAGACATCCCTGAAATAAATTCACAATTACAGGGTTAGTTAATCTTTGACAAAGGGGAAAAGAATATGCCATGGGAAAAAAATCTTTTCAACAAATGATGTTGGGAAAACTGGACAGAACACATAAAAGAATGAAAATGGACCATTTTGTTACACCATGCACAAAAATAAACGCAAAATGAATTAGAGACCTGAAACCATAAAAATCCTAGAAGAGAGCACAGGCAGTAAATGTCGCTGACATTGGTTGTAACAACATTTTTCTAGATATGTCTCCTGAGGTAAAGGAAATAAAAACAAAAATAAGCTATTGGGACTACATCAAAATGCAAAGCTTCTGCACACCAAAGAAAACAATCTACTGAATGGGAGAAGAGATTTCCAAATGATATTTATGACAGAGGCTTAGTGCCCAGAATATATTAAGAACTTATAAAACACAACACTCAGAAAACAAATAATCCAATAAAAATGGGCAGAAGACATGAACAGACATTTCTCCAAACAAGACTTATGGATGGACAATAGACATGTGGAAAGAAGCTCAACATCACTCAACATCAGGGAAATACAAATCAAAACAACAATGATATATCACCTCACACTTGTCAGAATGGCTAAAATAAAAACTCAACAAGAAATATCAGCAAAGATGTGGAGAAAAAGGAACACTTGTGCACAATTGGTGGGAAAACAAACTGGTGCAGACACTGTGAAGGATAATATGAAGTTTCCTCAAAAAAAAAAAAAAAAGAAAGAAAGAAAAAATAGAACTACCCTATGATCTAGTAACTGCACTAATTGGATATTTGCCCAAAGAATACAAATTCAAAAAGATATATGTACCCTTATGTTTTTGCAGAATTATTTACAATAGCCAAACTAAGGAAGCAGCCCAAGTATCCATCAACAGAAGAGTGGATAAAGAAGTGAGATATATATAGAGAGAATGGAATAGAATAGAATATTATTCAGCCACAAAAAGAATGAATCTTTCCATTTGCAACAAGAGGGTTGGAGCTAGAGCTAAGTGAAACAAGCCAGTCAGAGAAAGACAAATACCATATGACTTCAATCACGTGTGGAGTTTAAAAAAGAAAACAAATGAACAAAGGGAAAAAAAGAGAGAGAGGTCAAAAAGCAGACTCAACTATAGAGAACAAATAGGTGGTTATCAGAGGGGAAATGGGTGGGGGAGATAGGTGAAATAGGTGAAGGGTATTAAGAGTCTACTTATCTTAATGACCACTGAGTATGGAATTGTTGAATCACATCCTATACATCTGAAACTAATATAACACTGTACATTAACTACACTAGAATTAAAATTTTTAAAAATGAAAAACAAATAAATAGTTGAGAAAGGATTTTCAATGTAATTAGGAAAAGTTAAAACTTGAGGAAGTAGGTCCTAGACACAGGAGTGAGCACCTGGCAAAAAGACACTTAACCTTGGCAAAACCTGAGGTGTACTTCTTGGAAGCAGCATGGACATTGGCATCAGACAGACCTGAGTTAGAATCCATACTCAGTCATTAGCTCAATATGTGAGATCTTCAGCAAGCTTCTTGAAATCTCTTGGCCAAATGTTCTCATCCATAAGATGGAGCATGGCATTAACATCTACGGCTCTTTTCAGCACTGTGATAACAGTAGACTTTCAGCAAATCATTCCCTTCCTTTTCTAATCCTCCAGAGAAGCTGAGAAATGACCTATATCTATTGATAAAGATTAGTTTGGGTACATAAGGTAAGTGAAAAGGGCTCTGAACAGCTTTCATGGAGATTGTGGTGGCAAGGCAAAAAAAAAAAAAAAAAAAAAAAAAAGAGATGAATAAAAGTAATAAGTGGCCAGATTTTATGAGAGTTCAGTTGAGATTAGAAAATTTGTAAATTCACTGAGAATTCACATTTTCATTGCTTATAAAAACCAAGCCTGGATATGGTCTTTTTAATGTCATCTTTACTACATTAAATAGATACTCAGTTTCCTGAAGAGTTAATAATGTATGAAACCCAGGAGTAGCCTAGACCCAGGAATATGCCTGCTCAAAGAGTGCATAACCAACAGTATATTGCTTTCTGTGAGCTGTTGCAGATAGGCCTTCCAGTAACCCTTAGGGATCCAAGTTCTATTTCAGATCATGAGTTTTAAATCATTCATCATTTCTCAAAAGAGCATGTGGCATCTCCCTGACCAGTGAGTCACATACACACTTACAGCTGGTTGACAGCACTTCATGTCTGTGTGTGAGAAATAAAAGCTATTTGGAAAGAAAATATGACTTTTCTCTCTCTAATGCTAAAAAATCCTAGATTTCCAGGGAAAAAAAAATACTATTTAGGCATCTATAATTGAATGTGAGAGGAATGTTCCCCATGTTTAATGAGGAGATGCAGCACAGCCCATGAAGACAAAAGTTTGTTCTCTGGGCTGCTTAGGCCCCAATTGTTTCATTAATATTAACCAAGGTTTGCAAACCTCCTCAGGCAAGCATGTGTTGTAACTTGGAGAAGAGAAGCACATAATAACTCAGAGTCTACAAACTTATCTTCAGAAGTTAGAGGAATAATGGGGTCAGAGAAGTAGTGTTTGGCAGGTAAGGGAGAGGTTTTCTGCCACTGGGAAAATGCTGTTACTCTTCAGAGGAAAAATGTGGCTATGTTTACAATTGTGTAGCACTGACACAGAGTTAAATTTGTGGCATGCATTTTCATTCTAGGGATTTGTTTTTTTAAAGGTAAGCAATGCAAGATATGGCATTTAAAATTAAGTGAAATAAAATTTTTATTTTAATTTTATATAATGTGTTCTATTTAAATGTTCATAATTTTAAAACAAAAAACAAAAGTAATGTTTAGATATATGCAGTTAACAGGATGACACTGGACGAATAATATAAATATCTAGCACTTATTCTGCTAATCGTTTAATATGTTATGTTATTTAATCCTTATGACAACCTATGGGATGGATTACTTTCTGTATTTTAAAGATGAAGGGATTGAGGGTTAGTAAGGCAAATTAACTTCCTCACAATAAAAGTCACTGGAGCCTAGAGCCAAAGTCAAAGTCATGATCTCAACATATATTATGTAGGAGATATATATGTAATAATTATATCAAACACTTTTGATATTTGTGTCAAATACATGAAACAAATGTATACCAACATTTACAGTATTACATGACATACTATCCATTTGCTAATCCCCAAATTTCATTTTCTCTACAATGATCATGTTTTAAAGTTGGTGGAGATAAAATGAACACACTATCAAAAGGAACATCTTGTATTTTTGGCAAGATAGGTATGGCAACTATTTTAAAGAACAGAATTAAAAGTGTTTGGAAAGTACAATTTTAATGTTCTGGAAATGTTCCATTTAACCTGAAGGAAGGTAAAATGTAAGCTTGCATTGACTTAAAATAGCTTTATTTTTGAGGAATTCAATTTATCTCTGTTTGTCTCCTGTCTAAACAAGGCTTAATCTCCCTTCAGAATTGTACTGCTTTCAATAAACTAGCAGATAGTTCAGCTAGACTATGAAATTCTTCTATGATCAATCACAGTTATTTCTTACCAGATTTGTACTGATTTTATTTTATTTTTATATGTTTATAAAAAATTAAAATAATTAAAAAAAATGAAGAGAATGTAGACATGAAGCTTCTCTTGTGTGGCTACCAGAAGAGGGGATATCTGCACCAATCAGCCAGGATCTTAAAAATTTATATAGAAACCCTAACTGGGCTCATTTATATATACTACTCCACTGATTTCAACAGCACATTGCCCTCTCAAGGCTTCGTCCTTAAGAATAACTCCCACTATGGGAACAGCGAGCAGAACATAACAGTCCAAGGACAGGGACGGAGTGAGAACCCTTGATTTATCCGGTCTAGCTCTCAGGTCAACCAGCAGTCATGACCTCTGAATGACCTTCTCCAACAGTTCAATAGAGAATCACTTATTTAACAACTATGTATTGAACTTCTATGTACTAAGAACTTATATTTCTCATATTTATTGTCTCACTTCAGAATATTGAATTTAGTTTCCCTTCACATTGCTTTACATTCTCATCATGTAGTCCTAGGCACAGGGTATTTACAAACACATAGATGTTATCTGATAGATGCCTTAAACTCAACCTCAATCTCATTAGCTCCACACTTATAAGTTGTTATTTAAGGTGGTCCCTTTTTTTCCTGAACATGTTTGATTTCACCTATTACAAAGTTTTGAAAATTTTTAACTGAATCTTAAGAGAACTTCCTTTTCATTTCAGCTCCATATTCTGGGTATATCTTTGTAAAACCAATGTGCTTTGATTACATGGGTTGCTGTTTGTGAATGATTGTGCCTGTTTTTCTTTCTTTTTTTTTAAGATTTTTATTTTATTCATTTGACAGACAGAGATCACAGTAGGCAGAAAGGCAGACAGAGAAAGAGTAAGGGAGGCAGGCTCACTGCCAAGCAGAAAGCCCAACACGGGGCTTGATCCCAGGACCCCAGGATCACGAACCGAGCCAGAGGCAGAGGCCTTACCCCACTGAGCCTCTCAGGCGCCCATGTTTTTCTTTCTACAATTAAAAGAGTTTAAGAATTACCCCCAAAATGAATGAAGCAAGTGTATCAAGATTTGAGTGCAAAACAGGAATTTTTGAAGATAATCTATGTTTTATGTTGGTATGTAGCATATAGTTTAGGCATGGTTATCTTTGAAAAAAAATCTATTTACAGACTTATGTTCCAGAAACATGATCATTAGAAATTTTTTATTACAAAAATTAATTATGAAATCTGTTGCTTTGCATTTGGTCATCTTTTGTATTTAAAATATAATTTTCTTTAAAAGTGTTGCACTTTTTACAAGTAGATGCCCTGCTAATTAATACCATTTTTTTTTTTACACAGTAGTTGTTACTTATGGATATTATAAGGCAAATAATTTTGCTGGAAAATGTTCAACTAAAAGTTCAATTATGTTAAGGAGATGTATGAGCCAGTTTGTTGGAATTGTGTAGACATAAACTGCACTCTGAAAAAGGTGATTTAAATTCTTCACTTTCCTGGCTCTATGCAAGGTTTTAGAGGTACAGCATAATTCAGTATAAATGTGGAGATTACAATCTCCTGGTGGGGTCAAAAAATAAACAAGTTTTAAAGTAAATTAATTTAAAATCTATCAGCACAATGAAAAAATAATATAATGAGTAGAGAATGACTTAGCAGATCTGAGAATAGCAGGGCTTAGAATAGTTGAGTTAAAAAAATGATGAGCATACAGGTTTGCTATGTTGAGGAACAGAAAGCTAGGCAGTTTTGCTGGTAAACAAGTTGTTTTAATTCTCTGTGTTACAGAATAAAGTATCATAAACCTAATGTACTAAAATATTTTATAACTTAGAGTTCCTACAAATTGGGAAAAATACTTATCTGAGTCATTTGTGAGTCTGCAATAATTGTTTTGTCTGTGGCTGAGTTCTCATGTGAGAGCTCAACTGGGGAAGAGCCCATGACCAATCTCACTCAGATTGTTGTCAGAATTCATTTTCTTGCAGCCATAAGATTTACTTCAGCTTCCTTCTTCAAAACCACCAAGGATAAAAAGACTTCAGAGTGAGTCCACTAGCACAATGAATCCTTATTTAACATAACATTTTGTCATTTTCTATTGGTTAGAAGGAAGTCACCAATCCTGTAAACACTCAAAGATAGGTGAAGAGGGGGAGATTATGGAGGACAGACACCCAGTTGTCTGTGTGACACATAGAGGATACAAAATATGATGGCTTTGAAGAAATGGTTGGAAGATAAATATATTGAGCTATGTCAGCAGTAGCAAAATATTTTATTTTTATTTTAAGAAGACTATGCAAGGTTTTTGGTAGGATTAGCCCTAACATTAGCACAATCTGATTAACCTTTTAAAAGATAACTCTAGGACATATAAAACTGGTGATTGAATAGTTCACTATATCTTACCCTCATATATTATGAGAGAAACCAAGTTGTAATTCAATTATTGGAGTATTTATATGAGGACAAACATAAAGAAATCTAATGAGTATTGATTGCTTGATAGGAGTCAGGTCCTATGTGTACTCTTCTGTTTAGTCCTCACAGTTGCCTTACAAACTAAATACTATTATATCCTATTGTATGTAAGGTAATTGAAGCAAAAAAAAAAAAAAAATGCTTTACCTAGTATTATAGGGTTAGTAACTGGCCATGCCGAGATTTAAATGTAAATTCGTATTTCTCTTTCAAACCCTGCTATTCCCAGGGAATCAAATTTGTTTGTTTTTTCTTTTTTTTAAATAAACATTGTATATAGTTAAGATGTGCAACATGGTGATTTGATATACATACACATAATGAAGTGATTACCACAGTCAAGCTAATCAACATATCTTCTTCTCACATAGTTACCACTTTTTGTGTGTGATGAGAGTACATGAAATCTACTTTCTAGCAAATTTCCAGTATTCAAATGAAATTATTCACAATAGCTAACATACTATAACTTACATCTCTAGGCTGATTTATCCTACATAACTGCAACTTTGTGCCATTTGACCAATATTTTCCCATTTCCTACACCTGTCTACTCTGGTAATCACCATTCTTTTTGCTTCTTGTAGGGTTTTGTTTTTTTTTTTTTCTTTTCTTTGTTTTGTTTTGTTTTGTGTCTGGCTTACTTCACTAAAGATAATTTTCCCCAGGCTTATCCATGTTGTTGCAAATAGCAATTTTTTTTTTTTTTTTTTTTTTTTTTTTTTGGTCTTGTGCCTTTCTGGAACTTTATTTTGTTCATCACTTGAGGCAAACCTCATAAATAAAACCTTCCAGATCATAGGAGAAAAGGGAATACTACACAACTCATTTAATAAAATTAGCTTAATGTTCATAACAAAACATGACAAAAGCAGTACAAGAAGTTAAGAGTGAGAGGACTTCCCCAAGGCCACACATTTAGAAACAACTGAAGCCAAGATTCAACTCCAAATTTTCTTTTTCCTTTTTTTTTTTAATTTAAATTCAAATTACTTAACATAATATGTGTATTGGTTTCAGGAGTAGAATTTAGTGATTTATCACTTACCTAAAACAACCAGTATTCATCACAACAAGTACCTTCCTCAATGTCCATCACCCATCTAGTCTAACCCGTTACCCATTTCCCCTCCAATAACACTCAGTTTGTTCTCTGTAGTTAAGAGCCATTTGTGGCTTGCCTCCCTCTTTGTTTTAATCTTACTGCATTTTCCTTCCCTTCCCCCATGTTCATCTGTTTGATTTCTTAAATTCCACATATGAGTGAAATCATATATTTGTCTTACACTCTAGTTCCATCCATATCGTTGCAAATGGCAAAATTTAATTATCTTTAATAACTGAGCCATATTCTGTTGTGTACATATGTATGTGTGTGTGTGTGTGTGTATTCTTTTTTAGATTCCACATATGAGTGAGATAATGTAGAAGTCGATCATATATACGCTACATCTTCTTTAGTTATTTATCTGTCAATGGACATTTGGGATCTTCCCATATTTTGGCTATTGTTGATAATGTTGCTATAAACATTGGGGTGCATTTGCCCTTTTGAATCACCATTTTTGTATCCTTTGGATAAATACCCAGTAGTGCAATTGCTAGATATGTTAGTTCTATTTTTAACTTTTTGAGGGTTCTCCATACTGTTTTCCAGAGTGGCTGTGCCAGTTTGCATTCCCACCAATAATGTGAGAGGGTTTCCCTCTCTCTACATCCCTACCAACATCTGTTATTTCCTGAGTTGTTAACTTTAGCTATTCTGACAGTTGTGGTGTATCTCATTGTGGTTTTGCTTTGTATTTCTCTGATGATTAGTGATGTTGAGCATTTTTTCACCTTTTTTCATGTGTCTTTTGGTCATTTGTAAGGATTATCTTTTAAAGGCTGAAAATATTCAGGCTTTAAATATATATATATATATATATATATATATATATATATATATGACATTTTATTCTTTCATTCATCACAGATTTTTCCATATCTTGGCTATTATGAATAATGCTGCAATGAATATGGAAGTATAAATAATTCTTTGAGGTCTGATGTTACTTCTTTTGGAAATATACTGAAAAGAAAGATTTGGGAAATCATACAATACTTCTATTTCTAGTCTTTTGATCAGTCTCTATACTGTTTTTCATAATGGCTGTACCAATTTACAACAGTGTACCAACAGTATACAAGGGTTTCCTTGTCTCCATATCCTTGCCAACACTTAATTTTTTAAAAAAATAATAATGGAATATGATTTAATATAAATTAGCTTTCAATGCTTTCACAATCAATGTTTCTACCTCCACAAAAACTAAAAACTAGAGAAAGCTTTTGAAAAATACTGGGCAGTCTTAAGTGCATAATTTTATATAATTGTATCCAGGCTTTATTCAAAATGTATTGGAATTTTCTAAAAAGTTGATCATTTGTAAACTTCTATGATGCTGTGCCTATTTCAGTCACAGCATCTTCCTAATTGAAGATATACAATAGATGTTGAATGGTAGGAACTTACTGAAATTATACTTTTAATAATTTTAGCAAATTTAGGTACTTGTTAGGTCACCTATCACAATGTACTATTTTTAACAATAAAACATGTATGGGAGTATTATTTATTTCCATTTTATCACACTAAATTTAATATAAATCATTAAAATATAATTAGGAGCTTTTTCTGATACTCTTTAAAAGCAATGACATATTGTCATATTATACTAAATATTATTTTTTAAACTTATGAAAAATATATGTTGTTTTCATTAACATATATAATGTTAATGGAAAAAAATGAGTCTATATATATTTAAGAGAATGGCCAGAGTACATATGTATATCTATATTTTAGAGAATGGCCAGTGTAATTATCTTCCACAGACACAAATTATTGATATATAATCAGTATAGTGGAAATGATAATTACTAACATTCATTGAAGTTTTATTATGTGAGATATTGTGTTAAACATGTTTCATATATTTTATTATTAAATTCTCATAACCACCACAGGAATAAGTTATTATAATGGCTAAATTGTTTAAATAAGTCAGCCTAAAGCCCATAGATACTAAGGGAATGAATTAAAACATCATTCCTGGGTTTCTTAAGTATTATGTATGTAGCACCTATGTAGTTTAAGATGGATCATGAATAGTATAAAAAGATGATTATTGGCTGCGTGTGTGGCTCAGTCAGTTGGGCATCTGTGTTCTGCTCAGGTCATTATCCTGACGTTCTGGGATTGAGGCCTGTATTAGGCTTCTTGCTCAGTGGGGAGCCTGCTTCTCCCTCTCCTTCTCCCCCTGCTTGTGCTCTCTCTCTCTCTGTGTCAAATAAAATCTTTTTAAAAAGAGATGATTATTTCTATAACCTTCTTTGACTTAGGGCTCTATCCTGTTTGAGAAAAGTATTCTTAGGTGATCTGAGCAGTCAATATTCAAAAAAATAAATATAGCCTGCCATGTATACTCCTCTATTTCTTCCCACAGCTGCCCTTAGCCAACACCACTAATTAACCAAAACTTGTTCACACCTAGGCCAGAAGGGAGTTTTAAACTCCTTTTGCATACAATGATAATGGAGTTTCAATCGCAAAACTAAATCAGTGTTGGCAAATGCAATAGAACCTATTGTCCCTTCTTGAATCAAATTGCAACTAAGTATCATTGTCCCCTATCAGCACAAAGCCATGGAATTTAGAAGAACTATTAAACCTTACAGAAATATACTAAAACCTCTATAGGAAAGATACTTCTCAGTGGCGGATGATGGTTTTATCTTTCCCAAATCTATCATTCTAATATTCTTTCATAGATATGGAAATTACTGGATATAAAAATTACAACTGATGAAAGGGAACTTCATTTGTTTTCAGTTACCGTGTAGATTTGAAGTGACTTAAGCACTTTTGACAAAGGATTAAAAACAACCTGTAGCAATATAATCCATATTTTCACCCTTGGAGAAATTTCAATCATCCAATTATTAAATAACCTAGTTACAGCTTCTCCATGTGCCTGTATATTATCAAACACAATACACAGGAGTTACTTTTATATGTGTCCATCTTTTCACTCTCTTCATCTTTTAAATATTTTTAATGTAAAAGCTACAAAAATTGTCTAACATGTTTGCACAAATTTACATTTTAGAACTTGTATGTCTCCTTTTATTTGTATTCTTAAGAAGTGAATGTCATATCTTCAAATTAAAAAAATCAAGTGCCAAATAATTTTATTCAAGTTAATTTGATTTATTTTTGATTCACCAAATATTTATTAAACTTTTATTGCACTCCAAATTTCAGACACTAGACAGCTTGAAATGATAGAATTCAAGTTACTCTTTAAATTATATTCATTAATTTTTCTACCATTAACGTGAACCCAACAACTAAATGCTGCTGTTTTCTTGTCTTCAATTAAACATGTCAGGAAGGCGTAGGATTTCTGTCTAATACTAACCTACACCAATCTAAAAGTACACAAAATATGTATAGATGAGAGCTTTGACAATGCTTTTCATCTATCCAATACAAGTGATGTTAAATACCAATAAGTTTTAATCAACATAATAATTTATTTAATTTGGACTGCTATTTTCTATGTGAAGGAATAATCTTTATTTCCAATATTTAATTTTAACATTTAAACTCATGAAATCTCCCTAGTCAAAGAACTTGCTACAAAGGATTGACATTGCTTAGTGCCATATGCCCTCATGTGCTTGGCTTATGAAATGCATAGCTTGAAGTCATCCAATCAAATACAGATCATGAGGTCACATTCTAATACAAAACCTAAAAATCTAAAAAAAAAAAATCACAATCCAATTATTTTTGCAATAATATAGACATACCAAAATATGAGGGAGAATGTTTTTGTGTTATATATATTTACATAAATATACATACTTATGTGTATATATGTATACATATACGATATACACACTATGTAGTATATATGCATATAAGTTTTATATATTAATGTGTATTACATATTATAGTATATATAAAAATATAGTTATGCACAACCTCACATACATAATAGCTATCTTCCTGAAAATATATGTTTACACAATTCTAAATGATCAAATCGATAGTGATGATGATGATGAAGATGATGGAAAGAAGAGTTATATTTTTGAGCATGTACTATGTGCTGGTCACTTAATGAATCACTTCTAATTCATTATCTCCATAAGTCTTTACAACAATGAGAAATGCAATGTTATTATTCCCATTTTACAGAGGAAAAAATAAACTTCAGAGCAGTTAAGTTACTTAAGATCCCTGAGATAAAATCCTGCTGAATGCAGTATTTCATTTCTAACTCCAGAAGTTTAAAATTACTTTATATTTAAGCTGGCTTTTCATCATTAGCTGTAGCACATCTTATGAAAAAGAAAATTATCATTATCAGAGAATGCTTCTTTGTGACAAAAGTCTTCTTGTAATAGATATATAAACAATGTGCATTGTGTAGGCTGGAGCTTGTGTTGAGGATAATGTGTTTGTTTTTGTTTTGTTTTGTTTTGTTTTTCAATCTAGAGCTTGTAACAAGAAAGAATTCTTTTTAAGAGTATATACTCAGCTGGATTCAAGTCTCGCTTTTGTAACTTTTTAACTGTGAGGTCTTACGTCAGTGACATATTCTGATTCTCCACATCCTGACATGTGAATTACAACAACTTGTAAAACCTGGTTTATAGAATGCCTTACTTATTAAGTGGAAAGTTCTTAGCATAGGACCAGACATATTGTAAATATTAAAATGTGAGCTATTTTTGTTGTTGCTATTGTTGCATCGTTTGTTTTGTTTTTAGTAATTTTCCCATCAGTAAACAGGATGGACCTTTATTCATATTCAGGTTTTCTTGTTTTGTTTTGTTTTTTTTTTTCCTACATCTTAAGACTTTGTTGATGCTAATCAATTGCTAGAGGCTGGAATTAGAATAATGAAATGAAGAAACAAATCAATATTACTTTATATCAACAGAAAAAAGTTCCAATTACCTGCCATCATTGGCACACACAAGACAACAATGATATAAGAGAAAGATTTATATCTGAATCAGTTTTGTTTTCTACTCCATGAATTCTTAACTGTGACATCTAATGATTGGGAAAAAAAAAGTGTTGGGAGAAGAGTTATTAGCTACATATACTATTTGGAAAATGTGGATAATCAGCCATTCCCATTTCAAAAATTAATGTAAAATATAGAAAACTCAATCAAAGATTAATCATACCAGTTATTCTAAATTAAAACTAATTATACTTCCCAAGAGCATCTATCTTTTCAGCAGTTAAAGTGCTAAACTATAGTTTTTAATAATAATGGTAATCTTGATTTGTTTTAATGAGCAAAACAGAATTTAAAAATCCCCTCTCCCAAATTTAAGTGAAATCCTCAAATAGACTTATTACTAATGTCTTAGATTGGCAAAATAATTTATATTCCTCTATGACAGTAATGAGCCACATTCTATTATAACCATGTTACATCTCTTTAGAATCCTTGGCTATTTGTCTATACATTCTGTATTTCTTCAGCTCCATTTTTGTTGTTGTTGTTAACTATGTTTCTTTTAATTTTTTGGATAAGTAAAATTATATATTTAAAGTGTACAACATGATGATTTGATATATGTACACATTGTGGAATGGTTCCTATAACTATGTCAATCAACATATTCATTGCCTCACATAGTTATTTTCCTGTTTTGTTTTGTTTTGGGTAAGAGTGCTTATAATCTTTCTTAGCAAATTTCAAATACACAAAAAGTAATATTAAGTAAAGACACCATGTTGTATTAGATCTCCAGAAATTATTCCTCTTATAACTGAAGGCTTGCTGCCTTTGATCAACCTCTTCCCAGGTCACCTACTTCCCAGCTTTTGGCAACCACAATTCTACAGTTTTTATGAGTTCCATTTTTTTTTTTAAGTTTCCACATATAAGTGATACCAAACAGTATTTGTCTTTCTCTGACTAGTTTATTTCCCTTAGCATAATGCCCTGCAAGTCCATCCATATTTTTGCAAATGGCCAGATTTCCTTCTTTTTTGAGGCTGAATAATATTTCATTATCTATATCTACAACATTTTCTTAATCTATTTATTCACCCATGGACACTTAGATTGTATCCATACCTTGGATATGATGAATAATCCTACAGTGAACATGGGAGTATAGATATCTCTTTAAGATAATGATTTTGTTTTCTCTTTGAATATGTAGCCATAAGTGGGATTGCTGGATCATACAGGAGTTCTGTTTTTAACTTTTTTTTTTTTTAAGGATTTTATTTATCCAATAGACAGAGATCACAAGCAGGCAGAGAGGCAGGCAGAGAGAGGAGGAAGCAGGCTCCCCACTGAGCAGAGAGCCCGATGTGGGGCTCGATCCCAGGACCCCAGGATCATGACCTGAGCTGAAGGCAGAGGCTTTAACCCCCTGAGGCACCCAGCGCCCTTGTTTTTAACTTCTTTAGGAAACTTCATACTGTTTCCCATAATGGCTGTAGCAATATATATTCCTATCAATACTGTTCATGGATTTCCTTTTCTCTACATCCTCACCAACACTAGTTAGCTCTTGTCTTTTTGATAATAGACATCCTGACAGGTGTGAGGTGATACCCTGTAGTTTTGATTTTTGAATCCCCGATGATTAATGAAGTTGAGCATCTTTTCATATACCTACTGGTTACCTGTATGGCGTCTTTGGGGAAATGTCTATTTAGGTCTTTAACTACTTTGTTTTTTTCTGCTCCTTGACTATTTTTAATTGGGTTATTTGTTTGTTTGTTTGTTTATTGTTACAGAGTTGTATGAGCTCCTTATATTTTTAATAGAAACCCCTTATCAGATATATGGTTTACAGAATTTTCCTTCCACTTCATTCTCTCATTTATGCTGTACTCGTGCAATGCTAAGTCACAAACCTTCTTTGTTAAAGGTAGATACTTCTCACAATTTAATCATGTTGTTTCTCTTAGCTGAAACAATTTTTGATCCCTACTTCATTTTGTCTGTTGTACTCTTTTTATCCTTCAAAACACAGATGGATTATTCTTCTTTCTGATGTCTTTCCACACTCATGTAAAAGAGCTTACCATGCATTTCTTTGCAAAGCCACTGAGCTATTACTACACACATCTCAGTGCAGTGTATTTTTTTATTTGTTGATATTGAGACATAAGCCACATCTTTTTTTATTTGTGTTCCCTAGAAACCTATATGGTATAGTTATATAGTAAAAATCCTCATTTCTGCTATTGACCAGATCTCCCAGCTCTTTCCCTTTCAGTCACATGTTAAGTTTGCATTTCTTGGCCATCTTTTGTTTAGGTGGGGACACATTACTAGTTAAGGTCCAAGAATTGTGAACAAAATTACCTATATTGTGTCTTGGGAAGATCATACCTGAAGAAAAATTCTTCAGAGCACCATCATCATTTCCACACCTAGCAATGCTCTAAATGGTGGCTGATCCTTCAGCTTGGATTGAAAATGAGGAAAACATGGATCAGAAACAGCAGCTCACTTGCGGATGGATATGCAGCATGGATGAATAACTGGTATTTTAAGCTACTAAAAGTTTGGAGTTACTTTTTATGAAGAATCATCCAGCCTATCCCAAGTAATAATAAGGTAGATTTTCAATACATTTTAACTAACTGTATAAATAAACCAACAGACATCTTATATATCTACAAATGTTATATTAAAATATCTGAAAAATGTGTAAAATGATAATGTGGTAGGTTGAACTGTTTTACAGTTTACGTGGCTACAGTCCGTGCAAGAATCAATATGCTTTAGGAGACATCCTTTTAAGTTGTGAGGCCCAAATAAGAATCACAAAAAGAGGGCGCCTGGGTGGCTCAGTGGGTTAAGCTGCTGCCTTCGGCTCAGGTCATGATCTCAGGGTCCTGGGATCGAGTCCCGCATCGGGCTCTCTGCTCAGCAGGGAGCCTGCTTCCTCCTCTCTCTCTCTGCCTGCCTCTCTGCCTACTTGTGATCTCTGTCTGTCAAATAAATAAATAAAATCTTTAAAAAAAAAAAAAAGAATCACAAAAAGACTATGAAATTTAAGTTTATTTAATTATATAGAAAATAAATCAGTGTACTGTATACTAATTGTAATATATATCATTTGATTACTATAAAAAGGATTTCATTTAAAGTAGTAATATTAGAAATATTTGTGGACCGATGACAAGCACCCTGATTTACCAACCTATCAACTATTTTTGTGAGGTGAACATCAAGTGAGTGTTGTGATATAAATTAAGGCCTATAAAATCTATTTTGGCTTTCATAGGAAAATCATACAGTTCTTTTCACCATTGTCTATTACCTGTGTTATGCTTCACAGTTTATAAAAAATTTCACCATCATCAGTATATTATTTTTGCATTTAGTCTAGAAAATGAGTATTAGTATTTTCCTTATCTCTATTTTGCAGTGAGTAAATAGAGGTGAGAGAAATTAACTATTTTGCCTAAGGTCCCATACACAAGCTCCAGGGAATAATGTAGGTCTTAGAGTATATGCTTGTTATTCTATAAAGATAGATTTCCAAATATTTAGTTCTAAGGTACAGCTTATTAAAATTAATGTTCAGGCCTGGAAACAAAACTTGAACAAAGTGAAAAACAGCCTTTTGAGTCTTTCTGATACACGAATTTTTATGCTATATATAAAATTTTGTTGTTTTTGGAAAAAATCTAAATCATAGTAAAACAAACTGAAATTTGAAAAAAAAATTAATGTTCACACTAACTATAATGCTAAAAAAACCTAACAAACTGATTTACTTTCAATTTAAGAAATTTGTTTATCAAAGTAAACCATTAAGAGAGAAAAAAGGACCAAAGGGTGAAAAAATTACTATTTGCCGTACATAAGTTCAACAAAAGATAAAGAGAGCTTCTATAAATAATATGTGGAAAGGACACCGAAGCTAATAACAAATGGACAGAAAGCCTGAATAGACACCTTATAAGAAAGGAGATGCAAATGACCAGTAAACATACAAAAAAGCGTTTTATTAAACTTCATTAATCATCAGAGAAATGAAACTTAGAACAATATATCCCTGTTCCACTATACTCTGCAAGATGGTTTAAATATATAATAATAATAATAACAATAAAATAGTAATATAAGAAACAGCACAGAGGATCAGAGGAGAAGGGAAGGAAAATTGAATGGGAAGAAATCAGAGAGGGAGACAAACCACGAGGGACTCTTAATATAGGAAACAAATAGGGTTGTTGGAGGGCAGATAAGTTGGGGATGAAGTAACTGGGTGATGGACATTAAGGAGGACACTAGGTGTTATATGCAACTGATGGATAACTGAACTCAATACATCCAAAACCAATAATGTACTATATGTTGGCGAATTGAATTTAAATAAATAAATAATAGTAATATAAGAATAATAATAATGTAGTAACAAGTGTTAGCCAGGATATGGAGAAACCAGAACTCTCATTTACTGATAGTAGGTTGGCCAACTGCTTAAAACTCTTTGGAAAGTGTTTAATTGTAAATACTAAAATTAAATATATGAATATCCTATAATCCCGAAATTCCACTCTGAGGGAGAAACCTAACAGAAATACATATATGTTCATAATAGAACTATTTATAATAGCCAAAAATTATAAATTCCCAAAATGTCTATTGACAGTAAATTGGAAAGAAATTGTATGATAAGCAAATAAGAGAATATTAACAACAGCAACAATCTACAACGACATGCAACAATATTGATGTCTCAACATAATATAGAGTAAAAGAAACGTGGAAGAGTATATACTATATGATATCATTTATGTGAACTTCAAGGACAAGCAAAAATAATCTATTATGTCTAAAGTCAGGAGTGTGGTTGATTTGGTGGGAGGCAAATAGTGACTAGGATGAGCCTCAGAGCAATGGATCTTATGACGGTCATATTATGGTTAGTAAGCTTGATGTCTGTTAAACAGTTGTGTAAAGTCTGTATGACAAAAAACCATGTTCTTGATATGTGAAAATACGGAGGCCGTGTTCACAATTCTAAAATGTAAAATCTATTTGGACAATATCATTTACTGAATAGCCAATTGATACTTAATTGTCTGCTAAGCAAATGTATGACACCAATTATAAAAATTATATTATAATTATTACAGTTCATTTGTTCTCTCAGAGAATTATAAGAGGCCTTAAAATAAAAGAAGCCTAAAGCTAACAAGTGCAACTTTATGGCGGGGGCGGGGGATGTGGAGACAGGATATTGCATTCTTAAAAATTACTTAAGGATATTATTCATTTGAAGATGTGTGATAATTCTTGTGCTCTTAATAATGAGTTAATGAGGGCACCTGGGTGGCTCAGTGAGTTAAGCCGCTGCCTTCGGCTCAGGTCATGATCTCAGGGTCCTGGGATCGAGTCCTGCATTGGGCTCTCTGCTCAGCGGGGAGCCTGCTTCCTCCTCTCTCTCTCTCTGCCTGCCTCTCTGCCTACTTATGATCTCCCTTTGTCAAATAAATAAATAAAATCTTTAAAAAAAATAATGAGTTAATGAAAAAAATATTCCTCATGTTACTCATTTGAAAGCAATTATTATTTAGTGCCTATATGTGGTAGTACTAAATATGTATTTGGCTAGCACATATTAGTTAGCCTGGTAGTTTTATATTCTGAGACACAGCAACAAGGTAATATTAGATAACCATAGTTTCATCCAATATCATGATAGCAGTAAAGTGATAGATGTATTTAATTTAATATTTAACATATTTACTATTGCATAGAAAGAATATGTGAGGTATAATTTTACTTCAACAAATGTTTACAGGATGTTATAGAAGCCAGTCACAGTGGGCTTTTTGTTGTTGTTTTTGTGGGTTTTTGTCTGCTTTTTTGTTTGATTTTTATAACACTAAGTAAGAAATACATAGTTTGTGTTTGTATAGCACTTTCACTCTGGTGAAGAAGACAAGTAAACACTGCCACTGTGATATACTCTAACAAGATCTAACATATGGGAAGAGATGGGCACTTAATCAAGACTTGTGAGAAGGGGAAAATGTTTTTGAAAGAAGTGAACTGTAGGTAGAAACTTGAAAGCTGTAGGCGCAGGCCCAGGTACACCAGAAACAGGATGCAGAGAAGTGAAAGTTTGCCTTACATAAAAAGGACGGTCTCACAGGCTGGAGAGAGCATGTTAAGTTGAAGAAAAGTAATGTTTGGTATGTCAAGGAGTTAAGAGTCTGAGGTGGGAAACAGCAAGGTATGAGGCTTCAGAGAAAAGGGAGGCCAAAGCAAAAGGACTTTGGACTTCCTCCAAATAGCAAAAAAATCCTTAAAATTTTTTGGAACAATAGAATACTACCATCAGATTTGTATCACAGTGAAATAATATTGGCTTCAATGTGGGAAAACAAACTGGAGACCAAGAAAGAAAGAAGGGAAATAGAGCATTTAGAATTTGCTGTGGTACCTATGACTCAAGAGGTCCGGGACCTGAATTAGGATCCAAAGACGATGATGATGACAATGTAAATGAATTGGAAAGAAGTTTAAGAAATAAAATCTACAGAAAGAAGTATGAAATAAATATAAATACTAGGCTCTAAGGATAGAAACAAAAATTAAAATGAGGTTTCTTTCTCCAGAACTGGGGAGGTGTTAATGATTCTCACCAGCATTGGGAACATCGGAGGCTGTGTCCCTTGGCAGTGGTGCTGTTGGTGTTGAGATCTTGGTTTTTGTGGTGGGTGAATTCAGTGATACACTAGTTTAGCACTCCATATGGTCAAGCATTTGTACTGAATCATTTTCATAGATGCACAGATGTGAAATGATGTGTAATTAAAAAGGACTTTCTATCTTTATTGGTATATCTTGAAGAATTTTAGAGATTATTTAATTCATTACCAGAACTAACATTTTCAAAATCACTTTTCTATGCCTCTCCAATTTCATTTACTTGATGGTGGATCTGGAGATTTTTACTAAACACTCTCCTGTATCCAGTCTGTAAAGTTTTTCTCATTTCTCTTTTCTTTAGTTCTTTATCTAGACAAACTCCTTACTCTATTTCCTGCTGCAGGTTTTTTTTTTTTTTTTTTTTTTTTTTTTTTTGTATTTTACATGATTTCTCCACAACAAGGAAAGCATAGGATTGACATTACTCTCTAGAACATTTTCACCAGTCTCATCCCTCCCCAGGAGAGATCCGTGACTACAGAATGCAGTCTGGACCAGAAGCCATAGCAACAAACATCTAGATGAGACTACTTAGTTAAAAACGATTTTATTGTTTTTATGTAAATATGTGAAACTTGGTAAGAAGAAATGAATCTAAATGAGTTCTACCGTCTGGAAATCCTGGTGATATCCTTGTGACATCCAAGTAAGGCTTGTAATGTAGTTCACTGAACTTTACTAATATCAGTTTCCTGGTTCTGATAATTCATTATAGTTATGTAAGTTGTCATTAGGGAAAGCTTCCTTCCTTCCTTCTTGTTTGTCAATAATAATTTCAAAATGAAGTTAGGAAAAAGAAATAAAATGAAAGCTCAATTATAGTGACAGACCCATATCAACTTTGTGTTTGCATGAAATGGATTAGAGGAGGGGAGGCAGGATGTATAATACTTATAAATACTTTATAAACATAAATATATATATTCATTGTCTTAATTGCATTAGTTGTTTCAAAGGTTTATAACGTGCCAAAATGTATCAAATTTTGTATTTTAGTATGTATCATTTACTGTATGTTAAATACACATAAGATATTTTAAAAATTGCATTTAAGGTCAATAATAGGAGATTTTATATATATATAAAATCTCTTAATAAAATCTCTTAGTTAAAAACTATTTTATTGTTTTATATATAGATAGATAGATAGATATAGATATAGATAAATAGATAGATAGATAGATAGATAGTTTGGAAGCATGACCTGAGGGAGCTTACCCTAGCAGCTATGGAACAAAAAGTTTCTTTAAATGATTCCTGTGAGAAAGACAGAGAAAGAGAGGATGGAAGGGGAAAGGGAAGAAAGTAGTTATCTACAAACTGCAGAGGTAACTCAGGTGAAGAAGAAATTGAGAGAAAAATGTCAGAAGATCATGCACAGCAAAGACAACAGCCTAAGAAAAAGATCGAGGCATAAAGGAGTTTGTCTTGTTAAAAGCATTATTGAAATTGAAAGACTATTGAGTGGCTAGAGAACAGTAAAATGAGAGATAAAATGGAAAACCCTGACACTGAAGAAGTAGGCACCAGCAATATCTTAGTAAAGTTGGAGTTTGTTCCAAAGGTAAATTAAAATCTAGATAACCTTGTTCTTATGGTCTCTGAAATTTCTAAGTGTATTTTCTTTCAATCAGATAAAAGGCACCATAGTGTCAAATTTATAAAAATGCTATATTTGTTGTATATCAGGTTATGGGCAAATTACTAAAGGAAAAAAGCATAATTCTCGTCTAATTTTCTTCCCTCTCTTCCTGATGGCTCCTCACTCTCTCACTGTGGCTTCTTTTTGAAATTAATGTTATCGGCAAAGCCACAGCTATTCTGGGTTGTTTCATTTAGAGTGGGTGGGCCCTGGAAGAACACTTGAAGAGAGCTAAACAAGCAGACGCTGAAGAGAGCTAGGAGGAAGAACTTAGAGGTATTCTTTCTGCAAATATGCAAAATGTTTCAGAAAATAGTTCAGGCTTTCTGTTCCCAGACTAATGTCGTCAGCCCATGCTGTTCTTTTCCAGCAAGCCAAGCAGAGGTAATCTCCAATTTGATATATTTTATCCCTGTAGTGGATACCTTTTTTTGTCTGTAACCTACTCCCTCTCCTTCATGGTAATAGCATTCTGAATTTCTTTTGGTGAACCACCCCACCTCTATTCTTAACCATGTAAATTGGCTGGACTTGGAGCTCCCTCAGTACCAGGAGCAATTTTATATAGTTTAAGACAATCTGCAACAAAGTTTCTCTGGACCATCAGAATTGGTTCAGAAATGGGCTTGTCATACAATTGTAGCCAATGATACAATATGTGCACAAAAAAGTCAGAATGGTCAATAATAATTTAGAGGAGCTCTTCCTTTTCCTTTATTGTCAGGTAGACATCGAGGATGTTGAAAAGTAGATTTAGGCAAGGATGGCGAGGTAGTGGTAGCAGAAAAGTAGGAGACATGTAAAACTTGCTGATAGGAACCTGAATTTATAATTTAGTGTGTATTAAAGGGAAATGAGATTTTTAAAGGAATATTACAGGAACAAAACTTCCTTGCAATTTTATATTTTTTCCCATGACAAGGAAAGAAACATTAAGGTTCATTGAAGATCAATGACAGAAATATTTAACAATCTACAGTGTTTCACATTTCAGTTATTTTATGTTCCCATCTATATCTCTATATGAAGGAAACTGTCTGCAATGACTAAGGAGCTGTGTGCTTTATATACCTACTCCATGGGCCAATTACAAACTCTTAGACCAGAAATTAAGGAGCCAGATCACTTAAGGTCAGGGTTGCAATCTCGTGAAAGGCAAAAAGTGTAAGGTAAATACAAGGTAATCAGAAGGAAGAAAAAAGGAAGCATACAAGTAACTTTATGACTAGCAATGTCATCTGAGATGACAATTAGTAAATATTAAAGCTCAGAAAATTATATGTGTATATATGTATATATGCATGAATGCATATACATTTTATTTTTTTCCCCAAAGTTAGAATACTCCATATGTTTGAGACAGAAAGGGAACCCATTGGTAATGCTGAAGCTAATGCTATCTTGAGAAATCATGCTAGACAAGAGACTGAAGTCATACTGGCTTCATGAGTATCTAGCGTTTACCAGAAATGTTTTCCTCTGAGTTCGAAGACTGGCCTAGGAAAAAAGTAGAATAAGAGTCAATGCAGGATATATGTTATTAATAAAGGTGATATATTCTGAGATATTTCAAAAAACATTCATCATTAGGTAAATTCAAGACACAGTAAGTGCTATGGGGACGATAATACAGCATAAAAGGGATGGCCTCTATGATGCTATTTAGATTATTTTATCAGGATACCATGTTTGAGAAGCTGATATTTGAACTGAGACCTGAACGATAAAGTATCAAGCCAAGTGAAAATGTGTGAAGAGCATTTCAGGCAGAGAAAATAATAAATATAAAGTTTTTAGGTGAGAAATTAACTTGGCTTATTGAATTGCATAAAAACGGTTGGTATACATGGGGTATTTTTAATGTGTCAGAGTAACACAAGATTAATTTAAAGATGTAGGCAAAATTGGATCATGGAAGGCTTTCTAGGTCACTGTGTGTGCTCTTTCGTGTTTATAAATCTCTATATATGCTTGTTATTGCTTTAGATTTTTTTTTTTTTGTCTAAAAAAATCTCTTGAGATTTTCCGCTGTATGGAAATACCTAAAAAGATGAGTAAATTAGTGCCTAGGAGTCTTTTGAAGCAAACTGGGACAAAATGTTAGAAGTGAAGATAATTAATATTATCAGATATATGATGACAGTAAAACTAACAGGATTTGCCAGTGGATTTGATGTGCCGAAAATCAGGGATGACTTCCATGTTTTGGATTAACAACTTGGTAGGTAATGTTGTCATTACCTAAAATGGGGTAAATTAACTATTAAACAGTATGCTCTGAATATGTTCAGTTTGGGATCCTCAGAGGAAGGTTAAATGAGAATGATGCAAGTAAATCTGAAGCTTAAGAGATATGCTAGCACTAGACATGGGACTCCATCTAAAGAGAAAAATTCAGTGGGAAAAAAAAAAAAAAAAAGTGAGAGAGAGAGACAGCCAAAAATTGAACCGTGCAAACTTCTGCTATTTAGGTCAGTCAAAAGAAGAGAGATCAGCAAAGAAGACTAAGAATTAATAGCACAAGAATGATGAAAACAATAAAAGAAAGTTCTTAAAGATAGATTTTCATAAAGGTGAAAATTGTTCCTGAAAAAGAGTGACTACTATAAGAACAATTTATTAGAGCCAGGCAACACATGCCAATGGTACATGAAGGCTTGTATGTATTTAAAGTATTTGGACAGCAGTTGTAAAATTTCCATTCCTAGAAACTACATTGGGAAGTTTTCCTGGTATAACCTAGTTGGAATGATGTTTGTAATTTTGCAAAGAGCTTAAAATGTATAAATACTGCTAAACCCTATCTTATGGCCCCACCAAAAAAATCTGAAATGTGACAAATTCTCTATACAAACATCATCATTTTAATATTATTTGTAATAATGAAAAGCTGTAAATAATTACGGTGTCAACCATTATATGAGTGGGGGGATGGGTGAAATAGGTGAAGGATTAAGAGTGCACTTATCTTGATGAGCACTCAGTAATATATGGAATTGTTGAATCACTATATTGTACATCTGAAACTAATATGACACTATTAACTATTCTGGAATTAAAATTTTAGAAAACCGCACACAGGGCCTCAAAAATTACTATGATTTCAATGGGAAAATGACTTTCGAATATCTGAATTACAAATCAACTCAGGAAATTCAAATGCACCTCTTCCTTTTACCTATACCTTCATTTCAAGAAATATATCTGAAAGAAATAATTGTACAGTATGTAAAGGCATCTATACAAGGGTTATCTTTCAGAACTTCTTATAGTAGACTATTTAGAAATCAGTGTTCATCAAAAAGGAGTTAGCAGGATACAATGGAGGGGCATCTGGGTGGCTCAGTTGGTTAAGTGGCTGCCTTCAGCTCAGGTCATGATCCCAGGTTCCTGGGATTAAGCCCCACATTGGGCTCCCAGCTTGTTGAGGAGCCTTCTTCTCCCTCTTCCTCTGTCTGCTGCTCCCCCTACTTGTGCTCTCTATCTCTGTGTCAAATAAATAAATAAAAACTTTTTTAAAAAGGGGAGGATACAATGGAATGTGACACACCCCTTAAACAAAAGGAAAATCTGTATGTACAGATAAAACAGTTGTCCTTAGTATATTGTAGAGCTAAATAATGGTAGATCACCTTTTTTCTCATTGAGAAACATTATCTGATAAACATTTTTTAGCTCATTAATAACCTTAGAAAATATTTTAATGATAAATAATTAATTTTTTCTGTTGATCAATGCACGGCAATCTATTTAACATTCTCCAGTTATGAGGCAGTTAAAGGAAAATAAACACACAAAAAAGTCTCGATGTATGTAATCTTCATTAACTTTAGTGTAGAGTTGCATGATTAAAAGAAATGCATTATATAATTTTACATTACTAAAAGAAGCCTTTAGATTATTATGCACAGGAAAAAGAAAACACATACTTACCACTGTGAATATGAAAGGTTTGCAACATTATCCTTCAATGTAAGATAAGAAGACTTCTTAATTATGCAGAAGGTTCTAAAATCTGAAATAGTTTCTTTAGATATATGGGTGTCTTGGATAGTAACTTCTTATCATGTATTAGCAGAATATTATGATATTGATCAAATAAAGGAAAGCAGAATTAATATAAATAAACTTTCAGTTATGAGCTAAATAAGTTCTAGGGTTGTAATGTACACCATGTTGACAACAGAAAGATATAGATACAGATATATATACAGATATAGATATAGATATAATTTATTATTCACCAAATGTGGCATTCAAAAAGTGATGCTTGAAGTATCTAAATTTGGGGGGGAATAAGTAGTCATACACCAAGTATGGAATAATTATATAATAACTGTAATTATATTTAATTATGTAATTTGACATTAATGCAAATCCTTTTAATTCATGGTTATATAACATCAGAGACTTTATAATTTTAATTTATTAGCATAAAATATAATTTAAAAGTATATTTTATCACCACCAGATAGAAGTCAAAATCTAAAAACCGATGTTTTTTCTTAAACTGAGAGTACTAAAAACACAACTTCTTCCTGTCTAATTAAATTATAAGTGATGTAATGCTTTAGTTGGCAAATAAAAAGTTTATTACCTCCGAGAAACATTATTTATCTTATTTGTAAATATTATTTAGAAATAGGACCTTAAGATGGGTATAAAATTAAAATTTGATTAACATCTCAAGAATTCAGGTTAGATAGGAGTTTGGAGGGTAGGAAAAGAATAAATGAAACAAGTTGGGATCGGGAGGGAGACAAACCATAAGAGACTCTTTTTTTTTTTTTTTTTTTATAAAACCATAAGAGACTCTTAATGTCACAAAACAAACTGAGCAGGGGCCAGGGGAGGTAGGGAGGGAGAGGGTGGTGGGGTTATGGACATTGGGGAGGGTATGTGCTATGGTGAGTGCTGTGAAGTGTGTAAACCTGGCAATTCATAGACCTGTACCCCTGGGGCTAATAATAATACATTATATGCTTATAAAAATTTTAAAAATTTTTTAAAAAAAGAATTCAGGTTAGATTTTCTTATCACTTTTTCTGCCAATTTCTTAATCCATTATGGGCTTTAAGTATTAGTAAGATTCAAGATGCAAATGAATGAAATTTGAATATTGAGGAGACATCTAACAGTCTCAAATGCATGAAAACATTTATAAACATGTGATTAAAATTACTGAAGGAAAATATTCTAAACCCTTTTGGTTTTAAATATGCATCTGGACAAATGTTCTCTGATTCTGTCTCACAGTTTGCACTTCATTACCCATCAATGTTTAATTTATTTCTTGAAGTAGAACTTAGAATCAGAAGTGGCAGCAGTAGTAAATAATGAAAATGCTATATCCATATTTTCTGCCCTAAAATCAACTAGAATATATGTATTGGATTACCTATATGTCCCTCAAGAGTTTCTATTCCTGAATTACATTCCACGATGAATGTTGTAGGCTATTAATTTCTATAAATTTAGCTTAATGTAGAGCACCAGTGACTAGAAAGTAATCTTCAGAATTTGAAACTTGACTTAGCCAATGTCTCAACATGCATATGCTTTGCTTTGCTTGCAGCTGCTCAAGACTTTTAGAAACTTAACTAAGCTCCAAAATTATTAACAGAGATTCTAATACTCATGCTGGTCTTGCCCCCTTGCAATCCGTAACCTGAAACTAAAACAGAAGTATTTTTTAGGTACCCTTTAAATCTCCTTCATATATGAAGATGTCCAGGAGTCCAAGATATGTCTCCATGTTGTGGCTACAGACAGAAAGCCATTTATTAGTCCCATCATGGTCTCAACTCAAAACATACCAGAAAGTGCCATTTTAGAAAAAATAGGATAAATAGCTTAAAGCTCAAGAAATAGAATGGAAACTGTTGCAAGCCACAGGATCTCCCAGGACTATTTCATTTATCAGTCAAATAATTTAAGCCAAAGCACAAATGGTCATTCTTTTGTTGGATTTTTTTTCTCTCTGCAAATAAGAATGTTTTATTTCAGTGCAAGGTTGTTGTAGAAATAAATGGGTTTTGGTAAAGTACTTTGAAGTTTGTAGTTTATCACATAAAGCCATACATAGTAGGCAATGCCAAAAATTATTGAAATTAAAATTGGTTAAAATTCAGAATCACTAAAATACAAGTTTTGCTGAAAAATGGTCAAATTCCTATACATTTTCAGAGTTAGAGGAAACCACCTGATATATGTGTGTGTATGAATATCTTTATAGACACTTAGGTGGGTAGAATTGTCATATGATTGGAGTGAGATAAACAGTAAACTAATTTAGTAAGATTTTAAAACAGGTAATTTCACTTTTCAGAATTTGAAGCCTTTAAAAGTATATGTTTTATGTGAAAGAAGTCTGAAGATATTAATTATTACTAACACTGTTAGTGTATCTAGCCTTTTGGTTTTCCTTACCACGGTCTCTGTTATAGCAGAAGGTAGTTGGTAGTCTTTAGAATTCAATATGTTCAAGGCATGTGATTATGTGGCCTTTAGCCTCTCTGAAACTTGGTTTCCTAAACTGGAAAAAAGAAAATAGCAATGACTACTCTGCTTGATTGTCATGGCAATTAACATAGTAGTGTTTTACCACTCTAATATTCACGTGTTATTTCTATGAAAATAGAAAATTAATGAAACTCTTAAATTAAGTCTTTTTGGGGCACCTGGGTGGTTCAGCTGGTTGTGTCTGACTCTTGTTTTCAGCTCGGGTCATGATCTCAGGGTCCAGAGATAGAGCTTGGCATTGGGCTCTGTGCTCTGCACAATCCGGCTGCGTAAGACCCACTTTCCCTGTCCTCCTATTCCTGCCTTCCATGCTCTCTCTCTCTCTCTTTCTCTCTCTCTCAAATAAGTAAATAAATATTCCTTTAAATTAAAAATTTTTAACTAAATATATTGGTTCACAGTCCATACTGTACTCCCCTTTCAAAGAAAGTTAAAGTGTAATATATTCTTCCTCTATTAGAAGACTATCTTTCAACATTCTCCAGGGTCCCTAGACCTTGCTTTACAGAACTGAGGATTGCCATTTAAAAGATGCATTTTAATATAATAATCTTCATTACATTATAAAAATTGTGCTGTATCTTGTCATTTGTAAAAAAATGTGGAACATTTTAATTTCAACCTTTATCATTATGAAGCAAATTTCTCCTAATTTGCACTGTAAAAAGGAACCAAGAACTAGCTAATGCCCCCAAATTTACAATGGTATTTGTATACTCCTAGCTAGAGTCTGATCCTAAATGTTAAAAACTAATGTACTATACATCAGTAAATTAAGGGGTATGAATAGGTACTGTGGAATATAATTTGCTTTGTCTTTACTCTATTTTTGTCTCCTGGACTTAAGAAATTCAATCCTAGTTGATGTTTCCAAACCCATGAGAGCTTAAGAATAAACTCAAGAAAATAAATGTGTATCAAAGAGATTGGAGTGCAGGGAGAGAGGGGTGTTTAAATGTGACAGGATCTCCATTCCATCTGTGTGTATAGGTACCAGAAGGTACTAAGACCAGAAGAAATATTTTCCATCATCTCCAGATGTAGAGAATGATTACCCAGCAGGGCTTTTCATGTTCTTGAAAAGTCTAGTGCATCCAAATTGCCCCCTCCATAAAACAGCCACACTGTTTGAGTACTCTGTGAAAACCAGAGGGACATGATCTTTCTTTCTAAAGCATCCTTTTCTAGCAGCAGCTTTTCATATCCAAGGGAAAGAAAGCTGTATTTTCAATTTGGGAACAAATGACAACACATGCTAGAAGCATCAGATAGAAGATGCTAGCTCTCATAAATTGATAATATGTAAATTACCCTCTAGGCTTTGTATATTTGATGAAAATATATCAAGGAAAAATTATATAATGAGCATTTACAGCATCATTTATCCTTTATAAAATTCACAATGGAAATGCAACCTTATGGGTGCCCAAATATCAGAAAACGGTAAAAAATTTTATTTCCAAAATGCTGCTTTGATATAGCAACTATAATCTGTCATTGCAATGAGATATTGAGATTAGTCAAATTATTCATAGTGAAATAATAATTTACTGAAAATTAATATGCAAGAGAAGTGTTCAATTCTTGTGTATAAACAAAGATATTTTTGATCTTTAGGAATTGCTATTCATATTCAAAATACCATGTGGCTATATCATCTAAGTCATATTAGATTACTATTTTTAACTATTCTGTAGATACTTCTCTATCTACCACGAGGTCAAATTATATTGGCAGAAGACTAGGGAAACCATAAGCAATGCAATTGGGACATGTCTGTACTGAAAAATTATTCGTAATACATTATATGCCTTCCGAGTTCATGAGTAGAAAGACTGGACATGAGAACTAGATCTTATATTCAGGAGTATGAATTCAAACTCATAAACCTAAAATTGTGCTGTGAATATATTTAATTTCACAAAACCTTCAGATGACAACATTTTTTTTTAAGGATGATACAGTTTTTTACTTAATTTTTTTTTAAATCCTAGTTAGTTAACATACAGTGTAATATTAGTTTTAGGTATACAATAGAGTGATTCTATACTTCCATACAACACTTGGTGCTCATCACAGCAAATGCATTCCTTAATCCCACCACCTATTTTACCCATGCCCCCTCCCCTCCCCTCTGGTAGCCATCAGTTTGCTCTCTATGGTTAAGAATCTATTTAAGAAACAAACAGGAGTGCCTGGGTAGCTCAATCAGTTAATGGCTACCTTTGGCTTTAGTCATGATCCCAGTCCTGGGATCTGGAATCGAGATCGAGTCCCACACTGGGCTCCTTGCTCCATGGGAGCCTTTCTTCTTCTTCTCCCCCTGCCTCCTCCCCTCATGCACTCTCTCTCTCTGTGTCAAATAAATAAAATCTAGGGCGCCTGGGTGGCTCAGTGGGTTAAGCCGCTGCCTTCGGCTCAGGTCATGATCTCAGAGTCCTGGGATCGAGTCCCGCATCGGGCTCTCTGCTCAGCGGAGAGCCTGCTTCTCTCTCTCTCTCTCTGCCTGCCTCTCCATCTACTTGTGATTTCTCTCTGTCAAATAAATAAATAAAATCTTAAAAAAAAAAAAATAAATAAATAAAAAAATAAAAAAAAAATAAAAAAAAAAAAAAAAAAAAAAAAAAAAGAATAAGAAGAAGAAGAAGCAAACAAAGAGAAAAAAAGAGAGGGAATCTTAATTCTTCCAAAATGTAAAATTCTACCATTCTTTCATTGATAGGATACAAGACAGCAGAAATTAGAGAACGATTTTATCACCATATAAAAGTCATCATTTGTTCCCAAACATGAAAATCATCCCCTACCAGAACTTCAGAGGGATGATGCATGCTTAGGAAGGATAGTTACCCTGCTCTTAAAATATATGATAAGGAGCTGTATTGCCCAGCACAACTTTGCTAGCTACTGCCATATTGATTTGTACAATACTTAAATAAAACAAACATAAGAATAGCCATATGTATTGTAACTCATTTCTCAAATGTGAAACTCCAAAGACCAAACCAGGATCAGAGGCAGCATCATCATTGAGTGGTAGCTTCAAAATGAGCTCCATGGCTTAGGAGGGTTCCAGCACACTTCTGTGTTTCACTGTGTTGATGCTTGCCACGTCTATGCTGCGCTGCTGACAGTGACCCTTCATGTAATTATGCATGTCATAGTTAGAGGCTTCCCCACTGATCTTTCATCGATAAGCCCATCTTTTTTTTTTGGGGGGGGGGGGTCCTGGTATAGCTGAGAGAATCTGAGTCACACACTTGAAGTTTCCGTAGGCTAATGTGTGAAAGTACACTTTATACTTTTGCTCCTTTTGAGGTATTATCAAAAAGTTGCCCAGTCTTACCCTTGATTTTTTTTTTCTAGAGTCCACTTTTCCAATAGTGAATCTCTTAATTTCAGCATCTTTTGCAGTCTGAATATGTTGAGCTTTCTCCAAACCATTCATTCAATAAGTTTCCTTTTTGTTTAACAATTCTCCCTCAATTTAGTTCCTATCTTGCATTTTACTCTAAGCATCAAAAAGAAACTAAGAGGCCCCTTCAACACTTGGAAATTTCTCAGTTAATGTTCATTTCCATCATTGATAAATTCTATCTACATAGTAGCAGGACCAAAAATGCCGATTCTACCACTGTACAATGCAAATCTCCTTTCTTCAGTTTCCAAAAAGGTTCCCATTTCCTTTTGAGCCTTTGCCAGCAATACCTTTAATATAATTTACTATAAGTCTATTAATGACAATTTAGAGATTCTCTAAGGCTATCAATCCTTTCTCTACCATTCTCTTTATTCCCTTCTGAGTTCTACCTAGCAATCAGGGCTTTTTCTATCAAGCTCTCTCACTTTTTGCTACCCTTTCCCCATTGCCCAGTTACAAAGTCCCTTCCACATTTTTAGGTATTTATTACAACAGTGCCTCAGTTTCAGGCACTAAAATACGTACAGTTTTCCACTGCTGTCATACTAAACAGTAAATCTGTGGCCTAATTTTACAGTTCTGAAGGTCAGACTTCTAAGTCTCCCCAGGCTAAAATGAAGTGTGGGCATGGCTGTCTTTTCTGCAGCCTCTGGCTAGGAACAGTTTGTTTGTCTTCTCTGGCTTCAAAAGGCCACTGATTTCTTGAGCTGGCTTGTGGCACCCTTCTGTTATCTTCAAAGGCAGCAATATCAGGTCAAGTTGTTCTCATGCTACTCTCTCTCTCTGGTTCTCTCTTCTAGTTCTCCTTTCTACTTTTAAGGATACATGGCATCATATTAAGTTCACCCAGATGATCCAGAAGAACTTCCCTATGTCAAGGTAAAATGGCTAGCAGCTTTAATTCCAACTGCAACCTGAATCTCATTTTGCCTTGTAACAAATATATTACCAGGTTCCTTCTACTGGGATGTAGACATCTGTGTAGAGTGCCTTCATTCTGTGAGCCACATATAGTACAGACCACAAGGAACTACAGAATTCACGGATACTTCCTCAGGCACACTATAGATTGTGTCTGACCCAGGGCTCTGTGGGGCAATTGATAGGCAGCTGGGACATGGGGACTATGGCCAGATCTTTTGTAACCCTTAATAGTCCTTCTATCTTGACCCTTCAGTAAGTTTGAGCATGACAGTTTGTTTGGAGAACAGTCAATCATTTCTTTGGCTCCATGATAGGTAGAGAATGTTTGGCTCATTCTGGTCAATTCAGACAATTTTAGAATGCACCAGAAAAAGATAGGAATCAGATAACTCAGTCATGCTTTATAATTTTCTTCTGTATAAATGGTTTCAGATCTATAAATAGTCTCTAAAACATGAAATATTAAAATAAATACTTAGCAATTGTCTAATTGCCTTGTACTAGTGACTATAAATAAAACAGGCCCAACTTAATTGAGCGTTCCACTTGCTTTATCCCCAATAAGACCAAACATGCAGACAACAGTGACATACATACTTAGCAAAGTCCTACATGGGAATATTATCAACACATTCTGTAACTAACAATATAATCCACACAATCATTTAATATTGACTTATTTTATTTAAATGTGCACACTAATATATTTTCCCCCTTCCAGTACTTCTGGAAATATCTGAAAAGCAAAAGAAATACCATTACTACATAGCTATAGTAAGAAGTTGAATGGCCAAGAAACATATCATTTTCATATAATATTAGAGACGCAGAATAAAGAGACACTGAGAATCTCTAAATGATAGTAGAATGCAAAACCTCTCTGTATTTATGGAAAACCTATAGGAATATTGTATGGTTCAGGTTTTAGTTTCTCCTACACAATACCACAAAATCAAACTCAAATTTATTTCTCTTTTCAACCCCTACACAAGCATCTTGAGCATTGCATGTTTCTCACTCTATTCCCCAATAGACAGTAAGAAGCAAGTCATGGAGTTGGGCATAAAACCTTTCTTTTCTTTTTCCTTTCCTTTCTTTCCCCTTTCTTTTCTTTTTTTTTTCTTTTCTTTCGTTGTTTTTTAAAGATGTGTCTCTTTCTTTCCTTCCTTCCTTCCTTCCTTTCTTCTTTCTTTCTTTCTTTCATTCAAGATTTCACTTCTATGACAAAGAAAGAGAGAGAGCCAAGAAGGAGGGAGTGTCAGAAGGAGAGGGAGAAGCAGACTCCCCCACTGAACAGGGAGCCTGATGTTGGGCTCAATCCCAGGACCCCGGGATCATGACCTAAGCCGAAGACTTAGCCGAAGACTTACTGAACCACCCAGACACCCCTAAAGATTTATTTCGTTATTGAGAAAGAGAGGGAGAGTGCAAACAGGGGAAGGGACAGAGTGAGAGATAGAGAAATATGAAGAAGACTCCCCACTGAGTGGAGAGTCTGATGTGGTGTTCAGTCCTTCAGCCCTGAAATCATGATCTGAGTCGAAATCAAGTCAGAAGCTGAAAGGACAGCCACTCAGGTGCCCACGGTATAAAACCTTTCTAAGAGCTAGTGATGATATGTAGACGATAGTGACCAGTCCTTACAAGTGCTTGCCTTGAAACATAGTGCAGCCCTCACAATCCTTAATGATATAAACTATGGCAAGTTTTTACTTGTAACCCAAATGACCCTTAATTCAGTTAATGGATAAATAGATGTTCTGTGGATATTATACCTTCTGCTATTATTTGGTTGAATTAAGCAGAGAATGATTAAAGTCTCATATTTTTTATAGTTTTCTAAAATTTCTCCCACAGATTTTCCCCCACCTGAAATGAAGTAACACTTAAATCTTTTAAACTGGGAAGCAGACAAGAAGAATGATAGAAAGAATCAAATGCTATTTGTATTTTGTTAATGTCAATTGTAACTAGTCCTTTGAACAGATTTAAGTAAGGTTCTTAAACATAATTATTAAATTAATAATAGCAATTTCAGTTTTTGACAGTCTAATCTCTCAGCATAAAGTAAATTAATCTATTTTTATAGATAGATACTACTTTTATTCCTGGATAATCAGTTGGTTAAGGAAAAGTGAGAGAATATACATATATGTATGTATCTAGATACATATATATATAGCTGACTTATAATTGGGGCTCATGGAGTCTATTTATAAGGGATAGTGATGTTCATTTAGAACAAAAAATAAGGTTCATGCTGTTACTAAGTAATCCATGAGGGTAGATATACTTAATAGTATACTGACCTCAGGATATATAAATTTTGAACTCATCTGCTATTTTCTAATATATTTGTAAATAGTGAAAAATATATAGAGATATTTTTAAAGTCAATATTAACTTCAGCTGGAAAAGAAACAAATGGATGATGCAATATCAAATATTTCAGAAAAAATAAATTAGTTGAACTCAGGATTTTGGCTGTCTTCTTCAGTGCCAAATGTAAAGATTCAAGTTCTTTTAGATCTGCTTTACAAATGGTCTAAAAATTAGTTTAAAACTTTCAAGCATAAAGAGAGTCAAAGCGAGAAGCAGATGGGCCTATACTTCTTTAGAGAAGAACTGTCTGTTTCTCCTTATGATCAGCAGAAACACAAGAAAGGAGAAATGGGATAGAATACTCAAGATTTCACACACATTGCTACACATTGCCGTGTATTCATTAGATAGCCAAATATATTCATATTAGAACACTCATTCTTATTCAGTGTGTTCATACCGTCATGTTTGAGTGCTTAATTTTTTTTTTATATTCAATTAAAGTTGGGTATTTTACACTTACATTATTTGGCATAGATATTAATCTAAATTTTGCTTTGCCTACATTTTATGATATTCTTATAGAATTTGGGGGTATTGGAAATCTTAGTTTAATCTTCTTACATTTGTGACATATAGTCTTGCAGTCTATATTGTAATAAACATAAAAGAGCTCAACAAAAAAGATAGCTTGAAGTTGTACTCGCCACATATAAATGGTTAGTTTTACTTTATTATAATCCTAATAAAAATTATGAAACATTGTTTTATAAAGATGACCACTACTCCCCCTAAATGCTAAGCACTTTAGTGCAGTAGAAACATCTAATTGTCATCAAGATTGATGAAAAACTTTGGGTAATGCTACCTATATTGACAGAACTTGGTGTTAAGGAAAATAAATAAAAGAAATGGGAGAGTGACCAAGAATACAATTTTTTTTTAATTTTTATTTATTTATTTGACAGAGAGAGATCACAAGTAGGCAGAGAGGCAGGCAGAGAGAGAGAGGAGGAAGCAGGCTCCCTGCTGAGCAGAGAGCCTGATGCGGGACTTGATCCCAGGACCCTGAGATCATGACCTGAGCCGAAGGCAGCAGCTTAACCCACTGAGCCACCCAGGCGCCCCCAAGAATACAATTTTTAAGGTTTATAAATTCTTTGTCTTTCAAATACTGCAAACTTAGACTCACTATAGTCCATTGAGGTGTTAAAAATAGAACTAACCAATAAAGACTTGCTTCTTCACTCCCTGTCACACCTGTTGCAGAAATGTACCTCACGATCATCTTCTAATTCCCAGTGCATTACCAGCACATTATTTCCCAGATCACATTTCTGCCATATTTTCCTTGTTCAGACTGACAGTTTACATGATTTTCTCAATCTCATCCTGGTGTGCTACCCCACTGACAAAATACATATGTTCCTAAGACATTTGTAAAAGACATTTATGTCAAAAATTGAACTTTTCTTACTGAATTATATTATAATAAAATGTTCTTATGAGGGAACTAATTTTATTTCAAGCTAAAATATTTGCTTTGTATTATCACTATTTCATGTCAGGAGACTTTGAAAACTATTAATAGGCATTTGTCTTTCTTCATTTCAAAATCAAGCATCTTTCATAAGGCTTTAATGATCTCTTTTAGATATGTAACCACTCCCATGTAATATCCCTTATTCTCCTTTGTAGTGATCTGGGTCTTATTACCTATACACGAATGATGCGTTTCTATTGAATTATCCATAAATTTTCTCATTCTACTTTTTAAATATCTCTCAAGTCTATTATTTTCTCTTTTCCTCCACTAACATTGCTTTTCCTGATTCCCTTTTTGGACTAGAACAATAGTCTGATAACTGGTTTCTGGCCTCTGGACTCTCCAAGTTCCCAATTTAATATGACTACTAAAATGAAATTTTGAAGCATGAAAAGTACATTGATGTGATGCCATATTCAAAGCTTCCTACAAAGCCCATAACATTGTGTTTCATATTGTGTTCCATGAAAATCAGTTGAAATCCAAAATAGGGCTGGGGGATAAAAACAAAAGTTACTTCGACAAATAAGCTTAGGAAATTGTGGTTGTTAACTGTTTTTATTACCATAGGCTTCTCAGAGTATTTTGAAGTTATACGCATTTTAGATATACAGGAATATAGAACAGCATTCAGTATTTCCTGAACCTATTTGTTCATCAAATCTGAGGCAGAGAAGGAAAGAGTATAAATGCTTGTGAACACGATTTGATAGATGTTGGCCTATGGGATAATTTCAGACTCATGTATGGCAGTATGAGATGCTTTTAATCCTCCGTGCTTCTGACACCCGTTCGTATCAACTCTGCTCCGCCCTGTGATTCCTGTCACCATAAAACACGGGGATCAGTATGGAGACAAACCAGAAGAGAATCTCAGGAAACAAACTGAGGGTTGCTGGAGTGGAGGGGTGGGAGGGAGAGGGTGGCTGGGTGACGGACATTGGGGAGGGTATGTGCTATGGTGAGGGTGAGTGCTGTAAAATGTGTAAGCCTAATGATTCACAGACCTGTACCGCTGGGGCAAATAATAAATAATATCTTAATATAAATAAATAAATAAAACTTGAGACCAAAAACAAAACAAAACACGGCACCTCTACTGGTGATTAGAACCGCTAGCATATTTGTCTAATGAGCTCCCTTTTAGGAATACACTCACCGCAGTCTCAAAAATCTCAAGTATCTTTTTGTTTAACTCAATATTTTCCCTACCAATCTTTTCTTTGGAATCATTTGAGAAGTCTCTAGATCTCTAGGGTGTTCATTTTCTTACATGTTTTGTCATTAAATCAGGATTAGTGTTATTGATGTTTATATGTCTGCACATTATTACTACTCTGATTCAGAGTAAGCGTTCTGAAAGTATGTATTACTAATTATTTTTTTAAAAAATAGCATAGAGGTACCTGGGTGGCTCAGTTGGTTGAGCATCTAACTCAGCTCAGGTCATAATCTTGGGGTTGTGTGATCGAGTCCCTGCTTGGGCTCTACATACAGCACAGTGTCGGCTTGACATTCTGTCCCTCCCCCTGCTCTCTTTCTCTCTCAAATAAAATAAAGTTTTAAAAATCTTCTTAAAAAGTTGGTTTAAAATTTTATTTTAAGTTCTTGTAAAAATGAGCATTTTTATAATTTTAATAAATGTTTATTATTTAGCCTTCACATAAGAAAGGTGAAAAAAAAACACATTCTCATAAAATTGTTACCATGAACATAAGATTATCTAAAACAAGAAAATGAAAAAGAAAACCTCATTTGGGGGAATTGTTTAAATAGAAATTTTATCTTCTTATGTTTGGGAAAAGATTGTAAAGAAAAACCTGAGAGGGCCAAATTAATAATTATTGAAATATTATAAATCATTTGGGCTTTGGAAAAATAGACTACACAGAAACTCAACAAGTTTATTGTGGTATTCAACTTTAGCATAATGAGACGAAAATCACTATAGGGAAGAATACATATGAAATAAATGATTTATTTTGCCGAAAGCAAAGTATAACTTTAAGGGTAAAGCTATTAACGGAATTTGCCTGGAAAATAATTGTCAAAGCAATAAAAAGAAAATTGACTCTATATGTAAACAACGTGTCTGAAGATCACCCATCAATACTTGGAGAAGCGCTCTTAAAAATCTAGTTAAATAAATCAATAGCAGAAACCAATCAGGAACATTCAAGTAAGAATAAAACTCAGGCATAACAAACTGACATAAAATTAAGACACTAATACACAGATTATCAGATTCTTTAAAAACAGCTTTGTAAATGGGGCGCTTTGGTGACTTAGCGGATAAGTATCTGGCTCTTGATTTGGCTCAGGTCATGATCTCAGGGTTGTGAGTTCAAGCCCCATGTCCAGCTCATGTGCTGGGCATAGAGCCTACTTAAGGTCTCTTTCTTCCTCTCCCTCTGCCCCCCTCTCTCTCTGGGGGAAAAAAAAAACACACACACACACACAACAAAAAAAAAGGCCCTTAGAGGGTTTACAACCCAATTCAACTATGGAAAAAGTTTATTGCTTATACCAAAAGCATAATTTTCTTCTTCCTTAGTAACAAAATCATGACTTTATTGTGGTAGCATTGTGTCCAGTTAAAGAGCTTTATATTTCCAGGGTTTTTTTTTTTTAAGATTTTTTATCTACTTATTTGACAGAGAGAGAGACAGGGAGAGAGGGAACACAAGTAGAGGGAGTCAGAGGGAGAAGCAGGTTCCTGCCGCTGAGCAGGGAGCCTGATGTGGGCCTCGATCCCAGGACCCTGGAATCATGATCAGAGCCAAAGGCAGACACCCAATGACTGAACTACCCAGGTGCCCCCAGTTTTTTAGCAAGATCAATTTGTGGCCAGTGTGATGTAAGTAGAAGTTTTAGATGAGGCTTTTGGGAACGTGAATTCAATGGGAAGACCTTCCCATTGAATTTACCCTTTATGGAGATGTGGTGGCTAGAGCTGAAGTCACTACCAATGACAATGAGATCCTCAAGGATGAAAGTCACCTGCAAAGAATGAATGGTGTTGAGGATCCTCTGTAGTGTTATAGCATCATGAAGTCACCATGACTACACTAGAATATGCACATTTGGATTTTTTTTACTTGATCTCGCTAAACTCATTTTTCCTATTTCTATGCTGGTAACCACATACAATACCAAATTGGTAGACAGTGCTACTTCTTGAATAACTATCATTTAACAGGTACTGTTTAGTGCTTACCCTGAGGGCATGTGCCTAAATATCTGCTGTAGATATGTGAAATGGGAGCCTAGAGGGATGGAAATAATCAATCTCTGCTTTTTCTGAAAATCCTGTTTGCCTCCTGGATGATTAACATTCAAGATAGCTGTGCTTTTAAAGAAGAACCCATCCACTACCCATGAGTAGCATATGAGGCGTACACAAAGTTTCTCCTCTAGGGTAGTAAATGTAATCCTATGATACATTAATTAGGGAGCTCCAAAATGTAGAATAAGATTTGTCATCACCACATTTGTCTAAATCATTTAATTTGAGACATTTTCTATGCACCTGTAGGCTGATCAAAGTGACCTAAGAATGTTCTTAGGGAGGCATGATTGCGTTTGACTGTAACTAAGGTAACACATATTGAATAATTATATTTAGCTGTGTTCAAAGAGCCTGAAGAATATATGAAGAGAAGGGAGATAGACTTAAAAAAGGAAGGAACTAAAAGACAAAATGTGGTAATGTCTCTTGCATTAGTCAGAAGAGAAAGTGCCTTATTTAAATAAATAAATTTGTATTCTCTGTGAGCTTCATTAGCATGAATCCAACTCTGACAGTTAGGCCATAATGAATTCACCAAAATAGCGCCACCCTGTTGGGATGTGTTTGATTGGCCAGCTGCTCTTCTTCAAGTGATTTCTCTCTCAGTCACTGACATGCAGTGTCCTCAAACACACCACCCCTAGAGGAATGTGGCTTTGTCCAATACCCTCCATTTAATGGTTATATTCAGACTATAACCTAGTTATTTCAAAACTCATACAAGAAATATAATACAGAGAAAGAAGAAGGAATTCTTATTTTTTTTACTTCTATAAAATCTCTGCTCTGATTGCTCTTTTTCTTTTATCTGGTTTGCATTTTCTCTATCACTTATAAAATGCAACCACTTCCCATTTCCCTAAGTTTCAATCTTCTCATTCTTCAATTTTCACCCAGTGGATAATGTCTTTCAGCATACAAACATGTTCCATATATGCTTACATGTACATATACATACATATATACAAATACACACATATTTCCCCCAAAAGCCAAACTTCATTTCACTATTACCTTTTGTAGTAAAATTCATCCAGAGATGCTACAATTGTTTTCTTCAGACCTTCTCTCATTCTGTTTAATCTACTCCAATTGAACTTTTACACTAATAGCTTCATGAAACTAAGTAAATGTCACCAATATCCTTCTTCTTACTAAATCCAAAAGTCAATGCTCTGTCTTCATTTTACTTGATCTATCAGTAGAATTCCAAACATCGATCACTCCCTCTTCATCAATATTCTTTAGTCTCTCATTTTCCAGAACCCCATACACCCCAGACATCACTTATAACTCGCTGGTTTTTCCTTCTTGGGTTCTTCTGCTGATTTCTCCTCTTTTCAGCCCTTTGCATTGGTGTGTTCAGGGCTGAATCTTGGTCTTCTCTGTTCTTCATCAATACACATTCTCTTGGTATTGTTAAGGCTTAAAATATCACCTATATGACCCAATATTGTATCTCCAATTTAGACCATCCACTTAAATCTCCCTTGGAAGTCTAATATCTATCTCAAATATTACCCATAAAAAGTGAAATAATAATCTTTCCCTGACAGCTTGCACCACTAGAATTTTTTCTCCCTCAGTTGATAATCAATTCACTCAGTTGCTCAAGAAAAACAGACAAAACAGAACAATACAAAACAAAACAAACACTGGATCCATCATTGACTCCATCTTTTCTCTTCGGCCCCATAACAAACTTACCAAGAAATTTTACGGTCTCTAATATTAAAAAAAAAAAAAAAGAAGAAGAAGTTGACTACTTTTTTTTTTTTTTTTTTTGAAGTTGACTACTTCTGACCTGCCTCTACTATTCCTACCCTAGTAGAATTCAATATGAGCTTTCACTGGAATTGTTGCAACAGTGTGTCCTGACTGCTGTCTCAAATTCCACACTAACTTCCTGCATTTTTCTGGATGCGCAAGTCAGCATGACTTTTTAAAATGTAAATTGACTTACATGGCTCCCCTTTGCTCTTAGAATAAAAGTCCAACAAAACTTTGCTTGATTTGCCTCCTTGTTACATCTCTGATCTTATCTCCAACTACTCTTTTCCTTGCACTAAGACAGTGGGCTTCTTGCTGTACTTTGAAGTACCAGAAAGCACACCCTTCTTATGGAGATTTATACTTACTTACTTGCCCTTTCTTACACCATATATCTGCATCTCTGTCTTTAAGTATTTACTCAAACTTCAGCTTTTCAAGGAAACCTAATCTCACTGCTCTATGTAAATTGCAATGGCCAGCTCCTCAATGCTCTCAAATCACAACACTTCCTTCTTTTCAACAGAGCACTTAACACTTTCTAACAAAACATAAAAATTACCTATGTTTTATCTTTTTTATTGTTTTACTTTAAGTGTCTTCTCTCACTGGCCTGTAAGATCAGTAGAAAGAATCTTTGTCATTCTGTCCTTGACAGTACAGTGCCTAGAAGTGATCGTGGTGTAGAGGAGCTGTTTAGTAAATATCTGCTAAATAAATGAATGATGTTGCCCACACCTCTGTGTTTTTTTTTCTTTCTTAGTAAATGTTTTATTTATTTGTTTATTTGAGAGAAAGAGAGAGAGTGAGAGAGCATGAGTGGGAGGGGAGGGACAGAGAGAGAGGGAGAAACAGACTCCCCATTGAGCAGGGAGCCCTATATAGAGCTTAATTCCCTGAGATCATGACCTGAGCCAGAGATAGAACCTTAAATGACTGAACCACCCAGGCACAGCTGGATGGTGAGAATTCCAGAAAAGAAGACAATCAGTGAATAAGACATGGACAAAGGTAGTGGCTTAAGCAGAGATGATAACCAATATAATTAACAATACAAATAGCATGGACTTTGATCATGAGAATATCTGTCAAGCATGCAGGTGCATTCCTGTTGAATGTGAACCCTGAGTTTAGAACGTTCTTAGAGAATCAAGAAAGGTCAAGAGTTTCAGGAAGGAAGATGAAAGAAAAAATAAGCAAAAATTATTGTCAAATCATTTTAAGAATAACTTGAAGTTTACAACCAATAAGGTCTGGAAGGGAGAAATACCAAATTTTCTGGCTTATTAGTCCTTTAAGAATATTTTGTGACTCACAGGCTGTCTAAGTCCGTTTAGGCTGCTATGACAAAATACCACAGACTGAGTAGTTTACAAATAATAAGAATCTATTTCTCACAGTACTAGTTGCTGGAAATCCAAGGTCAGGTTGCCAGCATGGTCAAGGGAGGGCCCTCTTCCAGGTCAGGGATTTCTCACTGTGTTCCCACATGTTGGAAAGGGCAAGGAATCTCTCTGGAGTCTTTTATAAGACACTAATCCTTTCATGATGGTTTCACCCTCATGACTTAAACATCTCCAAAAGGCCCCACTTACTAATACCATCACATTGGGCATTATAATTTTAACATATGAATTTTGGAAAAACAAATGATTGTTTATTTAGACCATAGCACAGCCCATTCCATTTTCCGCCATTCTGAGCCACCAAGATGGTGATCAACTTCTTTAAAGATGACTGTTAACTTGAGGCTATCCTCTAACGGGAAACAGTGGACATACTTTGGTGGAAGGATTTGTTTTCATCACTCAAGATTAGAAAATTTATTTTTATTTCAGTAGAAATGAATTTACTTGTGCAGCTTCATTAAATTCTGCACATTTATTTATTTTTCTGGTAATATAACTCCAGTGAGATGGAGGCCTTTTAGATCTGCCTCCTGTCTCTCATTTCTATTCCCTTGCACTATAAAGTAGTAGCAACTTGAGTACTCGGAGCCCCTCAACAGCTGATGCTCCCATATTCTCTTTGCCACTTGGCTACCGGCTACTGGCAGCTCACACTGGCAAACATGGTCCCCACTGTTTCTAGGCTCAGAGGAGCAAATGCACATAGCACAGCAAATGTACAGTAGTTAAGAACACAAGTTCCAGTGCCAGGTTGCTAGGATTTAAATCTTTACTCTGAAACTTACTGGGTATATGACTTTGGGCAAGATACTTAAATCATCATGCCTCAAGTTTCCTTATCTATAAAATCAGGATAATAATAGTATCTTAGTCATATGATTGCTATGAATATTAAATATGTTTCTCTATGTAAAGTATTGAGATTAGTCCATGGTATTTAGCAGGTACCCAGCAAATGCAATCTGTGATTTATTATTAAGCTTCCATTAATTTATTCATGTTAAACTATTTCATTGAAACCTGAGTCTGCTTTTCAAGTCTTCTTGCTTATTCTAGAAACAAATCCTTTTTAAAAATCACAAATATACTAGAATGAAGATGAGACCAGCATTCAAAAAAAAACATATGACATAATTTCTTACTATTCAATGCACTATTCTTTTAACTAGCAGCCTCCACATTTTCAATGATTCCTATGATTCTGAAGAATTTTGGTAGCAAACACACACACACACCCCTGAAACCTTACCCCCAGTATATTACCTTTAAAATTGTAAAACTGCTCAAAATGAAAATTGTTAAACAGCTCAAAACACAATACTATATTTTTCTATACACTTTTTTGAGATTTTCATGTATTTCGTTTTTTTTTGTTTTTTTTTTTTAGATTTTTTTTTTATTTATTTACTTGACAGAGAGAGATCACAAGTAGGCAGAGAGGCAGGCAGAGAGAGAGGAGGAAGCAGGCTCCCTGCTGAGCAGAGAGCCAGATGTGGGACTCGATCCCAGGACCCTGAGATCATGACCTGAGCTGAAGGCAGTGGCTTAACCCACTGAGCCACCCAGGCACCCTATTTCGTTTTTTTTAACATCTTAAATTTATTTTTTCAGTGTTCCAAGATTCATTGTTTATGAATATTGTTTATTTATATTATTGTTTACTCATTGTTCATGAGCACCTAGTGCTCCATGCCCTTCTGAATACCCACCACCAGGATTGCCCATCTTCTTACCCCCAGACATATTTTTAAAATAAACCTGCTTTCAATGATTGGCATTAATAATATTCAACTGCAACTGTTGTATTTAAGAAATACTTAAAAATGAGTTTTAAGAATGCGTCAGTTACATGGAAATATGCCAAGGTAACTAAAACTGATTTTTCATGACACTAAGGCAATTGTTGACCGCTAGACCGACAATAGAATAAAAAAGTAGAAGAAGAAGAAGAAGAAGAAGAAGAAGAAGAAGAAGAAGAAGAAGAAGAAGAAAAAGAAGAAAGGAAGGAAGGAAGGAAGGAAGGAAGGAAGGAAGGAAGGAAGAAAGAAAGAAAGAAAGAAAGAAAGAAAGAAAGAAAGAAAGAGAAAGGGGCAACTAATTTTGACACTCTCTGGGACATTCATCATCATTTCAATGAGGGAAGAAAGACAAGGTGGTCACCCCAGAAGTTCATTATCTTCTTCTAGTCATTACACTTAAGATCCTGGTGGCTGCCAATACAAAGCCAGTTTTGTCAGTCTAAAGATATGGACAATAACTCTTAAAGTCTTGAGTTTAAAAGGCATTCCTAGGTACTAGGATAAAAAGGAAAGCAATGGCATTTTCATGGTTGAAATATTGGTAGATTTTTTCCTCCTTGAAAATTTAAGTAAAGTTTAGTATCAGGCTGTGAATATGTTTACCCCCAAATGTATTATGAATCAAAGCTTTTTTTTATGCTGGTCAGCAAAACCAAGAGGACAGAGAAATGCTCTAATCTAATATATTAGGTACGATTCTTTTAGTAAGTTAAAATAGATACAGTTAAATCAGTGAATCAATATTAATTAACCTTGCCCCACCTCACACACATTTCTTTGGCAGAGGCTTTAGGAAAAAGAGACCAATGAGGTGCCAGTTCTGCTTTGATCCACTGCCTTTGAGGAGAAAAAATAGTGGAAGTTGATCCTACTTGGATTGGCTGGAACTGGGGGGTTATTTTTAAATGACTGACCCCTGGTCACAAACCAAGACTATGGAAATTAGACTCTCCCTGTAAGAGGAACCTAAGATCCATTTATAAGCCTCCTGCAATCCCTGTCTTTTTTTGTTTTGTTTTGCTTAAGATTTTGCTTATTGGTGGGCCTGGGTGGCTCAGTGGGTTGAGCCTTTGCCTTCGGCCCAGGTCATGATCTCAGGGTCCTGGGATCCAGCCCTGCACTGGGCTCTCTGCTTGGTGGGGAGCCTGCTTTTCCCTCTCTCTCTACCTGCCTCTCTGCCTACCTGTGATCTCTGCCTGCCAAATAAATAAATAAAATCTTTTTTTTTTTTTAATTTACTTATTTATTTGAGAGAGAGAAGGATGAGCATGTGCTTGGAATGGGCAGAGGGGAAAACAGAGGGAGAAAAAAGACAGGGCTCAATACAGGGCTTGATCCCAGAACCTGAGATCATGACCTGAGCCAAAATCAAGAGTCTTTCACTTAGCCTGTTATGCCCCAATAATGGGTCCGTGGTTAAAGGAGCGAGACTGATACAAAGCGAAGGTCAAGCAAAGCTTTATTTCACGCCAAGCATCAAGAATCAGACCGAACGTTCAGGGACGCACCTCTTACAAGAGAGGGCGACCCTTCCCTGTTTCACAGACTAGCTTTTAAGGGCAAAGGCCATGCGGTTGGGCCTGCCCACGCACAGGTGACCAATGAGATTGTAACACACACAGGAAACTCCACAGTGATGCTAGGTGACCAATTGAATTACAATTTACCCTAGTAGACATTTGAACCGGCCTATTACACCTTGATTAGGATTGGCACCAAGAAGGCTCCCAAAGGGTGGGGCCCATACTCCTTGGTAACCAGGAAGATGGTAAGCAACCCCCCCAACTGATCGAGGTCTCCACCTGACCTGACCCACCCTTGTATCTGAGCTTTGTTACCTGAAGCTGGTTTCCAGGACTTGTCTCCAAGTAAATTCCCTGGGGAAGGGGAGCAGGGACAGTTTACCTTTAATGAAAGCCTCTTGCTAAATAGGTTCTTACAAACCAATTGGACCACCCAGGCCTCCCCTCTCCCCGCTTTTAGAAAGATAGGAACCTCCATAGACAAGGCAACCTCTGGAAGGTTTTAAGCCTTTAACACCTCTTCCACTAGAGGGCACAATCCTCTAGAGACTTAGGAAGACAGAGCAAACCCCTCCCCTTCTAGAACCAGTGACAAAAGAAGGGGAAGGAGCAATATAATTCATACCCCATATATCATTTCATGTTTTGTTTGTGAGCCCAATAAATACCTTCTACCATTTAAATACTTGTTCAGGGGTGCCTGGGTGGCTCAGTCATTACACGTCTGCCTTCTGTTCAGGTCATGATCCCAGGGTCCTGGAATGGAGTCGGCATTGGGCTCCTTGCTTAGTGGGGAGTCGGCTTCTCCCTCTGCCTGCTGCTCCCCCTACTTATGCTCTCTCACTCTCTCTCTCTTTCTCTCTGTCAAATAAATAAATAAATAAAATATTTAAAAATCAATCAATCACTCTTTACCACGAGATGCTAAGTCCTTTATTTGAGAGAATTTGTCTTATATTCCCCAGAATGTCGTTTACACAGACAGGGTCAGTGATTAATAGTGTTGAATGCAGTTAAATATGATAATAACAAAGGGGAAAGGACCAGTGTGAAGGAAAATAGGGTGTTTTTTCTTTATATACTATCAATGGCTATTAATTATTAATTAATATTAAAGTTAGTTTCTGTCTTTTCCAGAAATTACTTTAACTTACTCTTCACTCTGATGCTTCCAGTTTATTCACAGCCAACCAAAATTGCATTTCCTTCTACCTGTCAGAGCTCTCCACTTAAGATGTCAAAAGCTGATGTAAGGTTTTATGCCTGGGGCAACAAAAATATTTCATCATTCTTGGTTATCCTGAGCTAGAGCTTTATCTCTCTTTTTGTTTTGTTCCCCCCCTTCCCCTTAGGATTCTATTTTGTTTATATGCCCAGATATCTTTCACAGTTAGAGCAATAAAGTGAATCTATCCATATTCACTTTTCCTATGATTTGCAACATGAACTAAAACTAAAAAAACATGTAGTGGTCACTTAGTAAATATTGTCACTGTCTTACCCCTTTCCCTCACAATGACATTGATACCTTTACCATATAAAGCTTCTTTTTTCCTATTAATTCTTCTTTTTGAAAAAAAAAAAGCACAAAGAACTTGTTTTTCCCCAAGCCAGTTGAGAGTATGTTGAGAACTTGATATCCTCTCTGTTCTAAACTTCATAGTATATGAATCCTGAAAAGGACATCCTCTAACACAACCACAATATGTCCATCAAAATGAGGAATTTATCACTGATTTGTTCATACTATATGTTAAGGGCTCAATTGTATCCACCCAAAATTCATATGTTGAAGTCCCAACCTTTGGTATTTTAGAATATGACCGTGTTTGGAGACAGGACCTTTAAAGAGGAGATGAATAAAATGAAGCTAGTAGGATATATCCCAGTCTATCTGAGTAGTATCCTTAAAAGAGGTAATTTGGACACATAAAGAGACACTAGAAACATGCGTACACTGAGGTACAACCATGTGAAGAGACAGCAAGGGAGCAACTATCTACAAACTGAAGAGAGAGCTTATGAAGAAAACAACCTGATAACACCTTTATCTTGGACTTTCAGCCTCCAGAACTATGAGGAAATAAATCTCTGTTGTTTAAGCCACTTAGTCTGTGGTGTTTTGTTATGGTAGTCCTAGTTAACTAATACTATCTAACACACAAATCCCATTCAAGTTTTCACAATTATCTAACAAAAAAAAGGTATACTGAAATATCCAAACAGTTTTCAGCTGCATTTTGTCGTCATGTCTCTTTTTTTCCTTAATCTAGAATAGTTTCTCATTCTTCCATTGACTTTCATAGTTTTAATGGACATACATACATATCTGCAGAGCTATTTATTTATTTATTTATTTGTAAAACCCTCTTTTATTTGAGAGGGAGAGAGCATGAGAAAGAGAAAGCATGGGAAAGAGGACGGTCAGAGGGAGAAGCAGACTCCCTGCTAAGTAGGAGCCTAATGCAGTACTTGATTCTGGAAATCCAAGTTCATGACATGAGCCAAAGGCAGTCACTTAGCCAATTGAGCCACCCAGGCAAGCCTGCAGACCAATTTTATATAAAGACATTCAGTTTGTCTTATATTTCCTCATGATTAGATCATGCATTCTGTGTTTTACTTCATTGAATGATGTTTTGGACTTTGTCTCAATGCTGGTGATGTTAATTTGATACCTTGATTGGGGTCATGTTGGCTGTGATTTTTTTTATTTAAAAACAGTCTTTTTTCCTTCTAAAATTAATTAAGTTTGTTGTTATTGATTTTACTTGTTTGGGGAGATAGTGTAAGATTTTTTAAGTGTACTGGTTCTCATTATAATTTCACCCACAATTTTTAGAATCCATAGATGAATCTAGGTTGTGTCAATTACTATGATATTTACCACAGGGTGAATTTTTAATTCTCTCTTCATATATTACACAGCTTTCTACTGTAAGAAAAGATTTGTCTTCATTATATATATTCATTTATTTATAGAATTTATATATTTAAGTTTTTATTTGAATTTCAGTTAGTTAACACACAGGGCCATATTTCAGATATACAATGTAGTGATTCCACACTTCCATACGACACCCACTGCTCATCACAAGTGCACTCCTTAATTCCTATCACTTATTTCACCCTTCCCCCCAACCACCTTCCCTCTAGGAACCATCAGTTTGTTTTCTATAGTGAAGAGCCTGTTTCTTGGTTTGTCTCTCTGTTTCTTCCCTTTGCTCATTTGTTTTGTTTCTTAAATTCCTTATGTGAGTGAAATCATATGGTTGTTGTCCTTCTCTGATTGACCTATTTCACTTAGCGTAACACTCCAGCTCCACCCATGTTGTTGCAAATGGCAAGATTTGATTCTTTTTTTAAGGCTATGTAATACACCAATGTGTGTATATACCACATCTTTATCCATTCATCAGTTGATGGTCGCTTGGGCTGTTTCTGTAATTGGGCTATTGTAGATAATACTGCTGCAAACATCAGGGTGCCTATATCCAATGAGATTACAAAGAGGTGTACTACTGGGTGAGCTTTGTTTTCTGAGTATTGAAAACAGTTGTGTCCGCCTCGTTGAACAAGGAAGTATTAGAAAACATTTAAAACCACTGGTGCACTTGTCCTACTCCAAAACAAATCACAAACTCATGTGTAAGGCCTAGTCGTGAGCCTATTCTAAAAGCTCTCCATGTGTTTTTCTTTTCCATTCACCACTGATTTAAAATGACTTTTTATTCTCTCCTGAAGATTTACTTGTCATTACAAGAACATGACTTAATCCTACTGTGAGAAGCAAATACTAAGACGGAACCTATGGTCTCCTCCTCCCACCTTATGTCCCGCCCATATACTCTCCTCTCCTTGAGTGTGAGAGGAACACGCTTCTAACCAATAGAATGCAACAGAGGTGAAAGGATTTTGCATATGTAACCCAGTTTCCAAACCAGGTGATTTGGGACTAAGTAAAAAGGAGATCATCTCAGGTGGGCCTGATTTGATTAGTTAAAAACATTTAAAAGAAGATGGGGCTGGGGGGGGGGGGGGGGGGGGGAAGAAAGTATTGTCCCTGATGAGATCCTTCCGCTCTTTCCCCCTCACTCCCCCCTCTCCCTCCCTCTCTCCTTTTTTCTCCCCTTTTCTCCCGCTTCTCTCCAGCTGCCTGCTGGAGAAGGCCAATGAAGAGGTTCATAAAGCAAGAAATGGAGCACATTCTAGGAGATGAGGGTGGCTCCCTCCTGACAGGGGAGAAGAAAACTGTAACCTTAGCCTCACACCTGCAGGGAGGTGATTTTTTTCCACAACCAGAGGGACCGTAAGGATGATCTTTCCTTAGTTGATCCTCTACACAAGAATGCATCTGACCAGCACTTGGAATGTAACCTCGTGAAATCCTGAACCAAGAACCCAGGTATGTTCTATCCAGATTCCTGACCCACATAAATGTGAAACAGTAAATATATGTTGTTTTTAACTGTTATTGGTATGATTATTTTTTATGCAGCAATGCAAAACTAATAGAGTTGCCAACATCTTTCTGGTTGCCAGGCAGCGTTTTCATTTGTTTCAACTTATGGATTTTATTTGGATCTAAAGATGGGGGTGGAACTAGAGTATTGAACACAGTAGGTGACTAGTAAATAATTTAGCTCATTGTATTAACTGGCAAAAAAAAAAAAAAATCTGTACTGTGTTGAACATGTATACTCTATTTCAGTCTCCCAAAGAATATTTATACTTTCAAGGAGTGCCTATGATGTTACTTGCCCTCTTTCTCTATTCTGAAATTATAGTCAGCCATTTGGCATTCATTTCCCATTCATTTCTGTCATTTCCCATTGTGACATTGGTGCATAAATGTTATGAAAATAAATCAGTACAGGTAGAATATAACACTAAGAGTTTTTTTTTTTTTAAGATTTTATTTATTTATTTATTTGACAGAGAGAGATCACAAGCAGGCAGAGAGGCAGGCAGAGAGAGAAGGAAGCGGGCTCCCCGCTGAGCAGAGAGCCCGATGCGGGACTCGATCCCAGGACCCTGAGATCACGACCCGAGCCAAAGGCAGCAGCTTAACCCACTGAGCCACCCAGGTGCCCCAATAAGAGATCTTTTAATTGATTATTATTATCTTTATGAAAATATGAATTAAATTAAGCCTGAATTTATCCTACCTGTTCATTCCTTTGCAAACCCCAAATGCACACCTTTCAATCAAAAAATCCATGAAAGCTTTTTTTTTTCCTTTCAATCAACTTGATTAGATCTCTTACAAGTCTGTTTAAAACAAAAACAAAAACAAAATACTTCTTTTACATATTCCTTGGATAGAAACAATAATTTTCTTCTTGAGGGAAACTTGACCTTGGGGGAAGAGTCAGGAGTTGGGGCATATAGTAAGCCAGAGCTGGAAATTATAGCAATCTTTGAAGATTCCTGAAAGTACTACATGGCCTTTGGTAAATACTGACCATGACCGTATGCAAGAGGCTGATTTGGTCTGAGATTTTGTCACTTCATTTATCATATATAACACCATACTTTAGCCAAACTTGTTTCCTTTTATTTCATGTTCTCTAAGCCTAGTTTTCTAAACCACTAAAACAGCCTCTTTGCCTTCACACTCATCTCTACTATTCTATTATAGGAATAAATTCAAATTTCTACCTTAAGGAAGACTAGTACTCCCTTGAACTTTAAACATGTAATACAGCTAAATATCTTCTTGGGAAAAGGAAGGAGAGAAAAAGAGTGTGACCAGTACATTTACTTAAGACAGAATGAGGTTTTCAGAATAAAGTCCTAAAAGGAATTTTCTTAACTCTGTTTCAAGAAATATCCAAGTAAATGTTCATAATCCATGTTTTAAAATGATTTTGGGTCAAATGATTTGGAGAAATACCTACTTGAAGAAAATTAAGGAATAAAAAATTCTTAACGTTAGAGCTCCTTAGAACTTCTGTTGTAAATCTCTGAGAAATAGGATCATATGATCCCAAGATTCCCATATTTTTTTCAATTATTGAACATTTCTTAATGCAGGAAGACAATGGGGTAAATTTAAACACATTCTTAAAGTGTGCCTTCCAGACCAACAACTTCAGCATCACCATTTCCTGGCTATTTGTTAGAAATGCAAATTATTAAAAAAAAAAAAAAAGAAAGAAAGAAATGCAAATTCTTAGATCCCATACAGACTTACTAAATCAGAAATTCTGATTGGCGTTGAGGGCAGTAGTCTGTATTTTTACATGCCTAGAAGCCACTTGATGTTCATGCACTCTGAAATTTGAGATCTGTTACTTTATTCCACATACACTCACTCTACATATCCCATCCCTTTTCAGAGCAGATATTTGCTGTCCAGATATTTTTAAAGAATAAAAGGATTCACATTGGTAACTATGTAACCACTGACACTGGGAACACAATTTCTCCCTGTGGAGTTTTTAAATGCTTAGCGAAAGTAATTGAATAGACATGAACAATGTTTAACGGCTCTGAAAAACTTCACTGAAGACATTGACTCTAAAATCAAATGTGTTTAATCGATAGGAAAAATATAGATATTTTCCTTCTTTCTGGTCTGTCACTCTGATAATTTACAGCCTAAGAGATTTCTTTTCAAATGAACATCTAAGAAATAAATGTGTTAAACATTAACATCTGTTCTGAAATAATTTGTTAAGAGTTGCCATACATAGATGAGGTGAAACTTTCTTAAAGACTCATTTAAGCCACTTAAAGTCTCATGTGTTAGTAATGAATGTTAGGTATTTAACTTCTAAAATCCCAGGGAAGATGGTAGTATATCACAGCTTTTTAGTTTTTAATAAAAATAGTTATAGAATACCAAAAGGTGGTAAAATTGGAAGGGAGGGGATTCGTGTCTATTTGTACTGCATGGCAAGAAACAAGAACAAAGTTTGGGCTAGTAGATGGTAGCTCATTGAGACTGTTTGCAGTCACTTAAATTTTTAGATCAACAAAATAGATTCCATTGGACCTATCAGATTTAGGCCAGAGCTAAAAAACCAAGAGCAGTTCTCCATTTCACTAGATTATCTAGTTAACCATTGACTCTCAGGTGCTTGCTGTTTCATCTCTAGCAATCTTAATCCATTCTAGTGTGGGAGAAGATCTGCTATAAAATATACCAGTATTATGATAGTCCTTTGCCAAAGATGGTTCGCCACATATTTCAGTCAGATTATAGCAGATAAAATAATAGGTTTGTGCAGTCAAGTAGCGTATAACTAAAGGAAACTTTACCTTAAAACAAAAAAAAATGCAGACAGTATCAAAATGGGCAGTTCTTTTTAATTACTCTCATCTTAATATGTAAAGTATGCATAATGTGAGCTAAATTCTTACCAATTATTTACTTATTTATTGCCATTTTATTTTTTTCAACAAACATGACTCCTTTCCATTTTCCAGTTCCTGGTTAGCTATGTACAGAAATAATGTTAGGCATTTATTAATTATTTGATTATCTCCATAGCAAGACTCATACACACTGTCAGGTGACAGATGTGATAAAGCACTGTTAAACTCTCATAAGTGTCCAACATCACTGTTTTTACTGAAGGGACAAATGTTCAGTGAGCTATCCAAAACACCCTGCATGTATTCCCCAATGGAGATATAAGATTCTGAGGGTATTAATTAGCTCCAGTAAACTGGGGAAAATTCACTTGTTAGTTCATGTGTGATTAAAGTACTTTCTTAGTCCATCTATCTTTTGATAGCAAAAGATAAACTTTGACTTCCATTGTAATTCACCTCTAATAACTAAACAGGATTAACCTTCCCCCTTCACTCTAACTCTTCTAATTTTCTTCTACAAACAAATGAAGATAGAGCTTCATCCTTGAATGAGGTCTTCCTGAAAATTGAAATCAATTGTATGTGTGCTTAATCTAGTCTCTGACACATAGTTGAATCTCCAGTTATAATTTTTGTAACTGTAATTCTTATTTAGCTGATAGATTAAGTAGCAGCATCATTTAAGTTATGTACATATATATGTACAAAATGTATTTCAGGGTTGTCATGGGTTTCTTTTTATTTATTTTATCAGCATATAGGAATAAACCAGAAATCAATTATTAAAGATAATATGAATAATCTTGCAGAGAAAAGATGGTTTAATGTTTAAATTGAGAAGTCATCTTGACAAACGATTTCTTTCTAAAGCAAAGGCAACATGAGATTTCAGGTCTTCCCTGTCTCCTCACTCTCCCTGAGAAATTTCATCTCTTCTGTAGCTTCACCACCCAGCTATGCCCTAACAGGACCCGAGTCTTTAATTGTAATCCAAATATCCTTCCTAAGATCCAGGCTCACATATCTTTATACTTACTAGATGTCTTTTTGTTCTTGTTACTCCACAGATGCCTCAAATTGAACTTAACCAAATCAGCCCCAATCCTTCAATTAAAACAAACAAAACAGCACCTACTTCTTATTCAGTGTTAAATAATTGAATAAATGATACTATCACCTAAGGAACTAGACTCAAACTTGAAAATCATCCTTTATTCCTCCATTTACTAAAACTATCAGATTTGACTTGAGAACAGACGTTGTGCCCTTGGCTCCTTTCCTGCTTCTCTCCCATACCCAGGCTTTATTGCTAAGCTTCCTTTTTCTTTGCCTTTGTCTCAGTGGCTCTTTCGACATTCTGCCTCCTGACTTGGAGGCATATCCTGACCTGAGATAATCACTATTTCCAAAGCTTAAGTAGTTCACTGGCTTTTGCTTAAGATGTACCAGTTTTGAAACTTATGTAATATAATGTGTGTGTGTGTGTGTGTATAAAATATACTTTTCCCCCCTCTTCTCATGGCTGAAAGCATTTTACCCTCTGCTGTCTTATGGAATGTCTTAGTTCTCATTTCAGAGCCCTTTGCCTAGGGAATTGGATTAGGTAAAGATGGTGGATGATACAGATTTAATGTTTTTAAAAAAAAACTGATAGACTGAAAGCAGAATTTGTAGAAGTTATCTTTTAAGACTTTGAGCAATGAAAGCTTGAGTAGAGAGAAGCAGGAATGAACCATTCTAGGAAGATTGAGATTCCTCAGGATGGTGGTCTCTGGGATGTTCTCTGTGCATGATGGAGAGAAAGCCCCCACCCATAAGCAGTGTCTCCTATTGGAGTTTGCTGTGGAAATTAGTAGACTGTATACTACACTTTGCAAACTAAGGAACAGATTGAAAGGCCATCTGGGCAAGTTTGTGGGGAGTGGAGGGTCACTTGCAACTAAAGGAGGCCTTAGTGCTATATGCCAAATATGTCTGGTTCTCTTCCTGTGCACATGGTGAGGTTTTATTTTGTTGACCTTTAGAGTTTTTGGGTGTCCTTATGACTTGCTGTGGTTAGTGTTCAATAGAAAGAAAGTAGCATTTCACTTTCTGGTAGAAACTTTAAGAGTCAATGAGGGACACATGATGCCCCATCCCCTACCCCCGCTATGTTACCTGGAATCATTTTGTTATCCTGGGTCCTAGAGTGTTCACAATGCACTGCAGAGCCCTCCAACTAATATGAAATGAACATGCAGCATGAGCAAGAGGAAAAATTATTGAGTTTCTGGGGTTTGTTGCTATGACAGAATAATCTAACCAATGGAATATTCTTGAATTGGCTATGAACAGCATTTGAAGACCACCTTTCATCTTCATACTAGAGAACAAAAGACTCCAAGGAAAAAAATGGTGTCACTTTGGATTAAGAGACTGGTTTTTTTCTTGGATTTTTGGTAACCTATGGGACCCTATGGGATAGAGGGAGTCCTAGTGGTTCCTGAATTTGAAATTTTTATATCAGGAGAGGCCTTGATACTGATTTAGTATGAAATATATCTTAGGTCTGTGCACCAAGACTGACACCAATTACATCTATGTGTCTAGAGATTTCTGTAGCCTAGTGTACTAGACCTGTTCCATCAACTGCAACATTTAATCCTGAGTTCTAAAACCAAAACTTGAGGTAATACTGTGTCCTGCTCTGCAAGAAAGCTATAAAACTTTGATTTTGCAAGTAAATATAACAATATCACTAATTTATTGAATACTTAAAATATGCCAAACAATATGTTAAATGGGTTACATGGATGATCACATTTATTTCAAGAATTCTATGAGGATATTATTACCCTCATTTACCATTTTAGGCACTTGGAAGTTAGAAAGGTTAAAAACTAGCCCTGAGCCACACAGCTGGTAGGTGGCTAGGGAGAAGAGCCAGAATGACAGTGCATATCTGCTTGTTGGCAATGTCATTGCTCTGCAAAACCCTCATTAATCACCTCTCACCTGGATTATTGGAACAATTGTCTAGCTTCTGTCTCTGCTTCTTGTCTGGCTTTCTTCTTTAACTTTCTCCCATTCTAGGTAGAGTTATAAATAAGTAATACAAATCTGACCTTGAGAGGTTTTGTTTTTTTTTTCTTTTTAATAAATTATACTGGCTTCCAATCTTTCTTATACAAAATCTAAACTGTTCATTGTGCCATATGAGTTCCTCAAGGACAAGATTCCAGATGCCTTCTCAGCATAATATTCAACTACTTCTGTCTTTCTACCCTATGATACTCTGATACCAGATCACATTTCCCTGCTGATGCTACGGACAATCACCATACGTTGTGCATGTAGTTTCTTCTATGTGCAGTGCCCTGTAGGAGAAGACCACTGCATTTTGACCTAAATCCAATTATCACTTCTTAAGACAATGTGGTATAACTTGCTTCATGGAGACTTTTGCAATATACCAATCTGGAATCAGACATTACCATTCTCTCCTATTACTTCATACAGCTTATTATCACTGTAGAGAAAATATACGTTTAGTACCTGAACCCTGGAATCAGAGTCAGAGGTTCTAATATCAATTCTTCTACTCTCCAGTTATGTAGGGTTTAAAAGTTATTTAGCCTCTCAAGACCTCAGTTTCTTAGTTGATAAAAAATATAAGCACAGAACATCCTTGGAAGACTTTTATCATATATATATTTTTTTTTTTTTTAGAATTGTAGGATTTTAATACAATGCCTGGCTATAGTCAGAATTCAATATAATATCTGTTGATTTTCTTATTTACTTACTTTACTTACCACATTATAAAATGATATAAATAAAGTTTGTTAACTCATTCATTTTCAAAAATTACTTTGTTTTTCTTCTTTAGGCCCATTGTCTGATGTAGTAGCCCCTGAGTAAATGTTTGTTAATTGAATGGATAATTTTAAAAAATTGGAAGAATGCCATTTAAAATGTTTAAACTCAAAGGGATTAACATGAATTTAGGAGTCGACCAGCTGAGAGAAAATGGTATCAAAAATACAGTTCTGCATTTTAGACCATTCCATCTTATTCCATTTCAGAGACTATATGAAAAAATGAAGGAAAAAAATGCTAAGATAATGAAAAGCCTCCTTATTTGTCCCAAAACATTCAGTGAATTAAGAGCTGCTCTGAGACCAAAGAGGAAAAGTTGGAATCTTATGGGCTGGAGAGATTTGGAACATTGTGAGAGTGATGAGCCAAGGAGTCAATGAGGGAGAAATACCAGGCGTGCTGAGAAGTGGTCAGGGCCAGGCTGCATCTGGTTGGTATAAACATTGAGAAGGCCAGGTCTACTCAGCTAGCCTTCTTTCTCCAACACAGATAAGAGCATAGATAAGGTGGTCCACATGGTAAGTCCCATGAAAGAGCTCATCAGAGGCAACAAAAAGATAAGAACATAGAATTTTACTACAATCTTTTGCAGTGAACCCATTGGAGCTAACACATATTAAATTTTTCATAAATATTTGTTGAAAAAACTTTTAGTGATATGAATGAACAAGTTACTTATTTCTGTATCATATTTCATAGATAGATCTTGAAAGAACTACCATTATTACTTTCAAAGAATAATATTCATGCTGGGGAGAAAGGATTTTGTGGTTGAGTTATCAAATTCATACATTTCACTTGTTAAAGCATACTCAGAAAAACATTAATAGGAATAACTAAATGATTCCACAAATAATGTCAAACAGCCTTCACTTGCTTGATAACACTTAGAGGGGATTAAATTTAGAGGGTAGTGAGTGGTTCATGGTAAAATGAATCCTCACTTAATGGGTGCCTGTGGCTCAGTGGGGTAAAGCCTCTCTGCCTTTGGCTCAGGTCATGATCCGAGGGTCCTGGGATTGAGCCCTGCATGGGGCTCTCTGCTCTGCAGGGAGCCTGCTTCCTCCTCTCCCTCTGCTGCCTCTCTGCCTACGTGTGATCTCTCTGTCAAATAAATAAAATCTTTAAAAAAAATGAATCATCACTTGAATTATTCTTTAGATTCACAATAACCACAAAAGAGATAAGGAATTCAAGTCAGTTTAGAAAATTAATCTATATAAACATTTTCATATGACTAAAACTGATGGACTCTATAATAAATTAATAGAGACATAATTATTTCCCGAATTCACTTTTCTTTGTATATGCCTTTAATCACATAATGGAAAAGGGACATGATAAAAGAGAAGGTGATAAAGAGGGATTAAGAGAGGGAAGCCTTGCAAACAAAACTTTGAATTTGGAGCATGTATACTGAGAGAGAGCAGGGAAAAATAAACTGTTTCTTTTAGACTATTGGTTTTGACTCTTCCAAAGCCATTAGTGCCTCTAGTAATTACCTCTAGTGGTACCATGGGATGGTATGACAGAAACAGATCATAGGAAAAAGCAACAGGGTACATGGATGGCTAGGCTTGGGAGAATTAAACACTTAAAAGCATTTAACTCTTCCTCTACTTAAACTTTCAGAGACAAAAAAAAAAAATTCCCATGTGACTCCAGAAACTTTGGACCCATTAAAAAAAAAAAAATTACAGAGCTCATTGGTTTCACTAACAGGTCTGTAAATGTATATTAAATATACAGTACAGAGGGTTTTTTGGTGCCCATAAAATACCTCTCTTTTCATATCCCTGCAAATCCTACAAAAGTGAGATCTAATTTTTTTTTCTAATAAGGACAATTCCCTGAGGAGGACCTGTTGCCCCTACACAGCTCTACTATGACTGTGCCTCTCCATCAGACCAACACACGAGTACAACCACTTTCCTAAGTACCATTATACCTACTTGCCCCAGAAAAGATAGGCACCAAAAACACTGCTGGAGATTTCTGCATTTTTTTCATTTTTTAACCAAAATTTCTCCCAGAGGAATCAAAAATAAGGAATCCGATGACACCACCTAAGTCACACATTTATTTATGTCAAAGGAAAGAGAACTGGATAAGTTTCGTATATTAGTTCTGGGAGGATCTCCTGTATGAATCTTCTCTGCCTGCACATCTTGTTGCCTCTCGCCATTCATTACTATTCTCCTTTCCATAGTGCCTCTTGCTCTGCTCATTTGGTGTATTTTCACCAACCCAACTGAGAAACCACTCTCCCATCAATGCAGAATATGTATGATTCTTGATGGGTTTTTGTTTGTTTGTTTTTTGATTCTTGATTGTTTGTTCTCCAGTGCTTATTGACTCAGGCAGATGTAAACACTTTTCCCAGGAAAAGGATTCGGCTGGGCTCTGGCATAAAAACTGTTTTAAAATTTCTGAAGGCAAAGAAAAAGTTGGCCTGAGAGCATACGTGAAAGAGACCCCTCTATTGTGAGATGTCAGGGTAATGTTTAAATATTATTTCTATTAAGCTATATAGAGGATAGTACCATTTTTATTTGCTGAATATTGTGTGTTGACATAAAATGTATATTTTCATATCCCTTATTTTCAACAATATTCCATATATGTCTTTATATTAAAATTTGGCTTTTCCTTTCTTCAAAACAAACCTAATAACATTTTAGAAAAAGTAAATAGTTATGAAAGCATTATTAAATGTTCTAATTCATAAGAAAAAATATTTCTTGCATATATTGAGGACGAATTAAAATATTTCTTTCATATATTGAGGATAAATTGACCTTGAATTATATTGCCTCAAGTGAATTATTATAGTAGATATAATTATATTTATATTTGTATTTGATAATATAGATTATATTTGTTTTCACTAAAAGATATTAGAACCTGTTTTAAAATTCATGTCATCTGTTCATAATGAAAGAATATGGTGGTAAGGATGATCTTTCATTGTAACTAGTTTGGCCAGCTGGCCTGTGATACACTTCTCACATTTCAAATTCAACCTAGCCTGTGCCCATATGCTAGACCAGTCAGAATTACCCAAAGGAATGACTTACTGCTCCTTTGCCTTAAATATCAGACAGATAAACACAATCATGGATGCACATAGTTATCCAGTAATCCTATTGTTTTTCTTACTGAAAAGGAACAATTCATACTTAATTACACATGGGAAAAAAGGTAGAAAATCAAATTCGATACCATACCTTTACTTTGGGTTTCCATAGTTTTTGTTCTGACAACAAAGCCTTATTTTTGATACTAGTCCCATATCCCCTATTAGAAACTCCATCCATTTCTGTGAACCTACCCTTGATCATCCAGATCCCTATTCAGGTTGCACTGTCTGTTCATGGAAGGGCAGTCTTACTTTTCATTCTCCCACCATAATCTTTAAGCTCTGTATAACATGGCATATTTCAAGCTATGGAAAAGTTATATACGTATTGAAGAGTGTGTTATTATATTATCTTTCAAGTGATCAATAAGGGATAAACTAATGGAAGATACAGAATTCATGCAAAATTCACACAGTTTTGAAATATAGGTAAACAAAGAAGTCAAGTGGAAATAGAAGAAAACTTGTATGGGACATATGCACTCAGTTTATGTGGAACATTTTCTGTCTAGCTATTGTCTCACATGTCAAATTTTGCAAGCTGTCCAATCCCATTTTCCGTTTTCTCACCCTATCAATTGAAAGTATCAGTGTTACCATTAAATATTAGTGCTTTGGACTGTTTTTCAGTGTTTTATAAGGAAGAAAATGTATGATTAGCATCTCATTACCAATAATACTAGTGATTACAAGTGGACCACAGAGAGATTTGCGTTTGCTTCCAGACCAACACATAAGACAAATATTGCAATAAAACAAGCCAAATGAATTTTTTTTGTTTCTTAGTGCATATCAAAATTATGTTTATCTTACTTAAGTCTCTTAAGTGTACAATAGCATTAAGTCTTTTATAAAAAATCATGTCTTGGAGTGCCTGGGTGGCTCAGTCATTAAGTGTCTGTCTTCAGCTGAGGTCATGATCCCACAGTCTTGGGATTGAGCCCCACATTGGGCTCCCTGCTCAGAGGGAAGTCTGCTTTCCCTCTCCCACTCCCCCTGCTTTTATGCCCTCTGTCGCTGGGTCTCTGTCAAATAAATAATCTAAAAAATAAATAAATATAGCATGTCTTAAAAACATGTACATAACTTAATTAAAAAAACACTTTAGTGCCAAACAATACTAATCATTTGAGCTTTCAGTGAGCTGAGTCATAATCTTTTTGCAGGTGTTAAGTTTCACCTCTATATTGCTGGCCACTTGACTGATGATGGTGGTTGCTGAAGTTTAGGGTGACTGACAATTTCTTTTTTTTTAAGATGTTATTTATTTGACAGAGATTACAAGTAGGCAGTAAGTGAAGGGGAAGCAAGCTCCCTGCTGAGCAGAAAGCCTGATGGCAGGGCTCAATACCAGGACCCTGGGATCATGACCTGAGCCAAAGGCAGAGGCTTTAACCCACTGAGCCACCCAGGAGCCCCTGACTGACAATTTCTTAAAAAAAGACAATGAAGTTTGCTACACTTATGGACCCTTACTCTCACAAATAATTTCTCTGTAACATGTGATGCTGTTTGATAGTATTTTATCCATCATAGAACTTCTTTCAATACCGGAGTCAATCTCCTCAAATTCTACCACTGGCTATCAACTAAGTTTATGAAATATTCTAAATCCTTTGTTGTCAATTCACTAATCTTAAAAGATCTCCACCAGGAGTAGATTCCATCTCAAACAACCACCTTTGCTCTTCCACAAGAAGCAACTCCTTATTAATTAAAGTTTTATCATGAAATTGTGGCAATTCAGTCCAATCTTCAGGCTTTCACTTCTAATTCTCTATTTCCACATCTGATGTTATTTCCTCCACTGAAGTCTTGAACGCCTCAACCTCATTCATTACGTATGGCTCAATCAGCTTTCCCCAAATTTCTATTAGTGTTGACACTTAGACTTCTAATGAATCACAAATATTCTTAATGGCTTCTGGAATGGTGACTACTTTCCAGAAGGTTTTCAATATTTGATCTAGATCCATCAGAAAAATCACTATTTATGGCAACCATAGCCTTATAAAATGTATACATTAAATTGTAAGACTTGAAAATTGAAATTACTCCTTGATTTATGGGCTTCAGAATGGATGCTGTATTAACAGGTATGAAATCCCATTGTATAACTCCATCAGAGATCTTGGAGGCCAGGTGTATTATCACTGACTAGTCCTTTTCTGAAAAAAAATAAAATAAAATAAAAAATAAAACAAACACAAAAGCCTTTTTTCTCCTTTTTTTTTTCTGAGCAGGAGATCTCAATAGTAGGCTTAAAATATTCAGAAATATTTCAGAAAGTGTTCATGTTGTAAATAGGTATACTGTTATCCAGCCCTTGTTCCATTTATAGGGTACAGGCAGAGCAGATTTAGCATGATTCTTAGGGATCTTATGATTTTTAGAATGTCAAATGAGCATTGACTACAACTTAAAGTCGCCAACTACATTAGCCCCCAACAAGAAAGTTAGCCTGTCCTTTGAAGCTTTCAAGCCAAGCATTGACTTTTCCTCCCTAACTATGAAAATCCTCAATGATATCTTCTTCCAATAGAAGACATTAAAAAATTGTTTAGAGTAGTTTCCTTCATGAATTATCTTAGCTAGGTGATGGATAAAGACCGCAGCTTCTACATCAGCACTTGCTCTTTCATCTTGGACTTTGATGTTCTATAGATGGCTTCTTTACTTAAACCTTATTAACACCTGCTAGGCTTGAAGTTTTCTTCGGTAAGTTCTTCTGCAGGTTCTTCATCACCTCTCTGGGCCTTCGTGGAATTGAAGAGAGTTAGGGCTTTGCTCTGAATTAGACTTTTGCTTAAAGGAATGTTGTAACTGGTTTGATTTTTCAGTGCTGATCTCTAAAACTTTCTCTACATCAGCAATAGGGCTGATCACGTTACCATTTGTGTGTGAACATTGGAGTAGCACTTTAAATTTCCTTTAAGAACTTTTCCTTTACATTAACAACTTGGCTAATCTGGGGACACAAGACTAGCTTTCGGCCCTGCTTGCCTTTAGACATACCTTCCTCACTAAACCTAGTCACTTCTAGATTTAAAATAAGAGATGTGTGACTCTTCCTTTCACTTGAGCACTTAAAGACCACTGTAGTGTTATTAATTGGTCTAATTTTAATATTGAGTCTCAGGGAATAAAAGGGCCTTGAGGAGAGGGAGATGGCAGAAGTTTTGGTGAATGAAGCTATTAGAACACATAAAACATATATTGATTATGTTTGCTGTCTTATAAGCATGTAGTTTTTGACATCCAAAAGCAATTACAATAGTATTAAAAATCACTGATCACAAATCACTATAGGAATATAACCATAATGAAAAAGTTTGAAATGTGAAAATTACCAAAACATGACAGACATGAATGAAGTGAGCACATGCTGTTGGAAAAATGATGGATAGACTTTCCTGACACAGGGTTGCCATAAATTTCAATTTATAAAAAGATAAACATTTTCTTTATTCATCTATTGATGGGTACTTAGGTTACTTCATGTCTTGGCTACTATAAATAATGCTGCAATAAACATAGGGATGCATATGTCTTTCAAATAAATGTTTTTTTTTTTTATTTACTTTGGGTAAATACTCAGTAGTGGAATTATTGGATCATATGGTAATTCTATTTTTAATTTTTTAAGAAACTCTCATATTATTTTCCACAGTGGATGTACCAATTACATTCCCAAAACAGTGCCCAAGAGTTCTCTTTCTTTTTTCTCTACCTCCTCACAAACACTTATTTTTTGTCTGATACTAGTCACTCTGAAAAGTGTAAGGTGATAGAACATTGTGGTTTTGATTTGCATTTCACTGGTGATTGTGATGCTTAGCATCTTTTCATGAGTTTTTTTGGTCCTCTGTAGGCCTCCCTTAGAAAAATGTCTATTTAGGTCCTCTGTCCATGTTTTAATCATACGTGTTTGTGTGTGTGTGTATGTGTGTGTGCATGTATGTGGTGTGTGTGTGTGCATGTGTGTGTGTTGTATATTTTTGTTCTGTATATATATTTGCAAAAACGTTATTTGCAAATATCTTCTCCCATTTAGTAGGTAGTCTTTTGGTTTTTGATGGTTTCCTTAACTGTCTAAAAGCTTTTTATTTTGGTATAGTCCCAATAGTTTATTCTTCCATTTTTCCCCTTGCAGAAGGATATTATATATAGGAAAACATTGCTTCAGCTGTCAAGTTACTGCTTGCGTTCTCTTCTAGGATTTTTTAGTTACAGGTTATACATTTAGGCCTTCAATCCATCTTGAGCTTATTTTTATGTATGCTGCTATAAAGTGCTTCAGTTTCATTTTTCCCCTGTACCTGTCCAGTTTTCCCACCACCATTTATTGAAAGGACTTCCATTTCCCAATAGTATATTCTTGCTTCCTTTTTCCTAGATAAATTGGCCATATAAACATGGGTTTATCTCTGGATTTTCTATTTTGTCCCATTGAGCTTTGTATCTTTTTCTGTGCCAATACCATACTGTTTTGATTACTTCCAGCTTTGAATATTGGAATTGTAATATCTCCAGTTTTGTCCTCTTTCCCAAGATGATTTTGGCTATTCAGGGTCTTTATGGCTCCATACAAGTTTTGATAGTTTTTTTTGTTGTTCTAATTCTGTGAAAAATGTTGTTGGTATTTGATACGAATTGCATTGAATGTCCAGATTGTTTGGGGAAATATGGACATTTTAACAATATTTGTTCTTCTAATTCATAAGCATAGAACATTTTTCCATTTGTTTATGTCATCTTCAATTTCTTTCCTCAATGTTTTGTAGCTTTCAGAATAAATGCCTTTTATCTTTTTATTCTTTGGGATATAAGTATATATTAATTTCTCTTTCTACTACTTTGCTATTGTGTTAGAAATGCTACCAACTTCTGGACATTAAGTTTGTATCCTGCAACTTTACTGAATTCTTTTTTAGTTTTTGGTGAAGTCTTTAGGGTTTTCTATAAATAGTATCATATCACCTGCAAATAGTGAGTTTAACTTTTTTCCTACCAATATGTATGCTTTTTATTGTCTGGTTTTTGTGACTAGGAATTCTAGTAGTATGTTGAATTAAAGTAGTGAAAGTCGACATATTTGTCTTGATCCTGATTTTAGTGGAAAAGTTTTCAGTTTATACTCTCAGTGTTGGGTTAGCTGTGGGTTTTCATATATGGCCTTTATTATGTTGAAGCATGTCAAGGACAAATAGAATCAAGATTGGTTCTTAGGTAATAGAATACCAAAACCTAGTGGCTGGAAATAATATACATTTATTATCTCACATGTCCTGTTGATAATGAGCCAAGACTTAATTTAATTGGGGTCTCTGTTAAACCCACATTGTTTAGAGCTTTTATAATGAAAGGTTGCATTTTGTCAAATGCTTTTTCTGTATCTATTGAATAGATTACATTGTTTTTATGCTTCATTTTTTTGATATGATACATCTCACTGATTTGTGAATATTGAGCCATCCTTGCATCCCTGAAATGAATCTTATTTGAAGTTGGTAAATGATCCCTTTAATGTATTGTTGAATGCAGCTTGCTATTGTTCTGTTGGAGATTTTTGCATTTATGTGCATCAGGAATATTGGCCCCTAATTTCCTTTTTTTGTGGTGTTTTTGTCTGGTTTTTGTATCAGAGTAATGCTGGCCTTGTAGAATATCTTTGGAAGCTCTCCTAGATTTTGGAGTAGTTTCAGAAGAATAAGTGTTAACTATTCCTTAAATGTTTGGTGGAATTCACCTGTGAACCCATCTGGTCTTGGACTTTTAGTTTTTGGTAATATTTTGATTACCAATGCTTGTATGTCTCTTTAAAGTAAAGATAGTGCTAGACATGAAAATCAATTGAATGAAAGTATTCAGATTTTCTTTCTTTTCTTCTGGTAGTGCTTCATTAATTGCTAATTCCTCCACATATATCCTATGTTGTGGCTATTGAGTCAGTCAACTTTACAGATTCTGGAGAAAAATATTAATGATATAGATCTAGTTTTAAAAAACGCTAAATCTAGAAAGGCAAACAAGTATGTTAATTACATACAACTTATTAGGTGCCTTGTAAAGGCAATTATGAAGTATCAAAGGAGCACAGGAACTAAAATAACTAACTCAGAAAATCTACATGGTAGCCTTCAACCTAAAAGATATCACTTAATTTGAACTTTGATAATGGTAAAGAAGATAGGGCCTGTACTATGGTAAGAACTGCATCCAGAAAATAGGATCTATATGGAAGCCATTTTTAGAGTGGAAATTAACAAAAATTGATGACTGGGATGAATGTGAAAGAAAAACAACTCAATTTGAGTTATTCTCAAGAATGCCACATTAGAAATGTTGCTATGTAATGAGGAATGTCTTTAAAACTTTCATGTCCTATTCTTTTTTTGCTTTTACCAGTAACTGATCTTTGATCTAGTTTATCATAGATATCCATGAGCATGAACTTGACTTAGATTTGTTGCTGAAGAAGTGCAACATCAATTGCTATTTAGGTTATATATGCTGGGTTATCTTGTTAGAAGAATTTCCAAATTTATTTCCATCTATAACCAATCTAATAATGTAAATAATTCATTTAGGCAACATCTGATGTGTTTTTATAGAAATCCAGTAGCAAACTAAATATTCTTATCATCTGGTTAGTGCATAGCACAGTGTGGACATTTGATAACTACTTTTGCATAACTGGATGAAGAAAGGATCTGACAGGGAAAGGGAGTATCATTTCAAATGCTTTAGTGGAGGGACCAATCCTGCTAAGAAAGCCAGTTTGTCTACAGCAAAACAAGTTCTGGGAAAGTGTAGGAAATGAGATTAATGAATTCATCAGATCTTGAAGACTTTGTGAACAATTTGAAACATGTTCAGAAAAGGGTATAATGCTTTTGTAGGATTTTGCACTGAATGGTGTATGGATGTGTCACATAATCTGATTTTGTTTTTTAAAAGGTTGTTCTACCTATTGAGCAGGGATTATATCATAAGTGTGAAAGAATGTAAGAATTAGAAGGCCTTTAATTATCCTGGCTTCGTAGGAGGTCGTTATGGTAGAGGTCATAAGCAGTGGTTGCATTTTAAAGGTAAACCAAATAAGAATTGTGGATGAAATGGTTGTGACATGTCAAGGACAAATGGAATCAAGATCGGCTCTTAGGTAACAAATTACCATAAACTTAGTCGCTGAAAACAACACACATTTATTATCTTACATATCCTGTGTTTCAGGAGCCAAGACATAGTCTAATTGGGACCTCTGCTTAGAGTTTCCCAAGGGTGCAATTAAGGTGTTAGACTGTGTCCTCATTCAGGGGCTCTGCTGGGAAAGAATGTGTCACTACACATTCACTAGTTGTCAGTAGAATTCATTTCCCTGTGGTTGTAGGATCAAGGACTTCAGTTTATTCTTGCCTGTTGACTTGAGTTGTCACTTGGTTCCTAGAGTGAACCCTCACCTTCTTGACATGGGGGACTCAAAAACATGGAGTTAGCTTTTTTCAAAGCTAATGGAGAGTTTGTTTTTTTGTTTTGTTTTGTTTTTTAAGATTTTATTTTATTTATTTGACAGACAAGATCACAAGTAGGCACAGAGGCAGGCAGAGAAAGAGAGAGAGGAAGCAGGCTCCCTGCTGAGCAGAGAGCCCGATATGGGGCTCAATCCCAGGACCCCGGGATCATGACCTGAGCCGAAGGCAGAGGCTTTAACCCACTGAGCCACCCAGGCGCCCCTAATGGAGAGTTTCTAAAGTAAGTCTGCTACCAAGATTGCATGCCATAAAGAAGTAACATGTTGTCACCTTTGCCATATTCTACTGCTTAGAACCCAGTTATATGTCTCTCCCTCTTTCTAGGGATAAAGATTATACAAGGGCATGAACACTAAAAGTCAGGGATCATGGGGGTTCATGCCTTAATGTGTCCACCACAGATGGAAAGTGGCTTGATCTATAATGATCGTATCACGCAGCAAAACTAACTGAACCTTATACTTCAGCGCTTTTTCTTAAGTGAGTCAATAAAGGTCCTTATTATCTAAAACCACTTTTGATAAGAAGTTGCACTTCCAGGCAAAAATATTCTGTCTGACATAGGGACGAGAAATGTTAAGAACTACTCAGTTGAGTTCCTCTATTTTCTCTTTGATTTAGAGGGACATGATAGATTTGGGGGTTGCTGTTTATTTTTACCATGAGAGAAGGTTGAATACAGCAACTGTAGCAAGTAGGAAAGCAGGCTGATTAGATCACACGTAAGGAATTTCAGGTAGTTGTTCAGAACCAGATGAGATTAGAAAGTCTAAATACTAAAAAAAAAAAGTCTAAAAAAAGTCTAAATACTAAATCTCCACAATCTGCAATGAGAATTTTTCCTCATGGTGCTTAGACTAGATCTAAGAGTGGAGAAAGCAGATGGTTAATTGGCCAAATGAGAACTGGTAAAGAAAGGAGGTTTCAGATCTGAGGATACTGGCAAGAGAATGGGTGAATTTATGAGTAACATGATCTAACTAGATGGAATAGCAAGCAAAGATTTTCCTGGTAAACTGGAAATAAATAAGGTAGTCAGGATAGGATCTCTAAATGTAGTCAGGAAACAGACGTAAAAGGGATATAGGAGTGAGTAACTTGATGAATAAATAGATTCTAATAGATTAGAAACTGGTTTATAAGACTCCAGAAGTAAAAACTATTGTCACAAATACCCATTCCAGAGTGTGAAAGAAGTGGGGTTAACTGTGGAATAAGAAAAATAGTCTAAGAAATTGAGTCACGATATTTAAGACTTACCCATGCAGACCCCAGAATAATGGCAAGGCTTTAAGGCACAGGATAAAACTGTTAACCAGGGTCAGAGACTTCAAGGAGAGTGATTATGGTAGTGGGGTATTAACAGGTGGTGGGTAGATAGCAGAGAATGAGAAAGGATCAAGGTGGTAAAGCCAAGTATGATGAGCATCAAAATAGAATATGACTATTTCCATTGGCTTTGGGTCATAATGGTTTAGAAACAGCAACAAGAACTAGATACTGTTAAAGTACTCTCCATATCCTGCAATCTCCATATCCATGCAATCATGATCTTTGGGAAATTTAAAAAACTTTAGAGAAACTAGAAGATGAAATCATCTTCTTAGGAAAGAATCAGGTGTTAGTAAAAGCTAATAGAGAAAAGAACAGCCTGTATCATGGTAAGGTGTGAGATTGGTGTGGAGTGCAAAGGTCATGGGTAGACTTCGGATGGGTCTGTTTAGGAGAATGTGAAGACATATGGGAATGACATTAGTGAAGAGAACACATTAGCTACCATTACTGAATTTATCGGATTTGTTGCTTGTAGCAAAACAAGACTTCCAACAGATGTCCAGACATTTGAAGTCCCACACTACTACTATATCTTGCTTCTGTGACAGTTTCATGATCTGTATTAGGGAAGCATCTGCTGGGCTGAATGAGCTGTCATCTACTTCCACAGCAACATCAATTATAGTTTTCTTTACTTTTATCCTTTCCCAAATGTTCTCTGGTATGATCCACCCTCAGATCCATGGATTCCCATTCAATTACACACCTCCTTAGCATGCAGGGATACTCCTCCACCACTTCTGTTCTATCTCTTTGTATTAACAAAACAACCCAGTTCTGGGTCCCTTCCTCAAAAAAATTTCCATGATACATGCGGAGTGATATTAACTGACTTATGCCAAAGTATTTCTTTCATTGTCTATGTTATCTGTTCTCAGTATATTTATATCCACATCTAAGGCCCCTAGTGTGTTTATTTAGATTCGATTACTATATATAACATCCTAGAATTTAGCTCTTCCATTGCTTTCTTTCCTGCCTTTTATTTTCTGTAATATTCCACTTTTCAAATCCTTTTTTGAGTTGTGATCATTTAAATTTTTAAAATGACTTTTGTGTAGATTGATTTAACTCCTGACAAGTTTAATTTTCCTAGTTCTCAGGAGATTGAGAACTCCTGCAATCACCAAGTATGTTGGGTCCTAGGTACCCAACAGATCTTCCTGTTCTGGATGCAGCCCCAGAACACCTGAGCTTGCCCTGTGCATGACTGTCAAACCATTACAGGCTAGACTCAAGTTGTTCCCATCAGATTTGTCTCTTGCTCAGGAATTGTTATCTAAATAGAAAGATACAGACCAGAATCTCAGGAGAATTGAAGCAACTTGATAATCAAGCTTTGATTATTACATGTAGGAATCCCTGATCCTTGGAGCTGTTCGGCACCTGCTCTTCCACAGGCTTTGCTTTTCTGCCATTGTCATTTGACTACCATACAGCTTTATAATAACGCTCCTTTGTATTTAAATAGACCAAGGTCCATTCCTTTCTATTGCATTTATTCCAAATACACTTAAAGATGCCATAGACTCATTAGTGCGTGCAGAAAACTGTTCTAAGTTTATGGACATCACGATTATTTAATTCTAGCATAGTTAATGTATAATGTTAGTTTCAGGTGTACAATATAGTGATTCTGTAGTTCTATATATATATATACTATACTTTATGTTACTCAATGCTCATCAAGATGAGTACACTCTTAATCCCCTTCACTTATTTCGCCCATCCCTCTATTCAGCTACCCTCTGGTAACAATCCATTTTGTTCTCTACTGTTAAGAATCTATTTTTTAGGGGCACCTGGGTGGCTCAGTGGGTTAAACCTCTGCCTTCGGCTCAGGTCCTGATCTCAGGGTCCTAGAATTGAACCCCATGTCGGGTTCTCTGCTCAGCAGGGAGCCTGCTTCCCACCCCCCTCTCTGCCTGCCTCTCTGCCTACTTGTGATCTCTGTCTGTCAAATAAATAAATAAAATCTTAAAAAGAAATTAAAAAGAATCTATTTTTCTAATTTAAAAAATCTGTTTCTTTTTTCATTTCTTTCTTCCTCCTTTGTTCATTTGTTTTGTTTGTTAAATTCCATATATGAGTAGTATTTCTTTCTCCAGTATTTGTGTTATTTATCTTTCTCTGACTGGCTTATTTCACTTAGCATTATATTCTGTAGATCCAGCCATGTTGTTTCAAATGGGAAGATTTTGGTTTTTTCTGGCGGAGTAATATTCCACTGTGTGTACCACAGCTTCTTTATCCATTCATCTGTTGATGGGCTTTTGGGTGGCTTCCATAGTTTAGCTATTGTAAATAATGCTGCTTTAAATATTGGGGTAAATCTATCCCTTTGAATTAGTGTTTTCATATTCTTTGGGTATATACCCAAAAGTGTCACTACTGGATCACAGAATAATTTTATTTTCAAGTTTTTGAGGAACCTCCATACTGCAAAGTCATCACATTTAAACATAGACAGATACTTCTTAAAATTTTGTACCACGAAGTGAAGTTGAATTTGGACCAAAACATGTATGGACCAAAACATGAATCACTGAACGTCAATTATCTCCTCCGGAAAAGCTGAAGTTGAATTTGGACCAAAACAGGTATGGACCAAAACATGAATCACTGAACATCAATTATCTCCTCTGGAAAAGCCAAAGAACATGTAAAATAATTCTGAAAGTGGATTATAACCTAAAAGCCTCCCTTAGGTATTTTCTATGTATGGATTTTAATTATAAAGACTTATTCCTCAATTCTTAAATGTATCAAAGAAATTATTTCATTGCTAGTTATATCATATGTTTATCATTTATGAACAGAATTTGTATGTGCTGTACTTCTATGGCAATTCCTTTTTGTGCAATTTACTAAGAAAAAAAATGAAGGGAGATAGGATTAATCCATCTCTTATATGTACTTCAGTTTGCTCTATAAAATAAAGTGAAGGTGGTTGGAGAAGGCAATTATAAGATTTAGTTTTCTCTCTAAGAAGCTCAAAGTACTTATCTGTCGTTACTCAATTGATTTTCGTAGGATCCCCTTGAGAGTTGTGGGAAACAGCTATTTTATAACCAGAGAAATTAATGCAGAAAGGCCACATGCTGTGTTAACTATAAAAGCAGGATTAGGAATCACAACCTCTGAGTTTATGAAATGTTGTTAGGCCATTAAATTATTCTGGGTACATCCCAGTGCTTATATAGTTTCCTCCTCCTAACTGTGCTTCCAACACAGCAATGAACTAAATGGCTAAACATTTTATGAACCTTCTGGTTTAAGGTGAAAGAAATCATTTAGTATCAATTAACTCCATTCATGGATCAACCCCTGTCTTTACAATTCTCTATGAAAGCATGTGAATCACTGTTAAAATGCCATGTGCATAATGATTAGGCAAACCATTTTAGAAGTTACAGTCACTCTTTTTAGTCTTTTATTAAATGTCTTAGCATGGTTTTCTATGTATATCTATCGTGTCTTTCAGCGTTGTCTGCTTTTGATTTACCGTCCAGTTCAGCCAAACTGTTTTACTCCCTATGAGGTGATCATCATTGTTCTTTCCCACTTCCTTTCCTCACATTTTATTATATGTGTTCAAGTCACGCTGTTTCTCCCCACATAATGCCATGTCCTTCCCCTGACTTGACTTAAATCCTACATATCCTACCTTCTCCATAGAGTTGTCCCTGGAATTTCAAATTAAGCTATCCTTCTCACTTTTGAATTCAGCTGTATGTCTATCTCTGTTGTTAGGGATGTTAGTGCTGTTTATTTCACTGCTTCCGCTTCTCTTGAATATTTATTTAATTCTTATTTTGTTACATCTTGTACTTATGCCTCTTCTTTCCAAAGAGATTAAAGTCTTCCAAGGACAGGAACAATGACATACCTTATTCTAGTTCAGATAACATCTAGCATAGTATTTTGCACTTACAAGGTGTTTAACAAATGTACAGTGCAGTAAGCTTAAGCAAATGAGGCTACTCTGGAAAGCAGAGGAAATTTTTAAATATTTAATTTGTATATATTAATCATATAAGATGGGGGAATTAACTCCAATATGTGTGCAATGGAGAATGGTTCACAAAAACATGATATTTGCTTATAATTTCCTTACACTGAATAATAAACCATTAGATAGCAGTTTAGTTTACATATGGTCAGCTAAATAGCACAAATATGAGAAACCCCTTTAGGTTAATATTAATCTTGATTTTCTCGTAGCCTAAAGTAAGACAACATTTTTGTTTATTGGGCATTTTATTCTGCTGTCTATTCAGGTACTCAATGGCTTCTGCATAAATATCTCAGGGCTACCCCCAAACCAACTTCAAAGCATTATTCTCTGCTTGCTTTTTTGATCACATCCATCTAAAACTGTTAAACCCTATTGCCCCTTTATTGTGTAGTTGATAACTCATCAAGTTTATGGTTTTTAACCTTTGCATGTAAGTACCTACTCCAGAGTACCCCAGACCACTTCCTTTCTCTGATATTCTTTTGTATCTCGCTCTATTCCTTTACACAAAAACCTACTCATTAAATGAAACACCAATCTCTTGAGTTCTTATTAGCAGCAGGGTACAGAACTAGCTGTTGCCAGCGAACCTACTGCTATGTCAAAATATTTAAGAATTAATAAAATGTTAATCATTTGATCAAGCTATTTCACTCTAGGATTCTATCCTGGTGAAACAATCAGAATTAGTCAGTAACATTCATGTAAAGAGAGGTTTATTATAGCATTATTTAAAATGTCAAAATATTTTAAATCAAAACAAGGAAAATATTATATTTTCATAAATAAGAAATAATGTATAAACACTAAAGAATATTGATCAGGGATGTTTTATGGCACAAATGGGCACCACATATTGTGATATGGCATGATTTATTAAATAATCTTATTCAAGCATATTTATGATTACATGCAATATGTCTCACATCATTTAAGGCATTGGTTATGTTGCCATAAATAAATAAACCCCTGCCCATATGAAGCTTATATTCCTGTGGTGAAAATAAACAATAAAAAGACAAACAAATAACTATATAGTATCAGCTAATGACAGAAGGAGGGATCTGATTTGGATATTTTTAAGGGTGGTCAAGGAAGATTAGTCAAATGAATAGTTAGGAAAGAACATTTCAGACAAAGCAAATATTTAAAGACTTGATGTCGAAATGTGCTTGGCATTGGATGTAGTTGGTATTTAAGATAAAAAATGAATGAATGAATTCAATTCTTTTAGCTGTGATCTTGAGAACTACATAAGGTTTACTGATCAACTCTATAGAGGTATGCACCATGCATTTCAGGTAGCTCTTAGATTTATAATAATTGAATGCCTATCATTTGTCAGGTACTCTACTCTAAATTATTTAAAATTTTTCTCAAAGATCAGAATTTCAAATCTATAAAATCTAAAATTTTGATATTCTATCTCCACCTTTTACTGAGAGCCAAAGTGCCAATAATTTTTACTAGAGCTGTATAAATCAGGATTCAAATATAGCCATATATTGTTTTATCTAATACTTTCTACCACATTCTACTGACTTTCACGACCAATGAATGAGTGAGATTTTCATGTTTTCCTAAAACAGAAAGAGGTATCCCAGGTGTGGATTCCTAAGAGAAAAGTGGAGCTTTGTACATGAGCTTTTGCTACACAAACACAAAAATAGTAAATTTTAATATAATGAACTAATCTCTGCTAAGCTTAACAAAGGGCTATCATATTTAATATGACTTTTAATGCAAATATCTATGATATATTCCCTAGAAAATTTAAACAGTAATTGGTTACTGCTTACATTCACTTTGATTTTTTCTATTTGAAAAATGAAGAATTTTCTAACTTTAGGAAAGTGTCATTTCTCAGTTTTAACTATATTTAAAACAATATTACTCAGCCATCAGAAAGGATGAATAACTAACATTTGCATCAATGTGGATGGAACTGGAGGGTATTATGCTAATTGAAATAAGTCAGAGAAAGATAATTATCATGTGGCTTCCCTCTTATGTGGAATATAAGAAATAACACAGAGGATCATAGGGGAAGCAAGGAAAAGTAAGTGGGAAGTCATCAGACAAGGAGAAAAACCATGAGAGACTCTTGCCTACAGGAGATACACAGGGTTGTGGAAAGGCAGGTGGGTAGGATGGGGTATTTGGGTGATGGGCATTAAGGAGGGCACATGATGTGATGAGCACTAGATGTTAGATGGAACTAATGAATCATCGAACACTTCACCAAAAACTAAATATATCTTGGCTAATTGAATTTATTTATTTATTTATTTTTTAAAGAAAGCACATGATGTTAAGAGCACTGGATGTTATATGCAACTGATAAATTATTGAACACTACATGTGAAACTAATGTTTACTACAAGTTGGCTAATTGAATTTAAATGAGTGAATGAAAGGAAAGAAGGAAAGAAAAGGAAGGAAAGGAAAGGAAGAAAGGAAGGAAAATAAAACAATATTTAACAGGTTTACACTTAAACCTCCCACCAGAGATCACAATTACTCTTCAGTTCTAACACTCTACTTGGAATTTACAGTGTTCTCTTCTGATAATCTTGGAGACCTGCATTCTTTCCTTTGCTAGTAAAAAATTACCTCTTTTTTTCCAGCATTTATAGAAATCCTTCATTTTTACTGGTTCATAAGAAACTGCAGAAATCTGAATTCTGTTCCTTGAGATTCTCATTCTGTCTGGCAGATGTTACTCTGAAAATTAGCCATCTATATAATTTCTGTATACCCAAGTCCCTCTCAACTTCCACCTCTTCCTTAAATAATGTGTTTTACATAGAAATAATTTGTTTTGCTAACAAAATTTCACATTATTACTTTGTGTTTAAGAGTAGGGACTTTAATGTCAGGCATATGCTGAAATACCAGCTTCTGCTATCGTTACATGTGTTACTTAATTGCCTAAGCTTTAGATTCTTAACTGAAAAATGGAACAATCATATTTCACACCACATAAGGTTGTGTAAGGTTGCAATTTTTTACAATAAAGTGCTTATAATATCTGATACATAGTTAACAGAGAAGGCAGTGTAATTGTTATTATGATAAATCATTAGCAGATAGCTAACTCCAGTTTTTTTTTTAATATAATTTTTTATTTTTTATAAACATATATTTTTATCCCCAGGGGTACAGGTCTGTGAATCACCAGGTTTACACACTTCACAGCACTCACCAAAGCACATACCCTCCCCAATGTCCATG
>NC_081561.1:40060964-40074338 GCF_022355385.1 Mustela nigripes | reverse complement strand
TTGTGTATATATACCACATCTTCTTGATCCATTCATCTGTTGATGGACATCTCGTTTCGGACATCCAATTTGATTATTTGTAAAAGTACTGTCCTCCTTTTCCTTCAAAACATATAAATAAATATTTCGATGAAATGAAACAGGGTTCATTAGAAATACGGTAACTGGACTTGTGGTTGCGATCACCTTATACTGTATACAGATGTCAAGTTTAATGTTAGTACACCTGAATCTTATGTTATAGAAATTTTACCTCATTAATTTAAAAAATGGAGATATAGAGAATAGTTATATCTGCAAATTTTTATGTTCTGCTGTATATGTGACCAAACATACATAAGTTTTTCCTTTTATTAAATTATTTTAACACAATAAAATAGAATACAGAACATTTGTAAAACTGTTAATACATCAATTATAATCAGAAGGCCCCTATTTAGTGAAGAGAATTTAGATTTGAAATCAATCTTAGGTTTTATCTATTGTGTGTCTTTTGTTAAGTAAGGTATCAAACATCTCTGAACCTCTGTCACTTGCTCTCTAAAATGAGAGAAACACATAAACATGTCATGCATGTTTAGAATGATTACTTAAAATATTGTATTTACTCAAAAGTTATATGCTAGACATCACACATGTTCCACCCTCCCACACACCTTTATAAAATAGAAGGACTTTATAAAGAAAACAGAAGAATTTTTTTTAATTTAAAGTGAATAGATTTTTATTTTTTAAATTTCTTTTCAGCGTTACAGAATTCATTGTTTTTATACCACACCCAGTGCTCCATGCAATCCGTGCCCTCCCTAATACCCACCACCTGGTTTCCCCAACCTCCCACCCCCACCCTCAAAACAGAAGAATTTAACAAATTATACAATTAAAGTCAGGAAGACCTATAATAAGGGAAGAAAAGCATAAATCCAAAATATACATTGCAGATATCATCAGAATGAATTTAACACTCAAGTAGACCACTTTGCTTAAATATAATTTATGAGAACTGTATGATATGGAAAACAAACTAATTATATATTATGTTGTCAAGGCTGAGGGGAAATATGTTTATCCATTACTGATAAGAGTATAGATTCATATAACCTCAGTGGAGAATAATTGGGCAATCCATTAAATTTTATTCACATACACTTTGACTCAACAAGTTCCCATATATATTCCACAGATGTGTGAAATGATGAAAATGCACATAAAAAGAACAACCTAAATAGAAATTTGTTATATTATGTTGGGGCCATACAATGAAATACTATGTTGCTACTAAATGAAGAATGAAATTGCTCTCCATGCACTAATATAGAGTGCTTTCTATTGTTTAATGAAAAGTTCAAACAACAGAGTGAAAATATAGTATGCTCCCACTTAAAGAAAATCATGTGTGCAACACACAGACTTTCACTCTGAAGATATCTAAAAATGGTTAGTCAACCATGGTTGCATTTAGGTAAAGAAACTGGATACTTGGAAAATAATCTGGATAAAGAGAATTTTTTCTGCTTTTTATTTTTTTTTCTTTTTAAAAACTTTTGTATTTTACTTTTTTTAACCTTAGAATTCAATTTTTTCCAGTTTTATTGAAATATATTGACCTATAGCACTGTATAAGTTTAAGGGGGCACAGAGCATAATGTTTTTTGTTTGTTTGTTTTGTTTTGTTTTTAAGATTTTATTTATTTATTTGACAGGCAGAGATCACAAGTAGACAGAGAGGCAGGCGGGGAGAGAGAGAGAGAGAGAGAGAGAAGCAGGCTCTCCACTGAGAAAGGAGCCCAATGCGGGACTCAATCCCACGGCCCTGGGATCATGACCTGAGCCAAAGGCAGCTGCTCAATCAACTGAGCCACCCAGGCGTCCCAAGCATAATGTTTTGACTTATATATAATGAAGTTATTGCTGCAATAATTTGTTAGTATCCATCATCTCCTATAGATATAGTATAAAGAAAAAATTTTAAAAAGGAAAAAAATATTTTTTTCTTCTAATGAGAACAGAATTCACTGTTTAACAACTTCCACATATATACTGATGTTAACTATGGTTATCACCATGTACATTATATCCATAGTACTTATTTATATTTATAACTGAAAACTTGTATCTTTCAAGAAACTTTCCTCAATCTCCCCCTCCTCCACCCCTACCTCTGATCTGAGTTTTGTTTTAGATTCCACATATGAGTGATATTTCCTAGTATTTATCTTTCTCTAATTCACTTACCAGAATGCCCTCAAGGTCTAACCATGCTATTACAAATGGCAGAATTTCCTTGTATTTTATGGCTGAATAACATCCCATTGTTTATTTTATGGCTGAGTAATATTCCATTGTGTGTATATTTCACAACTTCTCTATCCATTTATCATTCAGCGTACCTGGAGATGGTTTCCACATTTTAGCTGTTGTACACAATGCTGCTATGAACATGGGGTACATACATTTTTTTGAATTATTATTTTTTGTCTCTTTTGGAGACATTTTCAGAGATGAAATTGCTGGATCATCTGTGTAATTCTATTTTTAATTTCTGAGAATTATCCACACTGCTTTTCACAGTGATGTATCAGTTTTCAATTCCAGCTACAGTGCACAAGATCTCTTTTTTTCTTCATATCTTAACCAGCACTTCTTTATCTGTCTTTTGCTTGACATTCAACAGGCATGAAGTAGCATCTCTTTGGTATATTATGATACCTCATGGTTTAATTTGCATTTCACTAATGACTAATGATGTTGAGCATTTTTCCTGTATCTATTGGCCATTTATATATCTTTGGAAAAGTGTTCAGATATTTTGCTCATTTTTAAATTGGGTTACTTGTGGGTTTTTTGCTACTGATTTGAAAGAATTCTATTTATATGTTTTAGGTATTAAGTCCTTATTGAATGTATGGTTTGCAGAAATTTTCTTCCACTCAGTCAGTTGCCTTTTAATTTTGTTGATGATTTCCTTTGCTGTGCAGGAACTTTCTAGTTTTCTATACTTGCACTTGCTTATTTTTTATTTAGTTGCTTGTGCTTTAGATGTTTTATCCAGAAACCATTGCCAAGCCCTTTGTCAAGGAGCTTTTTCTCTATGTTTTCTTGTAGGCATTTTATGGTTTCAAGTCTTACATGTAAGTCTTTAAGCTGTAATGAGTTAATTTTTGTGAGTAGTGTAGGATAGGAGTCAAGTTTCATTTTTCATACGTAAATATCTAATTTTCCAGTTCCATTTATTGAAGAGAATATCTTTTCTCCACTGAGTATTCTTGCCTCTCTTGTCAAATACTTGTAGACTATATATGCTTGGGTTCATATCTAGAGTCTCAATTCTGGTCCACTAACCTATTTGTCCGTTTTTATTCTAGTACCACAGTGTTTTGATTACAATAGCTTTATAGTACACCTTGAAATCAGGCAGTGTGATGTATCCCCCTTTGCTCTTCTTTCTAATTATTGCTTTGGCTTTTCCAGATCTTTTGTAGTCCCATATACATTTTAAGATTTTTCCAAGTTATGTTTAAAAAATGCCATTGTAATCCTGATAGAGTTTACAGTAATCTCAAGACATCATTTGGAAGTATGGATATTTTAATAATATTCTTGTAATCTGCACGCAGGATACCTTTCCATTTATTTGGGACTTTTAAAATTTCATCAGTGTCTTACAGTTTTCAAAGTATAGATCTTTCATTTCTTTGGTTAAATGTGTTCTTAAATTTTTTTTTATCCTATTGCAAATGGGAACATTTTCTTTATTTCTTTGTAGGATAATTCATTGTTAGTATCTATGAGACACTTGGGTAGCCTCAGTGGGTTAGGCATCTGCCTTTAGCTCAGGTCATGATCCTGGGTCCTGGGATCAAGTCTTACGTTAACTCCTTGTTCAGGGGGAACCTGCTTCTCCCTCTGCTTGCCAATCCCCCTGCTTGTGTGTTTTCTCTCTCTCTGACTAATAAATAAATAAAATCTAAAAAAAAAAAAATTGTTAGTGTCTAGAAATGCAAGTGGTTTTTGTATGTTACCAACTTGTTGACCAGATCCAAAAGCTTTTTGGTGGATTTTTTATGCATAAGATCTTATATTCAAATAGAGACAATTTTAATTCTTTCTTTTCAATTTGGATGTCTTTTGTTTCTTTTTCTTTCTTGATTGCTCTGACAAGGATTCCCAGTATGATGTTGAATGACGGTGGTGTGAGTGGGCATCCATGTCTTATTTTTTTTTAATTTTTTATTTTTTATAAACATGTAATATATTTTTAACCCCCAGGGTACAGGTATGTGAATCTCCAGGTTTACACACTTCACAGCACTCACCATAGCACATACCCTCCCCATCCACGTCTTATTCTTAAACTTGGAGAAAAAGATTTCAGTCTTTCGCCATTGAGTGGGATGTGGTGGGCTTGATTAGCAGCTATGGGATTATCATATATGGTCTTTATTATACTGAAGTCTGTCCCTTCTTTTTCTAATTTGTTAAGCGTTGTTGTCATAAACAGATACTGAATTTTGTCCATTTTTTTTTACATCTAAAATAATCATAACTTTTTTTTTCATTCTATTATGTTGATGTATCACATTGATTTGCAGATGTTGAGCTATACTTGCTTCCCAGGCATAAATCCCACTTGATCATAGTGAATGATCCTGTTGATATGCTGCAGAATTTAGTTTGTTAGCATTATATTAAGAACATTTATATCTATATTTATCGGATATGGTAATGTCCTTTTCTAGCTTTGGTATGGACAATAGTAGCATTGTAAAATGAGCTTGGAAGTCTTTTCTCTTCTTCTTCTTCTTTTTTTTTTTTTTGGAAACTGTTTGAGAAATATTGGTGCTAATTCTTCTTTTGCTAAGACTAGTTTTGCAGCCCAACATATGGTCTATTCTAGAAAATATTCCATGCGCAATTGAAAATAATGTGTATCCTACTGTTGTTAATAGAATGTTGTATATATACCTGTTAACTCCCTTTCTTTGATACTATTACTCAAATCTACTCTTCCACTTATTGATTGTATCTGGATGGCCCATCCATTGTTGAAAATGGGATGTTAAAGCCCCCAGCTATTATTGTATTGCTGTTTATTTCTCTTTATTTGCTCAATTTTTGCTTTGTGTATTTCATATGAATGTTTACAATTATCATATCTTCTGGATGGATTCTTTTATCATGATATAATTATCTTTTTGTCTCTTTTTATGATTTTTAGTTGGAAGTCTCTACTATCAAATGTATGTGTAGTTACTCCTGCTTACCTCTGCTTTTCTGGGGTTACCATGTGCTTGAAATATCTTTTATTTTTTTTTAAGATTTTATTTATTTATTTGAGAGACAGGGATCACAAGTAGGCAGAGACACAGGCAGAGAGGAGGAAGCAGGCCCCCCACCGAGCAGAGAGCCCGATGCGGGGCTCAATCCCAGGACCCTGAGATCATGACCTGAGCCGAAGGCAGAGGATTAACCCACTGAGCCACCCAGGCACCCCTTGAAATATCTTTTTCTATCCTTCATTTTTAGTCTATGTGTGTGTTTAAGGCTAAAGTGAATCTCTTCTAGGCAGCATGTCATTAGATCTTGCTTTTTTGTTGCTGTTTTCTCATACATTCAGCCACTTACATCTTTTTGGAAATTTAATCTGTTTATGTTAACTAATAATTGATAAGTAAGGATTTACCTTTTAATTTTTTCTGGTTGTTTTACAGATCCATTATTTATAATCATGCTGCCTTTTTGCATGTTGACTTTTAGTATCAGTGTGCTTTGACTTCTGTGGTATCAGTATGCTTAAATAGTATGTTATTCTGTGTAATCCCTACAGGTTTTTCACATGTGATTAACATGAGACTTACACAAAATGTTAAAATTCTAAAACCCTATTTATACTAATAGCAATTTTAATACTAATACTAATAGCAATTTTAGATTATTAATTTTAATACTAATACTAGTAGCAATTTTAATAGGATTCCTGAGCTACATATTTTTGAACATTTTATTTGAGAGAGAGCGAGTGTAAGAGAGAGAGAGAGAGAGATCATGAGTGGTGAGAAGGAGTAGAGGGAGAAGCAAACTCCCTGCTGAGCAGAGAGCCCAATGTGGGACTCCATCCCAGGACCCTGGAATCATGAGCTGAGCTGAAGGCAGATTCTTAATCAACTGAGCCAGCCAAGTGTCCCTAAACTACATTTCAAATTTTCCTTCCCCCTCCTTCCTCCTACAACTGAAGTTGTATTGATGTTACAACTTTCATACTTTTATATTTTGTAACTAATAACAGATTATTGTGGTTATGCTTATTTTTACTATATTTAACTTTTAAACTGGAGTTGTAAGTGAATTACACATCACTATGTACATATTACAGAATCTTTGTCTATATATTTATAATTACCAGAGAGTTTTATGTTACCTTTTCATGTTTCTATGATAATTGGTTTACATTCTTTTATTTCCACTCAAAGACCTCCCTTTAGCATTTCTTGTAGGGCAGATCTAGTGGTGATGAAATTCCTCAGGTTTATTTTGTTTGGAAAAGTATTCCTTCTTCATTTATGAAGAACAGCTTTGTCAGGTGTAGTACTCTTGATTCATACTTCTTTTCGTTCAATATTTAGATATGTCCTAATATTCCTTCCTAACCTGAAAAGTTTCCTTTAAGCTTCCAGACTCTACAGGTTTACTTTGGTAAACACTGTTTTTCACAAGTAGTCTTGGGGGTGGGGGTGCCCTTGTATGTAACTCCTTGTATGTAACTCTAACATTTTTGTTAATGTTTTTAATAATTTTGTATTTGTCTTTGACTTCTGAAAATTGGCTTATAATGTGTTTTGTTGTAGCCCTTTTCAGTTTTCACCTATTTGGGGTTCTTCAGGCCTCTTAGATCTGGATGTTTCTGTCTCTAGTTTTGGGATATTTTCAGCTATTATAACTTTAAATATACTTTCTATCCCTTTCTCTTTCTCCTTTTCTTCTGGAATCCCCATAATGTAAATATTGTTTCTTTCCATTGCCCTATACATCTTCTAGGTTTTCTTCACTCAGTCTTTGTTGTTGTTGTTCTCCTGACTGAATAATTTCAAGGGTGCTACCTTCTCGGTTGCTAATTCTTTATTCTGCATGTTTGAGTCTGCTTTTGAAGTTCTCTGTTGAATTCATTTTTACAAAGATTCTATTTATTTATTTGAGAGAAGAGACAGTGAAAAAGAGAGAGAGAGCGAGCATGCACAGAGTGTAAGGGCATGAGCAAAGGGAAGGAGCAGAGGGGGTAGGAGAACAGAAGGCTCAATCCCAAGACTTTGGGATCATGACCTGGGGTGAAGGCAGATGCTTAACTGACTGAAGCACCCTGGTGCCCCATGATGGTTTTCTGTTTAATTCTTTAGTTCAGTTGTATTTGTTAGCTCTAGGATTTGAGTTGTGTATTTGTTTCTTTGTTGAACTTTTCATTTTGTACATACATTGATTTTGTTTAGTTGTATTTGTGTTCTTTACTTCACTAAACTTCAAGTATATTATTCTGAATTTGTTGTCTGACAGTTTGAATTTATATTTCTTTAGAGGAAGTTATTAAAGCTTTATTAGTTTCATTTAATGGTGTTATATTTACTTGATTCTTCAGAATCCTTGTTGCCTTATGTTGATATCCGTGTACTTGAGTAAGCCTTCTCTTCTAGACTCTACATTTACTTGGTAGACACTGTTTTTCACCAGTCTGCTCAATTTGGGTTTCTGGATGTGTCTGCTGGCAACATCCTTAGGCAGGCAGAGCCTGCTATTAGGGTCTATGTTAAGTAAGGCAACCGTTTGAGCTCTGAGGTTGAGGATAGGGGGTGTGCCACTGTCTGATAACAGCTGGATAAGACTGCTGGTTTGGTTCCATGCCCGAGTGAAACTGTATGATGAACTTCATGGTTGTTTGGATTCTCTGTTTTTTAGACAATCAGAAATGGGTACTGTACTAAGTAGTAGGTGATTATAAATTAGCTTCTCTGATCTGATGGGCAGCAGGACAGGACCAAGGGCCTGCATGCCTCATTGCTGAGCAAACAGAATCAGGCAAAAGCATATACTGAATATGTTATTCAGCTGAGGCTACCAGTTTTTCTCTGCATACAGAAAAAGACACAGGCCATGCTTTCTATTCAAGTGTTACTGCAAATAGGGCTAGTTGAGAAGATACTCAGCTTCCTATACACTCTTTTAAATTTCCCTGATCAAATGGGCTATAGACAGTATTCAGCAATAAGTGGGGTTATGAATTATTTTCTCTCCCTGGGCTCAGTGGAAGAAACCTCTTCAAGGCCAGTAAGACTCTGTGGTTTTAACTCAAATCAACCCATGCTGTAACTTTTTTTGCCCTAACAAAGCCACTGGTTTTGATCTGGTAAATCAGCTTTATGCACCCACTTCTCTTTTTTTTTTTTTTTTTAAAGACTTTTTCTTTATTTATCTGACAGAGATCACAAGTAGGCAGAGAGGCAGGCAGAGAGAGAGGAGGAAGCAGGCTCCCTGCAGAGCAGAGAGCCTGATGTGGGGCTCTATCCCAGGACCCTGGGATCATGACCCAAGCCGAAGGCAGAGGCCCAACCCACTGAGCCACCCAGGTGCCCCTATGCACCCACTTTTCATTTCAAGACTGTGCAGCAGCTTCAAGGTGTTCTTGTTAGCCCTCCCTGTCAGATAGGGCTGCGAATCCTGCTCTGCAATAAGTAGAACCATGACTCAGCTCTCTTCCTGGGCATCTACCGGGATGACCCATTTTAGGAAATGCCCAAATTTTCCTAAACAGCCTTTTTAGTTGGAAGAGGTCATGAGCTGCCTTACTACACAGTGGGTGGAGCTATAATTCAGCTCTTTGGCTTGGGTGCGGGCAGAATAGGCTCCAGGACCGGCAAAACTCCTCAAGGACTCAAATCAAGCACACTTGTACCTTGCTGAGTTCCCTGGTCAGAGAGCACCACTGAATTGGTTCTGCAGATGTACAGAGCTGCTGGTTTTGACTATTTTGGGCTCTGCACATAGAAACCTGGTCTGCCAAGATCCAGTGGTCTTGGTTGTGTTTCCCTCCCTTTTCTGTCACAATCAGATTCCCAGTGGTTGAGCCCCAAAAGTTCCCACACAGCCCCCATGGGCAAGACCAGGATAGGGACTCCCACAAAACAGTCCATAACACTGTAGTTTGGGAATGGATGTCATTCTAGTCTCTCTTTCCCCACTGGAACAACTATAGACTCAGAGGACACCTCTTCATGATGTGCTGTGCCAGCGTGAGTGAGGGGCAAGAGAGTCACTCCACGGGTCTTCCTTTTTACTTTCCTAATGCAGTCTCTCTTGGTTTCTGAGGTGCAAGGGCCTACTTCAGCCTCATCCCTGTGTTTAAGGATTCTCTAAATAGTGCTTTTCCATAGATAATTGTAGTTGCTCTTTTTGTGAAGGGGAGGTAAAGTCAAGAGTGACCTATATTTTTATTTTTGATAACGAATTTTTTATTTTTTATTTTTTTAAGATTTTATTTATTTATTTGACAAAGATCACAAGTAGGCAGAGAGAGAGGGGGGAGCAGGCTCCCCACTAAGCAGAGAGCCCAAAGTGGGGCTCGATCCCAGGACACTGGGATCATAACCTGAGCCAAAGGCAGAGGCTTTAACCCCCTGAGCCACCCAGGCACCCCAATACCAAATTTTTTCAACCATGCAGTTTATTTTGGTAAGCAGGAACTTGAACCTGCATTCTCTTAGACTTTCCCTCCATTAGCATAGTAAGAGCTCTAGGATTCATCTAAAAATAATTATGGTATATTCTTTGTACCAAACATTGTTCTAGACCCTTGGTTTATAAGCATGTGCAACACAGATGCACCACCACTAACAGAAAGTTATTATTCAGCTGAGAAAACAAATCATAATCAAATATGTAAATATTTTAAACTTTGTTTCATATAACATTTTTCAATATTATTTAACAGTGTAACTTATTTTTAATGTATATCACTTTTAAGAGCACTTAAATTGCACTTTAAGAAATATTATGCTGTAATAATCTTTAATTGAAATATCTTCCCCAAAGAAAAAACAGAACAATAAAAGAAACAGAAGAAAATAGGATAGATACATACTTAATACCCATTCCCTGAAAAATGAAGAAACTTTAACTTCAGATGATTTACTCAACCCAAGACCCAGTTCTTCATTGATACTAAATAGAATTAAGACTGAATGAGAGTATTATGCACAACATTACTCTGAGTAAATGTCCAATAAATATGATCTATTGTTATTTTTATTAGCATGTCCTTGAGTAAAAGATACAGACAAATCTAAATGCATGATTTAAAACATGGTGTTTGAGTCCAAGACGTATATACCTCAGGAAAGACTGTTACACAGACATACCAGTTAATGTTTAAAAGTAATAGTAGACATTGTGATTGGATTAATCAACCCCTATTTACAATTCAACATAACCTAGTTTTGGGAATTGCTGGGTAGAGCTTCCAGAGAGCCTTCTTAGAGAGAAGGCTGGCAGAAATGCCTCTATTACCCTCCACTATTTCTTTTCTTTCCAGCATAAATAAATAAGCACAAGAGCAATTTTTAAACTTCAAGGAAAACCATATCAATAAATGGCACACAGAAATAGTGAAGAGACCCTCATTCCTGATGGCATCATTTAGCCAGTACACCAGCTCTGGTCTGCTTATCGTCAGACATCTGATTAAGAGAGAAAAATAAATCCATATGTGTTAGTTGGTTTTCTGTTATTTGCAATAAAATGCATTCCTGACAAGAGGGAAAATGGAGACTCCAAAAAAAAAATTTTTTTTATACAGGCACATTTTACAGGAAAAGCAAGGCTAATATAAAAAATGAAAATAAACATAGCCATAACCTAATCAATCATGATAAAAACCAGAATCTTAACATAAAGTATAAGTTAACATACTACTCCCTATGTAATATATAAACCTCAGCTTATGTATTTTTATTGAATTGATTTTATTGAGTAAGATTGATTATTGAATTATTGATTTTACTGAATTTTCCATAGCAGCATGATAGTTCTAAAACATTGAGGGGCAGGACACAATATATTATAACTCCCAATTTTTAATGGGTTGGTACATTTAATTTATCCACATTCAATCTTAGAGATACCTTAGCTACTTGGAATTTGGTTCAAAAATATGCCATTCACTTTTGCCAAGTTTTTAATATCAATCCCATGATCAGATTCCTAGGCATTATATCCTAGCTACTGGAAGAATGTCAAGTGATTCCTCAAAGAGTATTATTCTGCTCCCTGAGACTGCAAGGTATTGGGACACAAATCAACAGAGATTTATTGATTTAGAAAACAAAAATTTATTGAATAGCTATTATATAAAGCACTTTGTAGAGTGCTGGAAAAGAGAATACAGAGATGATTAATTTATAACTGTGTGTATATAATCTAGACTTCAGTCCATTACAGGATCCAGACGTTTTCAGAAATTATATACAAATATGATGAAGGGAGGTTAGGGAACTGAATGAAGTAGAGACTCAACAATCCAAGCACCATTATTTTTTTTTTAATTATTCTAGCTTTGAGAGAGACAGTACAGTGCTATAAATGTTCAACCAGGATCAATGGTGCTGCTTCTCAATACCAGAGTCGCTGGCATCAAGAGAATACTTCCAAATACACCTCCACCCCATACCACCCCTCCACATTAACTAGGAAGACTTTTTGGGAGGAAGGGAAGTGAAGATTGGACTTGAGGCCTCGGAAGTGTCTTCTAGCTCTTATGTCAGCTTTCTCTAAATTACAACAGAACCATTGTTGACTGCACCAAGTAGATGTCCTCAGCAGAATAATTTTGTCTATTTTTCCCACCTGAAAAAGTCCTTTAAAACACAGGAGTACTTTTGTCTTGCCTCTGTATACTTTCCTTCTAGTCTTTCCTGTATTAATTCATACCTATCCTCAAAGTTTTTGTAGAATTCTTCAAAACCAGTGGCTAAAATGAAACATGTCCTTCCCGCAGTTCTCTGTGTGGAAGGCAACTCTCTCATTCTCCATACATTTAAGGTTCTAGACATGAAACACATATTTCCGTCCCTATTTTAAACCTTTAATTTTTAATCTGCAAGTGTTGCTTTCCACTACCACATTTGGTGTTCATGCTTAATTACTTTACCTACCTTTACTGCTTCTTAGCAGGACCATGGCATGGGTCTTCTAGTCCTCACCTCTACTGTCATGGCAGTCTGAGAGCTTTGATGGAAGGAAGATAAATGGTGTTTCAGAATCTACGGAAAGGACCACCCAACATCTTAGACAACAATTGCTTGAATGTTTTTGCTCCCACAGTTTTAACCTTTACTTAACAATTCCAGAGAGTACAAATCCCACTAAAACTTTAAACCTGAACATATTATTTTTGGATTTGATCCTAAATACCTATATGTATTCATGCTATCTTGCTTATAAATGGGTTCTTCAGTGTAATCAATCTCTATATTCTTGAATACTATCTCTTCTTGGTGTTTATTGATCTTTCAACTTCACTGGTATTCCAATATATTAGTTACACACCCAACTAAAGACACATTATTGAAAGAACTTTCTAGTTCTAACCAACAGTCTCACCATTCTTAGTAACTAATCTTTTTTCTAAACTTAGCTCATTATAACATAATTTCTGAATTCTTTCTAAACGTGGCTGTTCAGACCTACTGGTGAAAAATGTGTGTTGCCTAGTACTAAAGTATCTTAATATATATCAGTAGTCTTTCTGAATCTCTAAGTATTTTCTCATTCCCCATAATATTCCAAGATTAATTCTAAAAATTTCCTAATATTCCTAATCTGTGCTTAGCCCAGCCTTTTCTCTATCAGAAGACCTTGCCTTCTACTCCTGAAAGTTGAAGTAATCAGTATTGACCTCTCCTATTTAATCAAATGCAAATTTATTTATTACCTGCATGTACCATTTCCTTACCTCCAGTCTCAAGGAAGGAAAAAAAAAAATCTGTCTGCTTATGTGACACCAATCCAAGGGTTGTTTAGTCAGAGCTTCTTAAAATGTAACATGCTTATGAAGTACCTAAAGATCCTGTTGAATGCAGATTCTGATTCAGTAGGTCTGGAATATAACCTATAGTTCTAAAAATTACCTAGCAATGTTCATGCTCCTGGGCCACGAATTGCTATATTAACATTTTCGACTATTATACCCTCTCTTCTCCTCTGGGACCTTGGTCTATCAATTATATCTTCCCTGTCTTCTACAGTTTCAAGTTATTTTTCTACACTAGATGTTTAAACTATGCAAATATGTTTTTAAATGAAAGCCAAAGAAAACAATCCAACCTCTCAACCCTT
>NC_081561.1:40023496-40055964 GCF_022355385.1 Mustela nigripes | reverse complement strand
CCTGGTGATTCACAGACCTGTACCCCTGGGGATAAAATATATGTTTATAAAAAATAAAAAATTAAAAAAAAAAAAAAAAAAAAAAAAAATAAATCCATATGTCCTTGTATCTGGAATAGATGGGCATTCAACAAATATATGTTGATTGATTGAATAAATGAATGAGCTACCAAATGTATACTTTGGATATCCATTTTATTAAATGTATAAATAGTAGCAACCATACTTAAAAGGGACATACTTTCAGCCCAAATCTCATATCCATTTCTGATTATCTAGTTATAATCTGTCTCTCTACCTCTGACTAATCAAAAGCAACATATAAGTAATCTGATAGAAAGGTAGAACTCTTATTTATGAGATATATTTATGGCCTATTCCAATGCATGCAACATATGGTTTTACTCAATATTAACACAAAAATATAAACTCATAGAAAATATTCATTTACTTAAGATATTGAATGGCTAATAGATCTCAAGAATTTCTTCAGCTTTGTCCTACTTTGGTAACCTATATTTTTTTAAATACCCAAAGGCTCAGAGAGATTCAATTCAACATTAAAAAAATCTTCACATAGGTTCTCTGAAATCTGAAATGTTTTAAAATGAAGTGAAATAGGTAATAGAGAAAGCACTGTGAAAATCTTTTTACTACTTCTCCATGACCATAATGGGAAATTCTCGGCTAACTAGGGTGTTTTTTAATCTGTCTTATATCTATTGTAACATAAAAAAGAAAGCATACCTTTAACATGTTTCATATATGTTCATCAGTTTTCTTCACTATAATTTGAGGTTACTTATTCATGAATTCAAAAAGGTATTTACTTAAAAGTCATTATGTACCTGACACTTTACTAGTTGTAGGATAGTTTGCAATTCATCAAACAAAATTCAATATTGATATGCATTACAGATTGAATGTTCTTTTTCTCTTCAAATTTATATGCCAAATGGAGTACCTGGGTGGCTCAGTGGGTTAAGCTTCTGCCTTCAGCACAGATCCTGACCTCAGGGTCCTGGGATAGAGCCCCAAATCGGGCTGTCTGCTCAGGGGGGAGCCTGACTCCCCCTCTTTCTGCCTGCCTCTCTGCCTACTTGTGATCTCTCTCTGTCAAATAAATAAAATCTTAAAAAAAGTTATAGGCTGAAGTCCAACCCCCAATGGGACAGTTTTTAGAGATGACCTAATTAAGGGTAAATGAGGTCATAAGGATGTGGCCCTGATCCAATAGGATTAGTGTCCTTCTAAGAAAAGACATAACAGAGCAAGTTCTCTATTTCTGTTATGTGAAGACACAGTGAGAAAGTGGCCATCTACAAGCCAAGAAGAGAGTCCTTACTAGAAAGTAATCCTGCTAGACGTTGATCTGGGACTCCTAGCCTCCCAAACTGTGAGAAAATAAATTTCCATTGTTTAAACCACCTGATATCTGCTACTTTGTAACAGCAGTCTGAAAAAACTAACAAAGTGAAATAAAGAATATGAAAGCAGAGTCTATGAGATAATTTTCAACAAAAGTACCAAGACAATCCAGTGGGAAAAAGTCTTCAACAAAGTAGTGCTGCAAAAACTGGATATCCACGTGCAAACAGTGAAGTCAGACCCTTAGGTCACATCATTTATAAATATTAACTCAAAGTGAATCAAAGAAGTATAAAAGATAAACTTTAAAACTCTTAGAATAAAACATAAATTTTATAATTCATTGTTACCTTGAATTAGGCAATAATTTCTTAGATATAGCATCAAAAGCAAAAGCACCAAAAAAAAAAAAAAAAGGTGAATTGGATTATGTAAAATTATGTGTCCTTCAAAAGGCACTATAAAAGAAAAAAAAAAAGACCCTATCAAGAAGTGGACAATCGGGACGCCTGGGTGGCTCAGTTGGTTAAGCAGCTGCCTTCGGCTCAGGTCATGATCCCAGCATCCTGGGATCGAGTCCCACATCGGGCTCCTTGCTCCGCAGGGAACCTGCTTCTCCCTCTGACTCTGCCTTCCACTCTGTCTGCCTGTGCTGGCTCTTGCTCTCTCTCTGACAAATAAATAAATAAAATCTTAAAAAAAAAAAAAAAGAAGTGGACAATCACAGAATGAGAAAAAAAATGTTTGCAAATCATATATCTAATAAAGTTCTAATATCCAGAATATATTAAGAGCTATTACCACTCACCATTATAAAGACAATCTAATTTAAAAAAGGGATAAAGGATTTGAATAAACATTTTTCAAAGAAAATATCTAATTGGCAAATAAGCTAATGAAAATATTATAGATATCATTAGTTTTTAAGGAAATACAAATTAAAACTGAAATGAGATACCGCTTCATACCCATTAGCACGGCTATCAACAAAAATCAGGTCAAATATGTGAGTGAGGATGGGGAATCAATGGAACCCTAATACATTGCTTGTAGGAAGATAAAATGATTAAGCCATTCTGGAAAGCAGTTTGAGTTTCTTCAAAAGTTAAACATAGAATCACTACATGATCTAGCAATTCCATTATTTACACAAGAAAGTTGAAAACCTATTTCCACACAAAAACTTGTACACAAATGTTAATAGCATTATTTATAATAGTAAAAAAGTTAAATTTTATATGAGTGGGTAACAAAATGTTTAAATGGGTAAATGTGTTTTCATATGTTAGAGTATTATTTGGTCATAAAAGGGAATGATGTATTAACACATACTACAACATAAATAAATCTTCAACACATTATGCTATGAAAGAAGCCAGACACAAAAGACAATGTGTTGTAGGATTGTATTTATGTACAATATCCAGAATAAGCAGTAGAGACAGAAAGTAGATTACTGGTTGTCAAGTGCAGAAGGAAGAGAAGAATGAGGAGTGCTTCCTAATGGATGTGGAAATTCTTTTTGGGTGAGCAATATACTAAAATGAATATACTAAACTGAATATACTAAAAGTCACTGAAAAAAAGTCATGAGGCTTTTGAAGGGGTGGGGGGTGGGAGGTTGGGGGAGCCCGGTTGTGGGTATTATGGAGGGCACATATTGCATGGAGCACTGAGTGCGGTGCATAAACAATGAATTCTGTTACACTGAAAAGAAATTAAAAATAAAAAAGAAAAGAAAAAGAAAACACATGGAAAACAGTGTGGAGATTCCTCAAGAAATTAAAAATAGAGCTTCCCTGTGACCCTGCAATTGCACTACTGGGTATTTACCCCAAAGATACAGATGTAGTGAAAAGAAGGGCCATCTGTACCCCAATGTTTATAGCAGCAATGGCCACGGTTGCCAAACTGTGGAAAGAACCAAGATGCCCTTCAATGGACGAATGGATAAGGAAGATGTGGTCCATATACACTATGGAGTATTATGCCTCCATCAGAAAGGACGAATACCCAACTTTTGTAGCAACATGGATGGGACTGGAAGAGATTATGCTGAGTGAAATAAGTCAAGCAGAGAGAGTCAATTATCATATGGTTTCACTTATTTGTGGAGCATAACAGATATCATGGAGGACAAGGCGAGATGGAGAGGAGAAGGGAGTTGGGGGAAATTGGAAGGGGAGGTGAACCATGAGAGACTATGGACTCAAAAACAATCTGAGGGGTTTGAAGGGGCAGGGGGCGGGACGTTGGGGTACCAGGTGGTGGGTATTATAGAGGGCACGGATTGCATGGAGCACTGGGTGTGGTGCAAAAATAATGAATACTGTTACGCTGAAAAGAAATAAAAAATTTAAAAAATAAAAAATAAAAAACGAAAACACATAGGAGGGGCACCTGAGTGGCTCAGCGGGTTAAGCCTCTGCCTTAGGCTCAGGTCATGATCTCAGGGTCTTGGGATAGAACCCTGCATCCAGCTCTCTGCTCGGCAGGGAGCCTGCATCCTTCTCTCTCTCTGCCTGCCTCTCTGCCTCCTTGTGATCTCTGTCTGACTTGTGATCTCTGTCTGTGAAATAAATAAAATATAAAAAAAAAAGAAAAAGAAAACACAGGAGACCTAGCAGAGTGTGTTGGGGTGGGGGACTGACAGAGATGGGAGAAGAGGAAAAGAGAGGGAGAAAGAAAGGTAGAAGGTGGCAAGGAGGGAAAAGGAAAAAGGTAGGGAAGAGGTGTTAGAATTGGCATAACCTAGTGTGTGGGAACAACTGGTGAAAGAAATCAGGAAAGGTTAAGTATGCACATAATTATGCAAGGACTTTGTAAACCAAATTATTCTAGGCTTTTACAGGAGCCAGTAAATGGTATTAAGCCACCTGGTAACTTCCTTGGATTTGGAAAAGAGTAATCCTAGTGATAAGAGTACAGTCTCAGAATGGCACTGCCAAAGTTTAGGTGAGAGAGCAGAGGAGTTTGTACTAGGGAAACAGTGCTAGTACTAGAGAAAATACTTCCAAAAGTATTCAGAAGACAGGGTCTAATGAAAACTAATTACTAGAGAAAATTTCATGTTTATGTCAGGTAAGAAAACTATGTATTCTATTTCCAGACTTCAGAATTAATCATTTCCCCAAAAAGATTCCTGTAATGGGCTCTAAATTTAACTTTTAATTATGAAAAATAATTTTATACACATTGCTTCTTTCCCACCTCCTACAATCCAACAAGTCTTTAACTGATCTTCAGTTTTAAATGCTCACTAACAAAGGAAGAATAAGTTATTTTTTTAAACCAAAATAAAGGAATACACATATACACAGAAGTGTATAATAACATACTGGTAAATGTTAGAGAGATTTTATTCAAAACAGTAATGCAGGGGCACCTGGGTGGCTCAGTGGGTTGGACCTCTGCCTTCGGCTCAGGTCATGATCTCCGGGTCCTGGGATAGATCCTGGGCCTGCATCAGTCTCTCTGCTCAGTGGGGAGTCTGCTTCCCTTCTCTGTCAGCCTGCCTCTCTGCCTGCTTGTGATCTTTCACTCTGTGTCAAATAAAGAAATTAAATCTTTAAAAAAAAAAAAAAAACAACAGTAATGCAAGTCAATGCAATGCATAAATAATTTAATCCTATTGATAATTAAAAAAATGCTTTTTCTAATGCAAAAATTTTTAATTATGTAAGATTGATTTCAAGGAGGACATTTAGTATCAATTGGCCACAAATATTTTTAATTAATTTTGAAAGATTCCGCTATGGGCCAGATTGTTTCCTCCCCACATTCATATGTTGAAGTCCTAACTTTCAGTACTTCAGAATGTGACTGTATTTAAAGGTAGGTCATTAAGGAGGTAATTTAGTTTAAATGAGGTCAATAGTGTGGGCCTTATTCTAATATGAGAGGTATCCTTATAAGAAGAGGAAATTAAGACACAGATACACATAGAGGAAAAACTATGTGAAAACAAGAAGAAATGGCTATCTATAGGCCAATGAGAGAAGGCACAGAAGAAAAAATTTCTGCCAACTCCTTGACCCTGAACATCTAGTCTCCATGACTGTGAGAAAATTTTTGTTGCTTAAGCCATGCAACCTCTGATAGTTTGTAATAGCAGTCCTAGAATACAAACAAAATGTATTTTACTCCTTTTTGTTTTTTCAAATAATTTCAGATACACTCACATAAGTTTAAAATCAAATAATTCCCACATAACATTTATTTGGATCCCTCGATTGTAACTATTTTAATATATTTACTTTATCTCTAACCTGCATAACTGTACATGTTTTTTCATTTTCCTAAGTCATTTGAGAGTAAATTGTACACATGGTGCCCTTTTACTGCTAGATACTTCACTATGTATTTGCTAAACTAATACAGTACTTAACAGAAATCAATAAATAATAGTTTACAAAAATTATTCTACAGGTCTTAGTCACATTTGCCTAAATAATACCTTTTATTTATTTTTTAAATTTTTTAAAAATTTAATTTACTTATTCGACAGAGATCACAAGTAGGCAGAGAGGCAGGCCGAGAGAGAGGAGGAAGCAGGTTCCCTGCTGAGCAGAGAGCACAATGCTGGGGCTCGATCCCAGGACCCTGAGATCATGACCTGAGCCGAAGGCAGAGGCTTAACCCACTGAGCCACCCAGGTGCCCCAATCTAAATAATACCTTTTAGAGCAAAAAATATTTCTAAAAATTCTATAAAACAAAAATTGTAGGTATGTCCATTATTGGTGATGTTAACTTTTATCATTTGATTAAGATGATATATAAAAGATTTTTACCTTGTAAAGTTACTAGCTTTGAATTTTTACTAAGTATTTTGTGGGAGAGTTACTTTAAGAATACATTGATATCCTATAGTTCATCAAACGTTGGCCACTAGCTTTATACATTGGTGATTCTTACTAATCAATTATTACTGTGGTACTTGTCAAATGGTGATTTTAATTTCATCATTCTTCATTCAGGGTTTGGAAACCTACTTTAGAGCTTATAGCTCTTCATGAATGCATATAAGACTAGTGGATTCTTATTTTGTAGGACAAATCCATTACTGTCATTATGTTGATGCTCATATTGTCCCAGATTCAAATAATAGGGACTATTTTAGGCTGCTACTGTTTACTTTTTTTATTAATATACAATATACTATTTGCTTCAGGGGCACATCTGTGATTCATCAGGCTTACACAATTCACAGCACGCAGTATAGCACATACCTTCCCCAATGTCCATAACCCAACAACTCTATCCCTCCCCCCCACCCCAGCAACCTTCATATCCTTCATTCTCTGCATACTTTTTTTTTTAAAGATTTTATTTGTTTTTTTATTTGACAGAGAGAGAGAGAAATATCACAAGTAGACAGAGAGGCAGGAGGCAGGGGGGTTGGGGAGAACAGGGTCCCTGACGAGCAGAAAGTCCAATGTGGGGCTCAATCCCAGGACCCTGAGATCATGACCTGAACCGAAGGCAGAGGCTTAACCCACTGAGCCACCCAGGTGCCCCTGCACACTTTTGTAGTTTCAGACCTAGTGAGATATATTAGGCTCATCTTGTACATTTCCTGCCCTAGGCCTGGATATAATCATTTCTCCAGAAACCTACTTCTTTATAGGGGATAAAATTGAAGTCCTGCACCTGAATGATCTTCCTCTTCAGAGTGTGGACCCAGAAGATTACACAGGAAGGGATGGTCCTGTCTCTAAGGATACAGAGATATGACACCAAATCCAGGCTAAATAATGAAGATTCTAGTCAAATACACCAGTGCTGCTAGGTTTGAGTCACAAACTATGTCACTTATATCAAAGACTATGTTGATACCTTGGGGGGTAGGGGCGTGGAATTTTCCAGTTGCAGAGAAATATTAAATTGGTGTGGAAGAAACCTGTTATAAGAATTTATACCCTCTTTGAAAAGGTGAGAAATTCTCCTTAGATTAGGCAACTCCAAAGTAGGATGTGAGTTTGATACTTAATCTTCCAGGAGATAAAAAAGAGTGGTTTTAGTATTATTTAGTATTTTAATCTTATTAATATTATTTAGTATTTTAATTTTTAATCTTCCTCTCATTCACCATTCAAGGAGAGACTTAGTGGAATATTTCACAAGGATCATATTCTTTTTCTTACAAGGATCACAAAATGGGGAAATTTTATAATTTTAACACATGACCCCTCAATTGTGCTTCTATGTTTGATAAGGTATAGGTAGACTGTAAAAGATCCTCATCTGCATGCACATTGAAATAACATGCTCTAAATAATAGAAAGGAAAACAGTGGTATTATGAACGTCATAGCTTTGAACTCAGGCAGATAATCAATCATAAAAGAAATGATGATCCACCACAAATAAGTGAAACCATATGATAATTGACTCTCTCTGCTTGACTTATTTCACTCAGCATAATCTCTTCCAGTCCCAAACATGCTGATAGAAAAGTTGCGTATTCATCCTTTCTGATGGAGGCATAATACTCCATAGTGTATATGGACCACATCTTCCTTATCCATTTGTCCGTTGAAGGGCATCTTGGTTTCACTTATTTGTGGAGCATAACAAATAACACGGAGGACATGGGGAGTTAGAGAGGAGAAGGGAGTTGGGGGAAATAGGAAGGGGAGGTGAACCATGAGAGACTATGGGCTCTGAAAAACAATATGAGAGGTTTGAAGTGGCAGTGGGTGGGAGGTTGGGGGAACCAGGTGGTGGGTATTATAGAGGGCACGGATTACGTGGAGCACTGGGTGTGGTGCAAAAATAATGAATACTGTTATGCTGAAAAAAAAAAAAAAAAGATGATCCTATAATTCAAGCCTCACTGTCTGACTGTGGACAATAAATGGCAATGCCTTGCCCAGTCATCTGCTGCATTATAAGATGCTGTTTGATGACATCCAAGGCTGATTGAGATAAAAAAGAAAAAAAGGTTACCAGGATCAAAACTTCAAATGATACAATGTGCCAGGAAGATGTACAGTCACAGTGGATAAAGCAGGGCAGATCCAGCCAATATAATATGGGCCGTGGATGAGGGCATGAGGCCCTGAGACCAATAAAGCAAAGCTGATAAGCTCTTTAGATTAGTCAGAATTCCAAAAAGAAACTGATGAAACATTTATATTCAGATAATTTGAGGTCAGTTTGAAAAGTGTGGACAGAGTGTTAGGAATCTATAAAGAATGTTCTTGCACCCACAGCAAAGAACAGAGAACTGTTACCATTCCTAGACCTGAAGAGAGGTAAGGAAAAACAAGTTTTCAGAACCTGGAAGCAGAGAATCTTGTGAAGAAGCCAGGGCTAACCTAAAGGAATGCAGTCCATTGATTTTGCAAGGAGGTAGCCAGGAGTCTATAACCTGACTTCAAACTCCTTTATTCCTGTAATCTTCTGGAGCTCTCCATTAGTACAAATCAAGTGGAAGCTTGAGGGCATGAAGATCTTTTGAGATAGTCTAAACAAAGTTAACAGCGCAGGCAGACAGCAGGGTACACAAGGGTAGAGAGCAAATTTGAAAGGGAAAATGAATGATAAGCAGCAGAGCAGGTTTTAAACCAATTAACTAACCAGGGAGCATCTATCATTAGGTGATGGAGTCTCCAAAAGTCTAGGCTCCAGAATATTGCTTCAACAGATCAAGGGTTCATCTATATAATAATGATGCTTTCCTAGATAGTAAAAATAAAAAGAACATGTCCTTTTTTTTTCTTTCCTCAAACCAAAATGTATCCTAAAAAGTACATGATTCCATAGCCTTCTTCACAAATAGATAGAGATGCCTTCTATGGTTTTATCTGTCATTTCAGCAAGACTCTTCCATAATATGAAGGGCAGAGATATATATGTTCATAGTCATATATATTTATACTGAAGATGGTTGCATTTATTATATGCATGTTAGCTATTTTTATGCTTAGAAATAAGACAATGAGAATAAATCTGTATAAGTGCTTTGAGATAACTCATTAATATTCATAAGGATATACATTTATGTAATCCAATGTCTAGGTATATGAAACAATTATGGGTTTTTTTTATATGCCTGAAATTGCTCTTGATGATACATTCTTATAGGCGGAAGGAAAAACATCTCTGTATCTCTAATAAACAAAGCCACAGTTCCTGCTGAGAATATTACCAGGCTTTTGAGATTAATTTTACCTTATTTATTAAGAATGTATATGCTACATATTTCAAACAGAATGGAAGGAAACTTATAATAAGATTAAACTTAATGCAAAATATGGCTATTTGAGATATACAACAGAATAAAAATCATGTAAAGTTAGCAGAGAAAGTACATACTATTAGGTACCTGAGTTATGTTTATTGTACTCACAATTGAATTCTAAACTTGTAAAAATATATACTTAAAATTTTAAGATAGAAATGTGTAACTTATCATAAATTCCAAAATACATAAACAGAAACTAGCTGAAAGAAAAAAAATGCTTTCATCGAATTTTACTAAAGCAGGGACCCCCAGGTGGCTCAGTCAGTGAAGTGTCATTCTTTGGCTCACATCCTGATCTTATGGTCCTGGGATTGAGCCTTATATTGGGCGTCCGGCTCAGCAGAAAATCTGCTTCTCTCTTTCTTCTCTCTCTGTGCTCTCTCTTGCTCTCTCTCAAATAAATAAATAAAATCTTAAAATAATTTTACTAAAGCAGAAAATTTACCATATATCTTATTTGTATTGAATGGTTAACACTATAGATAAAGTCTTATTTTCTAAAATACATAAAAATATTATCCAAATAGATAGCTATGCAAAGGGTTTTTGTAAGGAATGAATTAAGGCATGTAAAGATCTTTGATCTGTGCCTGCTACATACCAAATATTTTATAATTCTTTGAATAAAATTACAAGTATGAAAACTAAGGGGGTAATTTTAATACCTTAATGAAACGTTAATGATTTGAGAAAATATATCTAGTTATTTGATTTCCGGTGATCTATGTTAATACTGGAACTTACAGACGTAAGAAGAACAGATATTTAATACATCTGTTGAACTCTCTTTCTCTTTGAAATTTCACACGTCTTGAGCCAACCCTTGGCAGTTTCTAGATTTTAGTCAATTAGTACTGAAAATTTTAAATAGAATTCTAATGTAAAATTTCTGTTGTTGGTTAAAGTGAGACCCATATGTTTTAAATACTAAGTGTGAGAAGCAAAAGTTATATCTCTGTTTGGAAATTGAGAGTTGTCCTTGAGTCTCATTTATATGGAATACTAATATGGCAGTAGGACTGCCTAAAAATATAATTCATATTCTTTTCAAAAATTTGATTTTAATGTAATGAGATTATTTTTATACCATAATACATAGACAAACTGGCTCCCAACCAACTAGAATACCAAAAACCTCCAAATTAAGAAAGACTTGATAAGAGCATATCATTGAATAAAATGACTTGTGAATTAGTTATTGTGAATTTGAACATTTATAACCTTCTTGCAGAATATGCAAGGTATTTTCTCTTTGTCCCTCTAGAAACACTCTCAACTCTCCTTAGAAGGCTTGCCTGTTGAATGTGTATCAAGATGTTCCTTTGCCCTTTGACTTTCAGTTGGATTTAGTCAACTGGGATAAAGCAGAGGAAGAAGAATAAATTCTAGATATTTATTCCCTGCTCCCTCCTTCATGATTTGGACGGACTGCTTGCTTCATTCATCTGAAAATCAACTCTACTGTTAAGCTGCCCTCTGCACATGCCTTTTTTCACTACATGGTCCAGTACTGCTGTCTTCTTTTGATATGATCTCATCACACGTGGTCAAATGACTATCAAAAAGAGCGTGGGCTGGAGTACAAATAGAAGATGACATTAGAAGATCTTGTTTTGGCACTTAGTCATTATAATGACAAGGGTAATTAGAAGGTAGCAGGGATAGCTTACCTGCTCCCATGATCCTAAAAAGCTTAGATAAAGAGAAGGAGAAACTAAAAGCTGTATGTACCCTACTCAAAGTGTAAACAATCTGACAGCCCTGACAGCTCTAAAAGAGTTCCCATCTCCTGTAATCGCAATGCAGAGATCTATGCCGAATGAATGAAAATGTTACATAGTTGTAGTGCTAAACAAATATTAAAACTACCTGAATTTTTGCTATATTAAGGGCACTGGAGGAAAGTATTGAGATCAGAAATATGACTGGAACATTTAGGAGAGTGATACAAAGCTGATGAATTTGAACTAAACACCCTTGAGTTTTGCTTGCCACAAGAAGTGGACCTCAATCTTTACTTTCCCAACTATTAAAATCTTTGTTTCATTATAAAACAATAATAATTTCACCTGGGGAAGCTGCCTCACAAGTGATTTGTCCCAATGCCACATCACTTTTATTAGCCCTAACTTCTTAATGAGAATTAGATCCCAACTCAACTATTTAAAAAGTAATATTTCCAGGCAGAAATGGATTATAAAATTTTAAGTTATACACACACACACGTGTATATATGTAATTAATATGATATAAATATATATAAATACATTACTATCAATACAATGTAATTCAATGCAATACTAATTGAATAGATATATAGATATATATAGTCTGAGAATCTTGAATGGAAATATTGTTTGGCCAAGAAGAATGGACTATAAATCTGATCATGTTGAATTTATAGATATGGGTGCATTCATTTATGATCAAAAAGTGAATGTGTTCAGTTGAGCTTATAGGATGGAATTAAAAGTCCATCTAGTAATAAAATTCAAACCTCAGTCAAAGATAGCTTATAGATATGTCACTGAAATGTTTGAATTTATTATGTATAATAGAGGAAGGAGTCTGAAAACTCCAAGGTGGAAATACTGAAATGGCTATATTTTGCACATCTTTCTTGACTAACCTCCAATCATATTCCCAAAGAGAGTCTTAAAGGCATCCTTTTACCAGGGAATTAAGAAAGGTATTGATAAAGGAAACACCAGCATCCTTAAAATGCTCAGTAGTGTCTTTCCTCTTTAGACCAGTGGTAATTGTGGCAGGTGTTATGATGGAGTTAAATTCTCTGATATCAATGAGATGATGGGATCCAGGAATGTTAGATGCTAGAGTGATGATGCTGTCCAGGGACAAATACCACAGTAAGCCACAGGAATGGAGTAGTAGTCAGAATGTATGGACCTCTAATATGTGGTGATGACTTTGGAATTGTGGAGTATCTAGATTTTTTTTTTTTTTTTAAGTACTCTACAGGAGGAGTTAAGATGGTAGGGTAGTAGGAAAACCTCATACTTGTCTCATCGCTTGAACATAGCCAGATAACTATCAAATCATTCTGAATACCCAGGAAATTGATCTGAGGACTGAGAGAAACTGTAAAACCAGAGGGAGAAAAGAAGCCACATTGTGGAAACTAGGAGGTACAATGACATAATTTGGGGGAAAGAATAATTACAGGTTCTACAGAGGGGAGAGAGCCCTGATCATGCAAAGAGGAGAGAGTGAAAAAGAAATAAGGCAGCACACAGGGGATTGCACAAGAAAACACTTCCCCAAAACAACTGACTGGGGAAATGAGAGGTGCTAATTATCACATGGTTTTACAAGCAGTGGAGCTGAAAGTCTGAAGTTTTAGAAGTCCACAACATTGCCAGGTTTGAGCCTGGCAGGTATAGCGGTGTTTCTGTGGAGAAGGAAGGCAGAGGCCCAGGGTTGGAGAGCATATTCGGAGGATCTCCAACCATACTGGGAGAGATGGTTCTCCTTCATAGAATGCTTTTGGGAGAGGTGGCGCTGCCTCTCTAGGATAAAAGAGCATCGGGGCATTATGAAGCTGCCCCATTCATTAGCATGCTAGCAGAAAGACCTACGGATGGGATGGTAGCAAAACTGGATGCTGGCTTTTTGCTATGATTTACCATAAAACCCAAGTCCCTGTGCAGCTGTGCAACTGCTTTTCTGGAACACACTGGTAACAGAAACATTGTGGTGACACCCTCCTCCAGAGGAAAGCCCAAATCTATATGACCTTAGGTCCCTAAAATTGGGAACTTTGAAACCCTACCATGTAACTGAAATAAAACACAGGATCATTGCACAGCATGCAGGCAGACAACTCAGACATAAACGGGGAGCAGTCAGGGAACTAACAGATGCCTGGAACAAAAGAGGGGAAATTGTTCAATCTTCTGCGAGGCTTCCTGAACAGTAGTAGATGAAAACCCTCCATCTCTAGGGAAGAGAGCTAGCCAATGTCATTTTTCATATCTCCCATCAGCACACACAGACTTCGGGGAGCAGTAGTTAAAAACTATGGAAAATAGTTCCATAGTTTTATGGAAAAATAAGCTAAAGAGAAGAGAGAAAGAAAAGTATTAGATCATAAATGTAGACTTAGGTAACTCAGTGACTCATAAAGCATAATATTCATATCATAGGTGTCCCAGAGGAAGAGAAGAGGGGAAAAGGGGCAAAAGATTTATATGAACAAATTAGAGTTGAAAACTTCCCTAATCTGGAGAAAGAAACAGACATCTAAATCCAGGAGGCATAGATAACAGCCATCAAAATCAACAATAGCTGGATAACATCAAGACACATCACAGTAAAATTATTTTTTAAAGATTTTATTTATTTGACAGACAGAGATCACAAGTAGGCAGAAAGGCAGGCAGAGAGAGAGGAAGAAGCAGGCTCCCCACTGAGCAGAGAGCCCCATGCAGGGCTCAATCCCAGGACACTGAGACCATTACATAAGCTGAAGGAAGGGGCTTTAACCCACTGAACCACTCAGGCACTCCACATCACAGTAAAATTTATAAACACAGAGATAAGAAAAGAATCCTGAAAGCAGCAAGGGAAAAGAAATCCCTAACTTATAAAAGAAGACAAATCTGGTTATCAGGAGGTCTCTCCACAGAAACATGGCAGGCCAGAAGATGATGTCATGATATATTCAAAGTGCTGAATGGGAAAAATATGCAGCCAAAAATACTTTATCCATCAAAACTGTCATTCAGAATAGAAGGGGAAGTGAAGAGTTTTCCAGACAAACATAAACTAAAGAGTTCATGACCACTAAATCAGCACTGCAAGTAATATTAAAGGGGACTCTTTGAGTGGGAAAGAAAGACAAAAATCAACAAAGACTAGGAGGAACAGAGAAAATCTCCAGAAACAGTGACTTTATTGGGAATACAATGGCACAAAATTCATATATCTCAGTAATCACTCTGAGTGTAAATGGACTAAAATCTCCAAAGTCGTATCAGAATGGATTTTTGTTTTTAGGTTTATTTATTTATTTATTTGTTTGTTTGTTTATTTATTTATTTATTTGACAGAGAGAGATCACAAGTAGGCAGAGAGGCAGTCAGAGAGAGAGGAAGAGGAAGCAGGGTCCCTGCCAAGCAGAGAGCCTGATGCGGGACTCCATCCCAGGACCCTGAGATCATGACCTGAGCCAAAGGCAGAGGCCTAACCCACTGAGCCACCCAGGTACCCCTGGATTTTTTTTTTTAAAGATTTTTATTTATGTATTTGATAGACAGAGATCACAAGTAGGCAGAGAGGCAGGCAGAGAAGGGGAAGCAGGCTCCCCACTGAGCAGAGAACCCGATGTGGGGCTTGATCCCAGGACCCTGAGATCATGATCCAAGCCAAAGGCAGAGGCTTAAACCACTGAGCCACCCAGGTACCCCTGGATTTTTTTTTTTTTTTTTTTAAAGATCGATCACTATGCTGCTTACAAGAGACTGATTTTACATGTAGGCTACCTACTGATTGAAAGTGAGGGGATGGAAAACCATCTGTCATGTTAAAGGATGTTAAAATTAGGGTAGGGGCGCCTGGGTGGCTCAGTGAGTTAAGCCACTGCCTTCGGCTCAGGTCATGATCTCAGGGTCCTGGGATCGAGTCCCACATCAGGCTCTCTGCTCAGCAGGGAGCCTGCTTCCCTTCCTCTCTCTCTGCCTGCCTCTCTGCCTACTTGTGATCTCTCTCTCTCTCTGTCAAATAAATAAATAAATAAATCTTAAAAAAAAAAAAAGAAAGTTAGGGTAGCCATACTTATCAGACAAACTAGATTTTAAACCAAAAACTGTAATAAGAGACAAAGAAAGCCACTAAATCAGAGTAAAGTCTCTATCCAACAAAAAGCTCTAACAAGTGTAAATATTTATGTCCCTAACTTGAAAGCACCCAAGTATATAAATCAATTAATAACAAACATAAAGAATCTCATGGATAATAATACAACAATAGTAGGGGACTTTAATACTTCACTTACAGCAATGTACAGATCATCAAAACAGAAAATCAAGAAGGAAACAATGGGTTTGAATGACACTCTGGGCCAGATGAATTTAACAGATGCATTCAGAACAGAATAGGAAACACAGAAAGAGACCCATGACTATATGGCCAACTAATCTTTGACAAAGAAGGAAAGAATATCCAATGAAAAAAAGACTCTTTCATCAAATGATGTTGGGGAACCTGGAAAGTAGCATGTAAATGAACGAAACTGGACTACTTTCTTACATCATACACAAAAATAAATTCAAAATTAATGAAACACCTGAATATGAAGCAGGAAACCATCAAAATCCTAGAGGAGAACATAGGCAGTAACTTCTTTGACCTTGGCCATAGCAACATCTTACTAAATATGTCTCCTTTGGCAAGGGAAACAAGAGGAAAATGAACTATTGAGACTTCAGGAAGATAAAACTTTCTGCATAGCAAAGGAAACAACAAAAGTAAAAGGCAGTCTACAGAATAGAAGAAGATATTGGCAGATGACATATCTAAGGGTTAGTATCCAAAAATCTATGAAAAAAAAAAAAACAAGAACAACAACAACTTTCCAAATTCAACACCCCAAATCCTAATAATTCATGTAAAAAATGGGCAGAAGGCAAGAATAGGCATTTTTCCAAAGAAGACCTCCAGATGCCCATGAGACACATGAAAATACGCTCAACACCATCCATGATCAGGGAATACAAATCAAAACCACAATAAGATACTACCTCACACTGGTCAGAATAGCTAGAATTAACTCTGAGAAACAGTAGATGTTGGCAAGGATATGGAGAAAGAGGAACTCTCTTATACTGTTGGTAAGAATGCAAACTGGTGCAGCCACTCTGGAAAACAGTTTGGAGGTTCTTCAAAAAACTAAAAGCAGAATTACCCCACAACCCAGCAATTGTACTAGTAGATATTTACCCAAAGGATACAAAAATACTGATTTGAAGGGGCATGTGCACCCCAATGTTTATAGTAACGTTATCAGCAGTAGTCAAATTAGAAAGAGCCCAAATGTCCAACTGATGAATGGAAAAAAGGATATGGCATATGTATACAATGGAATATTACTCAGCCGTAAAAAGAATGAAATCTTGCCATTCATAATGATGTGGATGGAGCTAGAGTGTATTAAACTAAGTAAAGGAAGTCCATCAGAGAAAGCAAAATACAATATGATTTCACTCATATGTGGAATTTAGGAAACAAAACAGATGAACATAGGGGAAGGAGAAAAAGAGAGGGAAGCAAACCTCTATAAGACTATAAGACCCTCTTTTTTGTTGTTGTTTACAATTTTATTTATTTATTCTAGAGAGAAAGAGAGAGCCAGAGAAAGAGCAGGGGTAGGAGCAGAGGGAGAGGGACAAGCCCCAATGTGGGGCTCCATCTCATGGAGCTGAGCTGAAAATGAGTTGGATACTCAACAGACTGAGTCAACCAAGTGCGCCAACTGTAAGACTCTTAACTATAGTGAACAAATGAGGGTTTCTGGAAGGGAACTGGGTAGGGGATTGTCTAAATGGCTGTTAAGGAGGGGACTTGTGTCGACCACTGAGTGTTATATGTGAATGATGAATCACTAAATTCTACTCCTGAAACCAATTTTAAAAATGTTAAAAAAAAAAGTACCCTACTGAGATGCTCAATTTTTTAAACCCTTAAGCTGAGATAGGGCTAGAGACAGAGATAGATTAAAATGAATGGAAATAGAAATACACAGACATATTTTTTTCTAGGCTTTATGAGTAGGGACTTTACTTATCACAAAGCCACTTGCCTAGATATAAGCCTGCTTATAGTCCTAAAGCCCTCTTTAACTAAGTATGTGGTAAAAGTAAGGATTTGGAAGAAAAATTATGTGCAATGGAAATGAAATCAATTATCAGAAAGGTGTTAATATACCTACTTTATATTTGAGCGAACTGTATCAGAAAATATGGCCTGCACCTGAAATTACATTGTACTTCCCTATCCTTCTATATCCTGTATTTAATTTGCAAATCCAGCTGTAGGCTGAGTAGCTAGAGAATAATACACTTCCTAATACAGACACGAGGCCTACTTTTAGTATCTGCTCCAGCTTGATGACAGTAGAACACATTCAATTTATTCTGGGTAATACAGAACCCAAAAGGAATCCAAAGTCAGCTGAACTATATTTTCTTGTTTCCCCAGTGTCACCAATATCACCAATGAAAATTAAAACACTTATTCTTCTATTAGAATAAGAGGTGGAAACACAAGTGCCAATTTTTCAGGGTTGCAGAAAGTACAATGACCTTTATTATAGGATTAAATAAGAACAATGGGAAAGGATTACAATCATTATCCCCATAGTTATGTCTTCTTTTATACTTAAGATGCAATTATGTATTTTTCTTTCTCCTTGACCATATTTTAAAGTTTGTCTCTTTTATTTTTAATCTTTTTTTTTTTCATTTCTGATACTGATATTGACCATATGGTATTATATTTAAGAGCTTGAAAACTACTTGTTTGGACTACCACATGTTCAACTTTTGTAAATGTTCCATGTTTGTTTGGAAAGAATGTGTATTCTGTTTTCAGTTATGTGACTAAGCTTGTAAATAATCTAGACAGTTATTATTTTTATTCAGATTTTCTGTATCTCTAGTTACATTCTGTTACTGAATATGGTTCCAACAGTTAACTTAAATTCTTACATTGAGATTAGGAATGTATCAATTTTTCCTTTTTCTACCACTTTTGCTGCATGTGATTTAGAATGATATTCTAAGAGCATAAAGGATTTTAATGTCATAGCTTCATGAGATTTTGTTTTATTTTGTTTTAAATTATTATTACATTTTATCCATTTGGGTGTTTTTTGCATGGTTAAATATATTTTAAAAATCTGTTCAAGTGAGTCTAAGGTATTTTTTTAATCTTAGTAATTGCTTTATTTTGTTATGATAGTATATTACTTGAATAAATTTTTAAATATAAAAACATTCTTGTATTCCTAGAATAAACCCCACTGAAGCTTCATGAAATTTTTTAAGCTAGGTTTTGTTGCTAATATTTACTTTAGAATATCTATAGTTATGCTTGATATTTACTATCAAATGGCCTATAATTCCTCTATCTCATAGTAGCCTTTTTAAGTTAGAATTATAAAATGAGATGAAAAGACCTCTTCTATTTTCTAAAATAGTCCTTTTTTAGAAATACTTAGTTTTACTGATTTCTAGGACTTGGTTCAAAAAATATGTGGATTTAGTGGCTTTCTGGTTGACAGATATTTGAGAAACAGCTTCATTATTAAAGTGTATAAACCTATTCACATTTCCTTTTTCTTCTTGATTCTCACTAGGTAAATTCCAGCAAATTGGACAATAGTTTCTGTCTAAGTTCTTATTTAGTGGCACAAACCCTTTTATTTATCATTGTGTTTTAAGGTCCTTTATATTTCTTTGTAGCTATGTCCACATTTTTGTTCATTTTTCTAGCTTTGTCTTTTATCATTTTGGGTTTTTTTTTGTTTTGTTTTTGTTTTGGGTTTTGGGTTTTTTTTTTAACCTAAGGTTTGTTTATTTTTGTTAGAATTTTTAGGGAACAATTTTTGACTCGTAGTCCTCTCAACTCTTTGATTTCTACTCCTTAGTTTTGACTCCTAATTATTTCCTTCTTTCTACTTTGTTTATCCTGTAGCTCTTTTCCTAGACCATGATCTTATTTTTATTAGTATTTTTTCTAATATAACTATGTATGACTCTAACATGTGTAAGTCCTGTTGTAACTATCATCTGTGTGTGTGCATGTATATATATTTCTAAATTTCTATTTTCATTGTATTGCATCAAAAGATTGAAATGTTCATGACATAAATTCTCTAAAAGTTCTTGAGGTTTTGTATGGAAACTGTCCAATTCATGGGCAAATTCTGTAACTTTTTCCTCTATGTTTATCAAAGTTATGTATTATCCATTCTGTCCATTAAGTCAAACACATTAATTTTAGAGCAAATGTTCTCTGCCCTTGTTCTTCCATTTCAATGTCTAAAAAACTGTGCTAAAAAATCCATTTGTGATCAAAATTTATCAAATAGTCCCTGTAATTCTATTTATGAGATTATATTATTTTATATATTTTAATTAATCATTCTCATGTTTTATGTATATCAAAGAGAAACGAAAATTCACAAGTTGCCTCATAAACATAAAAGAAGACCTCACTATAGGGACAGTTATCCCATCCCTTTTTCATTGTTCATGTTTAATTCTGTGCATCTGTACATGTGTTTTTGTTCTTTACTGAATCATCATGTACGGGCTACTTTTATCCCTAATACTGCCTTTTACCTTAATTATAATTATGTTTCATAGCTGTATTGTTCTACATTGCTTTTGGGTATAGTTAACTCATTTTCTTTCAATTTCAGTATTTCTTTGTACTTGTACTTTAGTTAAGATCCTTATAAATGTGTTGATTTTGTTTCTAGATGAAACATGACAAACATATTCTATTAGTGATTTATTGCCTTTGTATACATATTATATACTGTCATATTCATATTTGTTCCTATAATCTTTGGAATTTCTGCTTCCCAACTTTTTACTCTGCTTTTGTGTTTTCTATTTTATCTGCCTTCTTTGTAGATACTTAAGACTTTTAAAATTCAATTATTTCCCAACGATTACTCTGAAAACTGTGTATTCTTTTAGTAGCAATCTTTTAGTAGCAATTGTAAATTTTAAATATACAATTGTTACAACAGAGAATAAAGTGAAATAATATCTCCACTTTTCACTTAAATAATACAAGAATCTTTGAACTAATTCTATTAACTATACTGTACTTAGTGAATGTTACATTCTGTTGTGGTCCTTGTGTGCTATATCCTCAAATGAGTAATTTTATTGTTTTAATTTTTTATATTTATATAGAATGTGTTTTTTTATTTGCTTTTACTTTTTTGTTTATATTTACTCTTTTTGTCTTAGTTTATGTCCTTCTTCTTGAATGACATGCATTAGTACTATTTATTTATTTGGTTTTTTGTTTGTTTTTAAATATTTATTTATTTTAGAAAGAGAGCACATGCAATGGGGGAAGGGCAGAGGGACAAAGAGAGATAGAATCTCAAGCAGACTCCGTGATGAGCATGGAGTCTGAGGCAGGGCCCTGAGATCATGACTTGAGTCAAAATCAATAGGCAGTTGCTTAACTGACTGAGCCACTGGGTTAGTAATTTAGTAGAACACTCATCAGGGATCTGTGAATAGTAAACTCTTCCAGTTTTTGCTAAGATAAAGAAGAAAAGTCTTTTTTTTTTTTTTTGGATGATAATTAAATTGAGTATCATATTCAGTGTTGACAATTCTTTTAGCACCATGAAGACTGTAATCCTTGAGTTCTAGATATATTGTTGCTTACACTATAAATACAAGTATTACTTCTTTGGAGGTGATCTCTCATTCTTTTTTTTAAGAACTTCACTTTGATTTTGGAGCTCTATGGTCGCATCATATATCTACTTAAGGATTTCCTGGCTGAACACCTTCTTTCCCTCCTTCTTTCCCTCATTTTTACTTGGTTTGATACTTCTTATTTCTAGATATGATGACTAATGTCTTTTGAAAATCCCAGAAATTTCTGAGGTGCCTGGGTGGCTCTATAAAGCATCGGACTCTTAGTTTAGGCCCGAATCATTATCTCAGGGTCCTGAAATGAAGCCCAGAGTCAGACTCTGAGCTCAGTGGGAAGGCTGCTTGAGATTCTCTCATGCCTTCTCCTTCTGCTCCTCCTCCACATGCATACACACATGTACTAGACTCTCTCTGTAAAATAAATAAATCTTTTAAATAAATAAATAAATAAATAAATAAACAAAAAAAAATCCTGGAAATTTCTAAGTATTTGTTCTTTTCTATTATTGCTAATCTTACCTTCTGGAATTCTTGTTAGACATATGATGGATATTTCATTCTACTTTCAGTTATTATTAACACATCATTCATAATTTCTATCTCTGTCTTCTTTTAGTGTTTTCTCACTCTTTCAACATACTGTTTAATTTGTGGCTTTACTTGCCTTAGAAAATTTTAATTTGTGGAATTTCTATTTCATACTATTGAATTTTAGGATAATTTCATTTTTCCTCCTGGATGATTTAATTCTTTTTTTTAATGTCTAAACATCTTCAACAAATGTATTCAATAATCTCTAAGAGTTTTGTTATATAAAGTTCTTAGAGTCAGATAATATCATGGCTGGCTGTCATTCATGATAACTTATTTTCTAGTGTATTTTGTAATTTTTAAATATAAAGATCATTTTAGTAATACTTAGTCTGTGGTAAACCTTTTGTAGCTTGGAGATATATATTACACATACATACATATCAGGTCTTCTTTATTTTATTTTATTTTATTTATTTCCTATCAGGTCTTCTTTATCCATTCACCTGCTGATGGATACTTATGCTGGGTCCATATATTCACTATAATAAATAATACTGTAATGAACATGAGGGTGGATATATATTTTTTCAGGTTAGTGTTTTTATTTTCTTTGAATAAATTCCCAGAAATTGATTAATGGATCATATAATAGTTCTATTTTGAATTTTTTAAGGAAACCATACTGTTTTCCATAGTGATAGCACCAATTACATTCCTTCCAGCTATACATATTAGTTCCTTTTTCTCTGCATTTTCACCACAACTTAGTAATTCTTACTTTTTGGATATTGGCCATTCTGACTGGTGTGACATAATATCTCACGGTGGTTTCAACTTGCATTTCCCTGATGATTAGTGACATTGAGCATCTTTTCTTGTGTCTCTTGGGCCTCTGTAGGTCTTCCTTGGAAAAAATGTCTATTCATGTTCTCTGCTCAATTGTTTTTTTCCTCTATCCAATTTTAATTGGATTATTATTCTGTTGTTTGTGTGTGTTGGACTATAGAAGTTATTTATACATTTAGGGTATTAACCCCTTAATAGATATATGGCTTAAAAGATTTTCTGTCATTCAATAGGTTGCCTTTCATTTTGTTGATGACTTCCTTTGCTGTGCAGAAACTTTCAGTTTGACATAGTCCCACTTGTTTATTTTTGCTTTTGATGTCAGATTCAAAAATCTTGCCAAGATTGATGTCAAGGAGCTGACCACCTATGTTTTCTTCTATGAGTTTTATGGATTAGATTTCACATTCATGACTTTAATCCATTTTGCTTTAATTTTTATGTATTTGTAAGATAGTAGCCCAGTTTTTCCAGCACCACTTAATTAAGAGTCTGTCCTATCTCCATTTTACATATTTTGGCCCCTTTATCATAAATAAATTAACCATAAATGAGTGGAAGTATTTCTGGGTTATCTATTTTATTCTATTAACCTATATATCTGTTTTTATGTTAATACCATACTGTTTTGAATACTTTGTAATATAGTTTGAAATCAGGGAGGTTGAAACCTCCACTTTTGTTTTCTTTCTCAAAGTTGGTTTCACTATCCTGAGTCTTCTGTGACAAATTTTAGAATTGTTTACTTCTGTGAAAAATGACATTGAAATTTTAATGGGGATTGCCTTGAATCTGTAGACTGGACAATTAAATACTATCAATTCTTCCAATCCAGGAGCATGGAATATCTTTCCATTTATTTGTGTTGTCTTCAATTCCCTTCATTAATGTCTCATAGCTTTCAGCATATAGATCTTTCACCTTCTTGGTTAAATGTGTTGTTTGATATTTTATTTCTTTTGATGCAATTATAAATGGATTTTTTTCTTTCTGATACATTGTCATTACTTCATAGAAACAACCAATTTTTGTATGTTGATTTTGTATCCTGCAACTCTATTAAATTTATTACTTCTAACAGGTTTCTTTTGGTGGACTGTTTGTTTTCTATATAAAATAGGTCTTCTGCAAATACTAAGTTAATTTTTCCTTTCTAGTTGTGATGTCTTTTTTTTTCTTATCTAATTGCTATGGCAAGGATCTCCAGTACTTTATTGAATAAAAGTGGTAAGAGTTGACAGCCTTGTCTTCTTCCTGATCTTACTGGAAAAACTCTCAGATTTTCACCATTGAGTATGTCAGCTTTGTGCCTTTCCTATATGACCTATTAGGTTGAAGTACACTCCCTCTATAACAATTTTGTTGAAAGTTTTTATCATAAGTGAATGTTCAATATTATCAAATGCTTTTGCTGCATCTACTGAGATAATAAAAAATTTTATCCATTATTTTGTTAATGTCTTCTATCACTTTGATTTATTTGTGGATGTTGAACCAGACTTAATTCCCTAGTTCTTTTAATAGCTGTTGAATTTCATTTGCTAATATTTTTTGAGGATTCTTACATTTATATTTTCAGAGATATTGCCCTGTAATTTTCTTTTCTAATGGGTCTTTGGTTTTGATAACAGGGTAGTGGTAGGCTTGTAAAATGAGTTTGGAATTGTTTCTCCCTCATCTATTTTTAGAAGGTTTTGTAAAAGATTGGTGTTAATTCTTTTTTGAATATTTGATAGAATTAACCAGTGAAGCTGTCTTGTTCTATATTTTGTTTGCTGGGAGGTATTTGATTACTGATCAATCTCCTTACTAGAAACAAACTAATTCATATTTTCTATTTATCCATTATTCACTCTTAAAATATTATATATTTCTAGGAATTTATCTATTTCTAAGTTTTCTAATCTGTTGGCATATAATTTTTCATGGTAGTCTATTATCATATCTATATTACTATGGTATTATTTGTAAATGTTTTCTTTCCTTTTGATTCTAATTCAGTACTCTTTTTTTTTAATATAATTTTTTATTTTTTATAAACATATATTTTTATCCCCAGGGGTACAGGTCTGTGAATCACCAGGTTTACACACTTCACAGCACTCACCAAAACACATACCCTCCCCAATGTCCATAATACCACCCCCTTCTCCCAAACCCCCTCCCCCCAGCAACCCTCAGTTTGTTTTGTGAGATTAAGAGTCACTTATGGTTTGTCTCCCTCCCAATCCCATCTTCTTTCATTTATTCTTCTCGTACCCACTTAAGCCCTTATGTTGCATCACCACTTCCTCATATCAGGGAGATCATATGATAGTTGTCTTTCTCCGCTTGACTTATTTCACTAAGCATGATACGCTCTAGTTCCATCCATGTTGTCGCAAATGGCAAGATTTCATTTCTTTTGATGGCTGCATAGTATTCCATTGTGTATATATACCACATCTTCTTGATCCATTCATCTGTTGATGGACATCTCGATTCTTTCCATAGTTTGGCTATTGTGGACATTGCTGCTATAAACATTCGAGTACACGTGCCCCTTTGGATCACTACGTTTGTATCTTTAGGGTAAATACCCAATAGTGCAATTGCTGGGTCATAGCGCAGTTCTATTTTCAACATTTTGAGGAACCTCCATGCTGTTTTCCAGAGTGGCTGCACCAGCTTACATTCCCACCAACAGTGGAGGAGGGTTCCCCTTTCTCCGCATCCTCGCCAGCATCTGTCATTTCCTGACTTGTTGATTGTAGCCATTCTGACTGGTGTGAGGTGATATCTCATTGTGGTTTTGATTTGTATTTCCCTGATGCCGAGTGATATGGAGCACTTTTTCATGTGTCTGTTGGCCATCTGGATGTCTTCTTTGCAGAAATGTCTGTTCATGTCCTCTGCCCATTTCTTGACTAGATTATTTGTTCTTTGGGTGTTGAGTTTGCTAAGTTCTTTATAGATTCTGGACACTAGTCCTTTATCTGATATGTCGTTTGCAAATATCTTCTCCCATTCTGTCAGTTGTCTTTTGATTTTGTTAACTGTTTCCTTTGCTGTGCAAAAGCTTTTGATCTTGATGAAATCCCAATAGTTCATTTTTGCCCTTGCTTCCCTTGCCTTTGGCGTTGTTCCTAGGAAGATGTTGCTGTGGCAGAGGTCGAAGAGGTTGCTGCCTGTGTTCTCCTCAAGGATATTGATGGATTCCTTTCGCACATTGAGGTCCTTCATCCATTTTGAGTCTATTTTCGTGTGTGGTGTAAGGAAATGGTCCAATTTCATTTTTCTGCATGTGGCTGTCCAATTTTCCCAGCACCATTTATTGAAGAGGCTGTCTTTTTTCCATTGGACATCCTTTCCTGCTTTGTCGAAGATTAGTTGACTGTAGAGTTGAGAGTCTATTTCTGGGCTCTCTATTCTGTTCCATTGATCTATGTGTCTGTTTTTGTGCCAGTACCATGCTGTCTTGATGATGACAGCTTTGTAATAGAGCTTGAAGTCTGGGATTGTGATGCCACCAACATTGGCTTTCTGTTTCAGTATCCCTTTAGCTATTCGAGGTCTTTTCTGGTTCCATATAAATTTTAGAATTATTTGTTCCATTTCTTTGAAAAAGATGGATGGTACTTTGATAGGAATTGCATTAAATGTGTAGATTGCTTTAGGTAGCATAGACATTTTCACAATATTTATTCTTCCAATCCAGGAGCATGGAACATTTTTCCATTTCTTTGTGTCTTCCTCGATTTCTTTCATGAGTACTTTATAGTTTTCTGAGTATAGATTCTGTGCCTCTTTGGTTAGGTTTATTCCTAGGTATCTTATGGTTTTGGGTGCAATTGTAAATGGGATTGACTCCTTAATTTCCCTTTCTTCTGTCTTGCTGTTGGTGTAGAGAAATGCAACTGATTTCTGTGCATTGATTTTATATCCTGACACTTTACTGAATTCCTGTATAAGTTCTAGCAGTTTGGGAGTGATTTTTACTATTGAAGTATAGTTGACATACAATGTTATATTAATATAAAGTGAACAACATATTTATTTGACAATTCTATACATTATTGAATGCTCGCCACAATTACTGCAGTTGTCATCTGTCCCCATACAACATTATTAAAGTTTTGACTATATTCCCTGTACTGTACTTTTCTTTCCTATAACTTGGATATTTTATAACTAGAAGTTTGTTCATTTTATTCGCTTTTACCCATTTTCAAACATCTCCCCACTCCCTCCATTCTGGCAACCATTATTCATTTCTCTGTATTTATGTCTGTTTCTAGTTTTTGTTCATTCATTTTTAAGTTCATTTGTATGTTTTTTACATTCCACATATAGCTGAAGTAATATGGTATTTGCCTGTGTCTGACTTACTTCACTTACCATAATACCCGCTAGGTCTCTCCATGTTGTCATAAATAGATAATTACTTTTTATGGCTAAGTAATATTCCAGTGTGTGTATGCAGGTGTGTGTACAAACAGTAATACAATATACCACATATTCTTTATCTATTCATCTATTGATGGACACTTAGCTTGCTTTCATAGTTTGGCTAATAATACTTCAATAAACATGGACATGCATATGTCCTCTCAAATTAGTGTTTTGATTTGCATTCCTTTGGCTAAGTACCTAGTAGTGGGACTATTGGGCTATATGGAAGTTCCATTTTTAGTTTTTTGAGAAACCTCTATACTCTTTTGCCCTGTGGATACACCAATTTGTATTCTCACCAACAGTTCACAAATGTTCTTTTTCCTCCATATCCTTAGCAACACTTAATTGTTTCTTGTGTTTTAAATTTTAGCCATTCTCACTGGCTAAAGGAGATTTATTACCTTTGTTTGGACTTGCATTTCTCTGATGATAATTGATATTAAGCATCTTTGTATGTGCCTGTTGTCCATCTTTATGTTTTCCTTGGAAAAATGTCTTTTCACATCTTCTGCCCCCTTTTTAATTGGATTATTCATCTTTATGGTGTTGAGTTTTATTAGATCTTTCTCTATGTATTGGAGACTAACCTTTAATCAAATTTGTAATTTGCAAATATCTTCTCCTATTGCACATATTGCCTTTTAGTTTTGTTGATTGTATATTTCACTGTATAGAAGCTTTTTATTTTGATGTGGTCCCAATGTTTTATTTTTGCTTTTGTTTCCCTTCCTAAGCAGGCATATCTAGAAAAAAGTTGCTACAGCCAACGTCAAAGAAGTTATTGCTTGTGTTCTCTTCTATGATTTTAATGTTTTCAGGTCTCATATTTAGATCTTTAATCCATTTTGAATTTGTTTTTGTGTATCATGTAAGAAAGTGGTCCAGTTTCTTTCTTTTACATGTAGGTGCCCATTTGTCCCAACACCATTTGTTAAAGAGACTGTCTTTTTTCCCCATTTTATATTAATTCCTCATTTTTTGAAGATTAATTGGCCATATAATTGGGTTTATTTCTGGGTTTTCTATTCTGTCTCATTGATCTGTGTGTCTATTTTGGTGCCAGTACCATACCGTTGTGATTACTATAGCTTTAAAATCTAACTTGAAATCCAGAATTGTGATGTTTGCACCTTTGCTTTTCTTTTTCAAGATTGCTATGGCTATTTGATGTCTTTTATGGTCCCATATATATTTTAGGATTGTTTATATTGTAGTTCTGTAAAAAGTGTTGTTGATATTTTGATAGGGATTGGATTAAATGTGCAGATTGCTTTGGGTAGCATAGACATTTTAATAATATTTGTTCTTCCAATCCACGAACATGGAATATCCTTCCATTTCTTTGTGTCATCTTCAATTTCTTTCTTCAGTGTTTTTTTTTTTTAATCTTAAAAAGATTTATCTTATTTGAGAAAGAGAGAGAGAGTATGAGCAGGAGAAGGAGCAGAGACAGGGGGCAGAATCTCAAGCAGACTCCCCACATTTCATGGTTAAATCCCACAACCCTGAGATCATGATGTGAGCCAAAATCAAGAGTCAAATGTTCAACCAACTGAGCCAATGAGGCACCCCCTTTTCATCAGTGTTTTATATTTGTCAGAGTACAAATCATTTACCTCTTTGCTTAGGTTTAATTCCTGATATTTTATTATTTTTGGTGCAGTTGTAAATGGGATTGCTTTCTTAACTTCTCTCTCTGCTGCTTCATTATTGATGAATAGAAATGCAACAGATTTCTGCACATTGATTTGTATTCTCTGACTTCACTGAATTTGTAATCACTTCTAGCAGTTTTTGGGTAGAGCCTTTAGGGTTTTCTATGCATAATATAATGTCATCTGCCAATAGTGAAAGATTGACTTCTTCCTTACCAGGTTTTTTGTTTATTTGTTTGTTCGTTTTAATAACTGTGGCTAAGACTACCAGTACTATGTTCAATAAAAATGGTGAGAGTGGACAACCTTGTCTTGTTCCTTACCTTAATGGAAAAGCTCCAAGATTTCCTCATTAAGGATGTTGTTAACTGTGAGATTTTCTTTTATGACCTTTATAATGTTAAGGTATGTTTCCTCTAAGCCTAGTTTTTTGAGGTTTTTTTTGTTTGTTTGTTTGTTTTTGTTTGTTTTTTTTTTTAATCACGAATGGATGGTGTACTTAGTCAAATCCTCTTTCTGTGTCTATTGAAATTATCCATATAATTTATGAAAATGAAATATATAATAATTATGAAAATTTATGATAGAAACCATATAAGGTTTCTATGCTTTTTCTTACTAATGTGAAGCATTACATTGATTTGCAAATATTGAACTACCTCTGCAAACCAGGAATAAATCCCTCTTTATCATGATGAATTATTTTTTAATGTATTGTTTGATTCAGTTTGCTAGTACTTTTTTGAGGATTTTTGCATCTGTGTTCATCATGGATATTGACCTGTGGTTATTTTTATTGTGGTGTTTTTATCTGGTTTGGTTATAAGGGTAATTCTGGCCTCATAGAAGAGATCTGAAAGTTTTCTTTCCTTTTCTATTTTTTGTAATAGTTTGAGAAGTATAGGTATTAACTCTTCTTTAAATGTTTGCTATAATTTGCTTGCAAAGCTTTTGTTTGGAGTTTCCTGATTACTAAGTCATTTTTTAAATTTTTTTATTTTTCCTTTTGCTGACAATCTGTGTAATCAAATGTTCTATTTCTTCCTGTTTCAGTTTTGGTAGGTTATATGTTTCTAGGAATTTTTCCACTTCTAAGTTGTCCAATCTTTTCATATATAGTTTTTCATAATATTCGCCCGTAATTATATGTATTTCTGTGGTGTTGATTGTTATTTCTCCTCTCTCATTTGGTTTATTAATTTTTTTCTCTTTTTTTTAATTAGTCTGTCTGAGTTTATGATTTTTATTGATTTTTTTAAGGAACCAGTTCCTGTTTCATTGATCTGTCCTATTATTTTAGTTTCTACATCATTTATTTCTGTTCTAATCTTTATTTTCTTCCATCTGCTGGTTTTAGGTTTCCCAGCTCCATTTGGTATAAAGTTAGGTTGTTTATATGAAATTTTTCTTTCTTCTTGAAGTAGGCCTGTATTGCTATAAACTTCCATCTTTGAACCACTGTCACAGAACCACAAATATTTTTGACATGTGTTTTTATTTTTATTTGTTTCCATGTATTTTTTTAAAATTTCTTGTCTTAATTACTGGTGACTCATTCATTGTTTAGTAGCATGTCATTTAACCTTCTTGCATTTGTGGTCTTCCAGATTTTTCTTGTGGTTGACTTCTAGCATTATGATCAGAAAAGATGCATGGTGTGATTTTTAACTTTTTGAATTTGTTGAGGCTTGTTTTGTGGCCTAATATGTGATTGATTCTGGAGAATGTTCCCTTTGCACTTGAAAATAACATGTATTCTGCTGTTTTAGGATGGAATGCTCTGAATATATCTGTTAGATCCATTTGGTCCAGTGTATCATTCAAAGCCATTGTTTCCTTTTTGATTTTCCATTTATATGATCTCTCCGTTGATTTAAGTAAAGTATTAAAGTCCTTTACTATTATTGTATTGCTATCAACTTGTTCCTTTACGTTTGTTACTAACTGTTTTATATATTTGGGTGCTCCCATATTGGATGCATAAATATTTATGGTTGTTAGATTTTCTTGATGGATTGTCCCCTTTCTTATTATATAGTGTCCTTCTTGGTTTCTTGTTACAAGATTAATTTTAAAATCCATTTTCTGTAATATAAATATTGTTACTCAGGCTTCCTTTCACATTTGCATGATATTTGTTTCTCTGTCCCCTCATTATCATTCTGCAGGTGTCTTTGGTCTAAAATCAGTCTCTCGTAAGCAGGATATAGATGACTCTTGTTTTTGGTCTGTTCATTTGTTTTGTTTTTAATCCATTCTGTCATCATATGTCTTTTATTTGGAATGTTTCATCCATTTACATTTATAGCAGTTATTGAGAGATATTTATTAGTTGTCATTTATTGTCATTTTATTATTTGCTTTGGGATTGTTTGTGAAGATTTTCTCTGATCCCTTCTTATCTCTTTCTCCTACATGCTTTGATATATTTTTTTGATATATCTTTGATATATCTTTAATGATATATTTGGATTTCTTTCTCTTTATTTACATATTTATTAGTGGGGTTTTTTTTAAAGATTTTATTTAGTTAGAGAGAGATTGGAGGAGAGGCGAGAGCAGGAGGGAGAGGGAGAGAATTTCAAGAAGGCTCTGTGCTCAGTGTGTAGCCTGATGTGGAGTTCTATCTCAGAACCCTGAGATCAACCTGAGCCAAAACCATGAGTTAGACGCTTAACTGACTGAGTCACCCAGGCACCCCTTATTAGTGGATTTTGATTTGTGGTTACCATTAGGTTTTATATTACCTCTTCTGCATATAGCAGTCTATGTTAAGCTCATGGTGTTTAAGTTTGAGAGACCATTCTTCACTCCTCTTCTTCCTACATTTTGTATATATATAGTCATATTTTACATCCTGGGTTTTGTTTTTTGTTTGTTGTTTGTTTGTTTGTTTTTAGAGTCTTGATTGATATTTTGCCAAAATATTTATTTTCACTGCTTTTGTGTTTCCTATGCTCATATTATCACTTTTGATCTTTCCTTCCAATCAAAGAGTCCCTTTTAATATTTCTTGGAGACCTGGTTTAGTGGTCATGGACTTCTTTGCTTTTTGTTTGACTAAGAAATATTTTATATCTCCTTCTATTCTGAATAATAGCCCTATTAGACAGAACATTGTAGGCTACAGATTTTTCCGATGCAGGATTTTGAATATATCATGCCATTCTCTTTTGGCATCGAAACTTTCTGCTGAAAAGTCCCCTGATAATTTTATAGGGGTTCCCTTGTATGTCACTATCTTCTTTTGTCTTACTGCTTTTACATTTTTTTCTTTATCATTATGTTTTGCCATTTTTAATTATGTCTTGGTGTGGATCTGCTTTTGTTGATTTTATGGGGGGTTCTTTGTGCCTCCTGGATATGGATATCTATTTCCTTCCCAAGATTAGAGTAGTTTTTAGCCACTGTATGTTCAAATTAATTTTCTTCCCTCTTTTTACTCTCTTCCTTGAAGTAAGGTGGAGTGTTTAAGTTCCCTACTATTATTGCATTACTGTCTGTTTTTTTCTTTTGAGTCTGTTAAAGGATGTTCCCATCTTAGGTACACCGATATTTACACTAGTTATGCCCTCTTGTTGGATCATTCCTTTTGTCCTTATAAATGATCCTTCTTTGTTATATTCTTTGTTCTAATGCCTATTTTTTTCTGATATAGATGTTGTACCACAGCTTTACTTTCTCTTCCATTTGTATGATAAAAGAATTTCAGCCCTTCAGTTTCAATGCACATATGTATTTAAGTCTGAAAGTAGTCTCTTGTAGGAGAATATACATGGATGTTGCTTTTTAATCCATTCATTCACCCTATATCGTCGCCCTCGGCCTGCAAGAACGACAATCAGTCTGGTATGGTGTTAATGCTTCATCCGTTTATTTCGTCAACTTCCTTAGCTTATATGCGGCAGGGTGACCAATAAGGGGCCAAGCAATGGGGAGAGCCAATGAGAGGC
>NC_081561.1:39976882-40008496 GCF_022355385.1 Mustela nigripes | reverse complement strand
AGCCAATGAGAGGCCTGTTACTATGCTGATTAAATTTGAAACAGCCAGAGACTATGTCCTCCTTTAGGCGGGCTTCACCAGAACGTTCGTTGTTTACTTGCAGCGTATTTTGCTGGCAGTGAGCCAAGCGCCATCTTGTAATGGGGGGGACTTTCCCGGCCAGAGGCGGTCCCCGACACTATATATTTTGGTTGGTGTATTTAGTTTAGCTATACTTAGTTAGTTGGGGCACCTGGGTGGGACAGTCAGTTAAGCTTCTGCCTTCAGCTTAGGTCATCATAATCCTGGAGGCCCAGGATTGATCTCTCCATCAGGCTTCCTGCTTACTGGGGAGTCTGTTTCTCCCTATCACTCTGCCTCTCCCCCTGCTCATGCTCTCTCTCTCACTTACTTACTCTCTCTTCTCAAATAAATAAATAAAACCTTCAAGAAAATAATTAGTGATAGGTATAATACTTATTGCCATTTTCTTTCTTGTTCTATGGTTATTTTTGTAGTTCTCTGCTCCTTTCTTTTTTCTCATGCTCTCTTTCCTTGTGGTTTGATGGCTTTTTTCGTATTATGTTTGCATTCCTTTCACTTCATTTCTGTGTATCTGTTACTGATGGTTTGTGTATGGTTAACATTAGGCTCATGTATAACATCTTATGCATATAGAAGTCTATATAAAGTTGGTAGTTGCTTAAGTTTTCACCCATTCTAAAAGCACTACATTTTTACACCCTCCCCCAAATTTTATGTATGTGATGGAATGCTTCATATCCTTTTATTTTGTGAATCCTTTTATTTGTATAGACATAATTGATTTTTACTACTTTTGTGCTTTAAGCTCTGTACTGGTTTTATAAGTGATTAATCTACGGATTTTATTATGTTTTCATTTACCTGTGAAATTATCTTCCTTTCATTATTTTCTTACTCCTGATTATGGCCCTTTCTTTCTACTCAAAAAAAAAAAAAAATTCCCCTCAAACTTTATTGTAAGGCTAGTTTAATTATGATGAACTTTGTCTGGGAAATTCTTTATCTCTCTATAATGAATGACAACCTTGCTGGGTAAGGTGTTCTTGGTCCAGGCTTTTTATTCCTTTCAGTACTTTAAATATACCATGTCGCTCTCTTCTGGCCTGTACAATTTCTGCTGAAAAAAAATCAGCTGATAGCCTTATGGTGTGTCCCTTGATTGTAACCATTTTCTTTTCTCTTGCTGCTAAAATACTCTCTTTATTCTGACTTTTGACATTTTATCATTATGCATCTTGGTTTAGACCTCTTTGGGTTAGTTCAGCGTGGGACTCATTGTGGTTTTCAAAGCCAAATGTTGTGGAGATTTAGCTTCCCAGTACAGGTTCCCTATGCCTTTGGTGACTGAGATGTTGTCTGTTCCTCTCTCTCTCTATGCATCTAGTGTTCTTCTGGTTTGTGGTTAGTCTTGTCAGGGGTTTGGTTTCCAACCATGTTTTTGTCCCTTCTACACTTTTGGATGTGGTCCCCTTTTCATGAGTCACTGTGGAAAGTGTTCTGTTAGTCTTCAGGTCATTTTCTGAGTTACTGCCCTGATGTGTCTCTTATCTCATTGTTTCCATGGGATAATGATCTTCTATTCCACCATCTTCCCAGAACTCTAAGAAACTAGATCTTAATTGTTCCCAACAGAAAAAATAAGTGATATTTATGGGACCGAATGTAGGTGGCAGCAAATGTTATAATGGTAACCATATTGTGATATATAAATGTATCAAATCAACAATTGTACATCTTAAATTTATGCAGTGTTTTATATCAATTTTATCTCAATAAAAATAAATTAAAAAATTAAACTATAGGGTGCCTTAAATAAAATTTAAGATGCTAGAAATATTTATAATGTTTTTTAATTCTCTATTTTTTAAAAATAAATGTACTAGTTTTCCCTTTCCTTTTTTCCCTGGATTTGTAATATACTGATAACCTCTATATAGAAATATAGTTTAAAGGGGTGCCTGGGTGGCTCAGGTTGTGATCCCAGTGTCCTGGGATCGAGCCCTGCATCGGGCTCTCTGCCCAGTAGGGAACCTACTTCCTTTCCTCTCTCTCTGCCTGCCTCTCTGCCTACTTGTGATCTCTGTCTGTCAAATAAATAAATAAAATCTTTAAAAAAAAATAAAACTATAATAACTTAGATAATAACATTTATTTTTGTATTTGACCTTAAGAGCTTTTAAAGAAATATTTCATAATACTTAATTGATGAGCTAAAAATTCCTGTTTTATTAAAATTGTCTTTTAGTAGTTATGCTATGGATTTTATGCTGGAAGTCAAATCAGAGAATCTGAAAAGTACACATGTTTGAAAGCAATGTAGCACACATTTAGTTTTGATAGTATGAACAAAAACTAACCTTTTCTAAGGTAAAGAAGAGGAAAATGTGTGTTTTAGAATTATTTAAAGTGCTCAAGTTTTCTATTATTTTAACCTATGGCCTATAATTTTAGAACTAAAATGTTAATATGCTAAGAACAAAGGTTCTCTCAGTACAGTTAACTAGGTCACATTGTACCTACTAAAGCATATATTTTATGGTTGACATTTTAACAACATCATAATATCTATCTATCAGGAGATTTGACTATAGTACCTAGACTCCAAGAGAGGAAGAAAATTAATTTCCACTGGCATTGTATTCAACCCAGGTAAGCTTATATGACAGAAAACAGGGAGTAGTTGAAGAAAACTTAGAAATTGGGGGCATTAGGTATATGTGTCCTAGTTTTGTTAAACACTTTATCATTTTTTTTCTATATTGAGGTTATCAGTATATTACAAATCCAGGGAAAAAAGGAAAGGGAAAACTAGTACATTTATTTTTTAAAAATAGAAAATTAAAAAACATTATAAATATTTCTAGCATATTAAATTTTTAATGAGTTACTACATCATAAATGTTTCCTAATTTTTTTTTAAGATTTTATTTATTTATTTGACAGAGGGAGATCACAAGTAGACAGAGATGCAGGCAGAGAGAAAGAGGGAAGCAGGCTCCCTGCTGAGCAGAGAGCCCAATGTGGGACTTGATCCTAGGACCCTGAGATCATGACCTGAGCCGAAGGCAGCGGCTTAACTCACTGAGCCACCCAGGCGCCCACCTAAATATTTTTCTTATTTGTTATTTGCATGAGAGTTTCATGTCCTAATATGTGAATTTCTACATACAGACACATCAGTTTTCTTTGTTCTATTTAGGTTAAAATACATTAATTTGAAACAGCATAACTTTTTAAGAGATATTTATATTAACGGAGAGTGCTCTTTTAATTACTTGCCATTTATTTAAATCATCCCTCTATGTGTTTCTGTGTCTTAAATTGTGCTTCCATTTGTCATTGGGAAAACATATATTAAGAACCAACAATATCTCACACACCATATTAGATAATAGGGACACAAACACAAATATGATCACTTATGTCATCAAGACTTTTACAAACTGATGAAGAGAAATTTTTTAGAGTGGTTATATTTACCACACCATATTACGTTTTTTAGGTTTTCTCAAATATTACCTTAGGAGTAACAATGTAATAAATATTCAAAGTTCCTGTAAATAGTGTCCGTTTCCTTAACTGTCATATCATAAATTGGGTATTGTATAATTAAACATTACTAGCTTATGCAGAAAATCTATATAATATAAACATGAAAGCAGTGGGTCTGGAATGTGACTCCCCCAAAATGAGTAACACATAATAAGTTAGACCACTTGTAGCACAAAGGGAAATGTGCTATGATCTGACTTGAAAGTAATAGTAAGTAAAAATTGAGGACAACTAAAAAGATGGCTACTATTTTAGTGAGGAACTATGCTGTTGTGTTGAATATTCTAAAACAGTGTCAAATTTTTATTTTTACTGGAGAATTTCAAACATTTTTTATTTAGAAGTGTGATAAATTGACTATTGATAGATGGATTTAGATATTGTTATTTCATAAAATTATTTTTTTCACAAATAACAAGTATAAATATACTTCTTTTTTCTTTAAAGATTTTATTTATTTATTTGACAGACAGAGATCACAAGTAGGCAGAGAGGCAGGCAGAGAGGAGGAAGCAGGTTCCCTGCTGAGCAGAGAGCCCGATGTGGGGCTCCATCCCAGGACTCTGGGATCATGACCGGAGCCAAAGGCAGAGGCTTTAACCTACTGAGCCACCCAGGTGCCCCAATATACTTCTGTTTTGTAACCCTGGAGATTCTGTATTTCAATAATTTGTTAATCACATATGGTTTTAAAAATGAAATGTTAAACATTGTATCTTTGTGAATGAAGAAGTGATGATTTCTGATGTCAAGGAAAATTATGATAAACCTTAATATTCACAGTAGTTCTTAGGATTTCTAATAGTTTATATAGTGTATTTAAAAAACATAAATATATATTAGGTAAAGTTATATAATCTTAAATTCCCCATTGTAAATAAAAATCAGTATTTGAAGAACTAATTACAATTTTTTTTAATTTTAGAGGAATAAAGCTTTGGAATAAATATGCATATGGTTATATGTGTAAAACAGAAAATAAAACAGAATTATAAAAAATTTTAAAGGTGTTTGTATATGTTTGTATATACAAATAAAATATACACTTAGTTTATAAATTAAAATTAAAGCAGAGGAAACAAAAATAGTTTATCATTTAGAAGCTATCTTGATTAAGTCTTTCACTTCATTGGTGAGAATCACACTGAATTCTCACCATTTAAGTAAAAGGTTGTAGGTTGATTTTCAGTTGTTTAGAACATTGTTAATTGCACAAGGTTATGGATCTAATTGTATGAAGCAATTAGCTTTGCATGAAAAAAAATCAACATCAACAACAACAAAGCTGTTCTACCAACACAAATCGCTCCATTAAGTGCGGTCAGCCATCCCAGGAAAGCAAGGCAATGGTCCCAATGGGATGGGTGCAACATATTTTCTCTCCTGGAAGAACAATTAAATACACATTTCCAGCTGTTGGCAGTTCAGCAGTGGCATCTTAATTTAAGAAGACATCTTTGAAAGAGCAGTAGCTAAGGGGGAATAATCTGTGATGAAACAGCAGGCATGAAAGCCAAATTGAACATGATAAAAATGTATAGAGTCATAACTATCCACTACTTAGAAACCTCAAGCCATGTGAAAATTTTGGACTTCCCATCAATCCCAGAGCCTTGTTGAATCTCAGCCGTGTTTTGGAATTCAGAAAGCACTGGATCAGTTCAGTCCTGCTGTCTATAGAAAACAAACCAAGGAAGCACACCAAGAAATGCCACTGTATTTATTTGTAACTGTAGGTTTACTAATAGTTTTAGTATCAGGACATTTCATTAGTTGTCCAATTCCCCTCTATGACTATTTTTATTCCATCCAGCTCTACTCTTTGTTTTAACCTAAAAGGTTGGCCCCTTTGAACTATATTACTCAAGTTGCTTTGCAACTGTCTTCCTATTGAGTATGGCAAATGGGTAACACAGGAGATCAGAGGGCAGAGGAGAATCAGGTTTTAGTATTTTTGCTTTTCTTTCTGTGCTCTGAGCCACAAAATACATGTAAATAACAGATAAGTTGCCACACTCTGGAGGCTCTGCCTTGCTTGTCCAGGTGGACCTCAGAGATCTGACCAAAGAAGATGAATAAAGTTGCTCAATTTCCTTTCTTCCATAATGCATTGATCTAATGTCATTTTCATTCTTCTCCTGCTCTTGCCTCATGTTCTTTTTTCTTTCTGGCATACTTATATAATTATGAATTTTAAAGTATATTTCATTAAAATTTTCATTCAAGAAATTTACATATAGAAAATTGCAAAAATTTTAAGTATCAGTCAGATGAATTTTCACAAAATAAACACATTCATGTAAGCATTTTACAGAATAGGAACTAGAACATCCCCTAGAATCACAGAGGCCTCCTTGTATCCCCACATCACTACTCCTAAAGATAAAGAATATCCTGGTTTTAATGTCAGATATTGGTTTATTCTTTTTGAATTTATATAACAGGATCATATAACATATATCATTTTGCATCTGGCTTCTTGCACTCAATCTTGTATTTCTGACATTCATCACCTTCCCTCATTCTATTTCATTGTCTTCCTCTCTCTTGTAAAAAGAAAGAGAAATCATTTAAAAATCTAGACTTTTTTTTTTTTCATTCTCTTTTTGCTGAATAGTCATAGCATAGAATTCTTTTCTTGTTGGGTTTTATTAAAGTAACTTCCAAAATTTTCAGCCAGTTACTTGCAGACACAGATACCCATTTTTCTTGCACTTTAAGCCCTTTCTCCAAGCTGTGAGTATTATCTGATGATTTCATTATTATGGACTTTCCATACAGTGTTCAAACCCGAGTTCAAAGTTTTCCTTCCTGGCACAAGTTTTGTAGCTTCATGCTTCACTCAACTCCAGTAAAAAACATGGCAATCTTTTTTAGCTTAACTATAGTTAACATAACATATTATACTAGTTTTAGCTATGCAACATAATGATTTGACATTAATAAACATTATGAAATGATGACCGCAATAAGTTTAGTCACTGCCTGTCTCCATATAAAGTTATCACAGTATTATTGACTCTATTCCCTAGGTTGTACTTCACATCCATGTGACATTTATTTTCCAACTAGAAGTTTACACATATTAATCCTTTTCAACTATTCTACCTATTTTTAACCCCACCTTCCTCTAGCAACCACCAGTTTTATGTACTTATGACTTTGTTTCTATTTTCTTTGTTCATTTTTTTCTTTGTTTCATTTTTTTTAGCTTCTACATGTAACTAAAATCATGGTATTTGTCTCTTTGCTTTATTTTTTTCACTTAGTGTAATACCCTGTACATCTACCCATGTTTTGACAAATGGCTAGGTTTCATTCTTTTTTATGGCTGGGTAATGTGTGTGTGTGTGTGTACACACACCAATTATATGGGAGATGCCAGGAATGGCCCCCAATTCCTGTACCGATGGATGAAAGATTACTTCAAACTTTGCTGTGAAAGAGAGAAGAAGGCAAGGAGGTCAATGCTCAGAGATGAAGACCCTTTGCTTTTCTTTGCTCTTGCTTTTATTGTTCCTTCAGGATAATCACAAATCTTTAACACTGTTTCTCAAGCATTGGTGTGTGACAAAGGGAACTGGAACTAGGAGGATCTGTTTATGGGAAAGATACCAAAAGCTAGTCTACCTGTTCTAGGAGTTCTGCTAAACATAGCCTAAGGGACAGTGGGTACATCTCTTTAGATCACAGGGCTGCTTTTTGGGCTAAGAAAGCTTCTTGGAAGGCAACTCCCCACAGCATTCCTACAGCAGAATATAACATGTGCCTTGGCATTCGAAAGGCCTATGCCCTACTCCAAAGCCTTCCCTTACCCTCAGTGGCCTCAGTGTTACATTTTAGCAAGCCAGGTATTGTGGATGATTTCATGATCATCGTTAACCCCAACAGGGATGCAAATATTGTATAGAATACAGTATCGCTCTGTGTGTGTGTTATCTTCTTGATATATTCATGTAACAATGAACATTTAGGTTGCTTCCATATCTTGGCTGTTGTAAAATATTCTATAATAAACTTAGGGATGTGTATACCTTTTCAAATTAATGTTTATATTTTCTTTAGATAGATAAGATGTTTTCTTTAGATAGTTATTCCAGAGGTGGAATTACTGGATCATATGGTATTTCTATTTTAATTCTTTGAAGAACTTCCGTACTATTTTCCATAGTGGCTAAAAATGTATATTCTCACCAACAGTACGTGGGGGTTTCCTGTTTTCCACATCTTTGCTAATATGTTATTTCTTCTCTTTTTGGTGCTAACCATTCTGACAGATGTGACATGAAATCTCTTGTGGTTTTTATTTGTACTTCCTTGATTATTAGTGATACTAACTTTCTATTTGTCTATTAGTCATGTATAAGTCTTTCTTTAGGAAAATAGCTATGGGTCTCTAAGTACATTTTTAAATATTATTGGGTTTTTGGTGTTGAGTTGTATGAATTATTTATATATTTTGAATATTAACCCTGTATCAGATACATCATGTACAAATATCTTCTCATATATAGTAAGGTGCCCTTTCATTGTGTTGATGGTTTCCTTCACTGTGAAAAAGTTTTTTAGTTTGATGTAGTCCCATTTGCCTATGTATTTTTTGTTGTCCTTCCTTAAGAAACAGATCAAAAACTATTATTGCTATGACAAACATCAGAAAGTTTACTGCCTATGTTTTCTCTTAGGAGTTTTATGGCTTCAGGTGTTACATTTAGATCTTTTATTCATTTTCATATATGGTTTAAGAAAGTGGTCCAGTTTAAGTCTTTTGAATGTGGCTTTCCAATTTTCCTAACACCACTTATTGAGGCAACTGTCTTTTTCCTACTGTATATTTTTACCTCATTTGTTACAGATTTACCATATAAGTGTAGATTGTTTCTGGGCACTTTATTCCATTCCATTGATTTGTGTCTTTTTCTGTGTGAATACCATACTATTTTGATGACTATAGCTTTGTAGTATAGTTAGAAATCAGGGAACCTGTTACCTCTAGCTTTGTTCATCTTTCTCTGGATTGCTTTGGCAACTTGGGATATTTTGTAGATTTTTTGTTGTTGTTTGTTGTTTGTTTCTTTTTTGTTTTGTTTTGTTTTTAGGATTATTTGTTTTTTAGGATTATTTGTTCTAGTTCTGTGAACAATAACATCGGTATTTGATAGGGATTGCATTGAATCTGTAGTTTCCTTAGTATGGACTTCTACCAATATTAATTCTTCCATTCCATAAGCATGGTATATCCTTCCATTTATTTGTGTCATCTTAAATTTCTTTCATTAATGTCTTACAGTTTTCAGAAAATGGGTTTTTCACCTCCTTAATTAAATTTATTCCTACGTATTTTATTCTTTTGGTTGCAATTGTAAATTATTTTAATTTCTCTTTCTGATAGTTTATTAACAGTATTTCTATATACTATTTTCTGTATATATAGCAACAGTTTTCTGTATATTGATTTTGTATCCTGTAACTATACTGAATCTAGTATAATATCTTGTGCAGGGAGTGACAGTTTTACTTCTCCCTTAAAATGTGGATGCATTTCTTTCTTTTTCTTGTCAAATTGCTGCAGCTTGGACTTCCAGTACTATGTTGAATTGTTGAATAAAAAGAGAGCTAATGGTCAACCTTGTCCTTTTTTTTTTTTTTTTTTAAATCTTAAAGTAAAAGCTTTCAGGTTTTCACCAGTGGGTAAATGTAAACTGTGTGTTTATCATATGTGTATTATAATGTTGAGCTCTTTCTTCCACACTCAATTTTTGGGAAGTTAGTTTTTTTTCATAAATGAATATTGAATTTTGTCAAATGCTTTTTCTACATGTGCTGAGATCATATAATTGATATCTTTCATTTGGTTCATGCAGTGTGTCATGCTAATTGATGTGCAGATACTGAATTATCTTTTAAATCCCTGGAATAAGTTCCACTTTATCATGGTGTATAGATGTTTGTGTTTGTTGTTGTTGTTTGTTTGTTTTTTATGTATTGTTGAATTTGTTTTGCTAATATTTTATTGAGGATTTTGTATATATTTTCATCAGGGATATTGCCTGTAATTCTTTTGTTATTGTTTTGTGTCTTTGCCTGGTTTTGGTATTAGGTAATGACGGCCTTGTAGAATTAATTTGGAAGTGTTTATCCTGTTCAGTTTTTTGGAATAGTTTTTCAAGGAAAGGAGGAATTAATTCTCCTTTACATGTTTGTTAGATTTCACCTGTGAAGCCACATGACCCTGGACTATTCTTTACTTGCAGTTTTTTCATTACTGATTTAATTTTATTGAGACATGTTTTTTGGCCTAATGTGTTATGTCTTGGAGAATGTTCCATGAACATTGATAAGCATGCCTTTCTGGATGGAATGCTTCTGAATATATCTATTGACTTCATCTGGTCTAATGTGTCATTTAAGGCCCCAGTTTTCTTTATTTTCTGTCTGGGTGAAATATTCATTGGTGGAAGTAAGGTGTTAAAGTCCCCTCATATTGTATTCCTGTCAATTTCTCCTTTTATGTGTGTTAATATTCAGTATAATAGTTTAGATCCCCCTATATTGGGTGTAGAGATATTTACAATTGTTATATCCTCTTATTGGGTTGATCATTTTATCATTATTGTTTCTTCCTCTCTTGTTATGAACTTTGTTTTTAAAGTTTATTTGTCTAAGTGTTGCTGCTCCAGTTTTCCTTCATTTCCAGTTGCATAGACTATCTTTTTCCATGTTTATTTTCAGTCTGTATTTGTCTTTGGTCTTAAGTGAGTCATTTATAGGCAACTTACTGGTGGATCTTCTTTTTTTTTTTTTTTTTTTTTCCTTTTTTTTTCCACCTCCCTTTTTTTTTTTTTTTTTTTTTAAAGATTTTATTTATTTATTTGACAGAGAGAAATCACAAGTAGACGGAAATGCAGGCAGAGAGAGAGAGAGGGAAGCAGGCTCCCTGCTGAGCAGAGAGCCCGATGCGGGCCTCGATCCCAGGACCCTGAGATCATGACCTGAGCCGAAGGCAGCAGCTTAACCCACTGAGGCACCCAGGCGCCCAACCTTATATCTTTTATTGGATAATTTAGTCCATTTGCACTTAAAATAATGATAGACATGTACTTATTGCCACTTAATTGTTTTTTGGTTGTTTTGTAGTTCTTCTCTTGCTCTCTTCCTTTGTGAATTGATTAGTTTCTTGGTGTTATGTTTGGTTCTTGCCCTTTATGTTTTGCATATCTATTACAGGTTTTTGGTTTGTGGTTACCATGAGGTTTACATACAAAACTCTACGTTTGTAACAGTCTATTTTAAGTTGATGATTATTTAAATTGAAACATATTCTGAAAGTGCTAGATTTTTACTTTCCCTCCCCATATATTATGGTTTTGATGTTATATTTTACATCTTTTTAATTTTGTGTAATCCTTAATAATCCTTGCAGAAATAGTTTTACTACTTTTGTCTTTTAAACTCCATACTAGTTTTATGAGTACTTTATCTACTACCTTTACTATATGTTTGCTTTTGCCAGGGAGACCTTTTTCTTTCATAATTTTCTTCTAACTATAACCTCTTTTTCATCCACTTATGTCTCTTTAACATTTTTTGTAAGGTAGGTTTTGTGGTGATGAACTCCTTTGTCTGGGATATTATCTGTATTTCAATTCTGGGAAATAAACTTGCTAGTAAAATAGTCTTGGTTGTATTGTTTTGTTTTGTTCTGTTTTTCCAACTCTTTGAACATATCATGCCATTCTCTTCTGGCATGGAGTTTCTGTTGGAAAATCATCTTCTAACATTAGGGGTTTATGTCATTTGTATCTAGGTGCTCTTCTCTTACTGCTTTTGGATATCTATCTTTAATTTTGACTTTTTATAATTATTTTGTGTCTTGGTGTAGACCTCATTGGGTGCATCTTGGTTGTGACTGTGCTTCCTGGACACACATGTCTGTTTCCTTCTACAGGTTAAGGAATTTTTTAGCCTTTATTTCTTTAGATAAGTGTTTTTGCCCCTTTCTCTTTTTTCCCTCCTTCTAGGAAACCCTTAATGCAAATATTAGTATATTTGATATCATCAAGTGGTATCTTAAAATATCCTCATGTTTTAATTTTTTTATTTTTGCTGTTCATTTGAAAATTTTTCTTACCCTGATTTCCAAATTGTTGATTTATTCTTGTGTGTAATTTAATATGTCATCAATTCCCCCAGGGTATTATTCATTTCAGTTATTGTATTCATCAGTTCTGACTCATTCTCTTTGTTTGTTTGATTCTTCAATGTCTTAAATTCTTTTTTCATCAGTTCTTCTTTGAACATTTTTCTGAACATTACTTTAAATTCTTTGCTGGATTGTTTATCTCAATTTCATTCAATTGTTTTTGTTTTGTTTTATTTTTCGTGAAGTTTTATGTTGTTTTTCATTTGGAACATACTCCTCTGTCTCTTCATTTTGTCTGACTCTCTCTGTTTTTATGTAATGGGAAGCTGAGCTATGTCTCCTGGTCTTTATGTAGAGTTTCCTGTGCGACCCAGAAACTCAAACCTCTCTGATTAGGTGCTGGCTAGACCCAGGTGCTCAAGTGATATCCCGTGTGTGGGCTGCATATACCCTTCTTTTGTAGCTAAACCACAACTACTGTGGATGTGCTGGTAGAAGGGATGGCCTCCAGTGCAGCTGGCTGTAAGGTCAAGCCACAGCTGTTGGGAAAATGCTGGGAGGATGGGTCTGGCCCTCATGGGCAGGATCCACTTTGGTGTAGTGTTAGCCCAAGTTGGGGCCAACCCCTTGGGGTGGCAGAGTGGGAGGCACTTTAAGGTGTACTGGTACTGAGAGGGCTTCCCACTGGATGCAGAGATACAGCTTTGGGGTGTATCTTTCTCAGCTGGGGCTGCCTACCAGGAACAGGAACTGCTTTGGAGGCTTACCTGCCTGGGCAGGTGGGTTAGGCATGACAGGTCCACCGGGGAATAGTGGGGAGGGTGAACAATGCTAAAAAGGTAGATGGAAAGTATCAGAAAGAGTGCCTGGTAGTGCCAAGTCAGCTAGGTAGGAAAGTGAAAAATTGATGTCTAGGAGCATGTCTATTCCTGGAGAAATTTCCTATAGATCCTTGTTTGTCCAGCACATGCCATGAAATTAGTAAGTCTCCTTTATGTATGGTACAGAACCTTTTCAAACTGCTGCCTCTTTGCTGGATCTTGGAGTGAGTGATTTTGGGTGCAGGTACTTTAAAAGTTGAGTCTTGGTTTCCTATTGCCTTCCAGCTCTCCAGGATTTAAGTCCCACTGATTTTAAAAGCCAAACATTATGGGAGCTTTTATTCTTTATTCAGTCAGGGATGTCTTATGTAAGTAAGGCTTGAACCTCTCATTTATCAAGGAATATGCTTGAGTTTGTGATATCCCTCCCACTAGTGAGGTTTTTGTGCCAAGAATGTTTGCTCTGAATAGACCTTATCTTTGCCCTTCCTAAATGCTTTAATATGTTTATAAATACATACATACATTTATTTACTTATTATTAATTTATCTATATTTAAAACATTTTTAGTTGTGAATGAGCTGTTCTATTAGACTTTGTTCTCAGAAAAAGTCTGAGAAATACAAAAATACAACTATATGTAGTTGTATTTTTGGTGAATCTGTGGGAGGAGGTAAGCTCAGGTGATTGTGATCTCTCAAAATTACAGTGATGTTTTAAAACCTTTTTGCATCCCAAAGAAGTTGAACTACCTTTTATATTACTTGTTACATTCTCATTCCAGAGTCTCAATGTCATCATATGCCCAAGTCTTTCTACCATTTCAGTCATAGTGAACATCTTTACTCCCTTTAAGGAAACAATGCAACCTTCTGTAAAAATCAATGGATTTTGTTCAGTGAGTGTATCAGTCACTCTCTGTTGATTCCTGTCTGGGTAACAAAGACAAAAAAATTTTTGTGGTTATCAACATAAAAACAAAAGAAAGAAAGAAAGAAAGAAAGAAAGAAAGAAAGAAAGAAAGAAAGCGAGCACTAGAATACAACTTTGGCTTCCTTATTGAACTATCCACTCTTGAGCTTTACATTACCTAGAGGCTCTGATACTATCACAGTATTAGCCATAACCTCATCTCTCTCCACTATTACTACTCACGTAAGGTTAAGGCCCATTAATCTCTACCAGCTTAAATATACAGTTGTGCTTTCCTGATTAAAGCTAGTGATTTATAGTAAGATAAGCAGACATGGTATTACAGCAAATTTTTCACACTGAATTCTCTATTCTTAAGTTTTTATTTTAAACCTGGGGAAGCTTAAGAATATAGTTCCTTATAAGAAAGTGAGATCATCCATTATCAGATCAGTAATACATATAGAGTATTATGATGGTCAAAAACATTAATTAAAATGTCTATTATAAGGTAATTCAAAACCCTATCATACTAGCAATTGGATTTTCCTTTATTTTTCCAGTATTCCCTCTTTTTTCTCTATTCCCATATAACCCCTCTATCTGTTCTTACATTATCCCTACCATAGTCCTAAAGTTACATTCCTTTCAGGTTCCATTTTCTTTAGAAGTTACATCCATGAAAAGAATGATCAATTTTCTAATTTAAATGTTGAATAAAGAAACTTAAAATCTTCGAAGAGATATAAAACAAACAAACAAAAAATCTTTGCAAACTTGAGCTGCTTCCCATGTCTTACAATTGTTGATTTATCATAACAGTTTGTTTCTTTACTCCTTTTAAACATGAATAAAGAGAAGAAATGTGTGACGACCTAAAGTAACATCCTGCTATATCTGTAAACATAAGGAATTTGAACTGGTTTAAAAATGTGACTTAATTAACAATCACAATGTCTTACAATATAAGTTTTCAAAATGTAAATTTTTTAAGATCAATTTTTCCCCAATACTTTCTCTATGCCAATTTGGAGGGCTAATTTTGAAATAATAGATAGTAAATTAGATGAATCACTTAAAGCTGATATGAGGAAGATAAGTATACTTGGGTGAGCTACTAAAAATCATCAACAATGAAAAGGAGATACAAACAACACATTCTTTCTCAGTAGTAGTATCAATCACATATTTATTCTGCTTCCATATAGACAAAATAAGTAACAAATAAAAAACAGCACCATACAGGCTAAGTAAAAAGTTTATGTGATGTATTAGGTAATTCATGAAGGACTTCATGGACAAAATATGAGTTGTAAAGAGCATTTTTCAATTGAGTAGTGGGAGGAATAAGGACTGACATATAGAGTATAAAAGTGTAGAGACAATAATGAAATCAACAACAACAACAGAACAGTCAACTACATGGTTATATTTGAAAATGTGTTTGTTTACCTCAATGCTTCATCCCTAAATATATGTAAAGATAAATGAGCAATTTCCTAATGATAACATGAAAATAGATCTGATACATTTTGGAAGACATTTGCCTCAAACACATTTATTATGATTTTTCAAGATAAAATAACTTTGTATATCATGAAAACATTCTTATGTGACTTGTAAATCCACCTGATAAATGTTAGAAAATACCTTAACATATTCCATTTTCTCTCAAGTAGTATTCTTTGATTCTCTTAAAATCTATTTCCAAAATATACATTTTAGAACATCAAAAGGTTATGCAAATACAGGTAGAAAATTAATCTTGAAAACTCAAGGAGAAACTGTGGCCTTCTATTTGAATTTGAGATTTCTAATAGAAACACAGTAGAGTAAATTCAAAGAACATTTTTTTTTTTTTGTCTACTTCAGTAAGCTAGTTGGAAGACCATCAGACAGTGAAATAAAGGAATACACACAGGATAGTTTCCATATTCACATACATAAAATTAGGATATGACAACAGAGAATATACAGAATTTTAAATTGTATGAAATTTTATTAGCCAATATAATATTTCAGTTGGCCAGAAACCTTCATTTGAATTCCATTATTATCTTCAAAAGCATTCTCATTATGGAACAGTGATATAAATATGTACATTTCCCAAAATACTTTGGGGAAAAAAAATGGCAAAAGTCTATCTCTTTTAAGATAAAGTTACTAAACACTAAGAAACAACTCTTTTCAAATTCCAGTAAAACAGGGATAAACTACAGGGCTGTTGAAGGGCAGAGGGTCCATATACACTAGGGAGTATTATGTCTCCATCAGAAAGGATGAATATCCAACTTTTGTAGCAACATGTGTGGGACTGGAAAAGATTATGCTGAGTGAAATAAGTCAAGCAGAGAGAGTCAATTATCATATGGTTTCACTTACTTGTGGAGCATAACAAATATCATGGAGGACATGGGGAATTGGAGAGGAGAAGGGAGTTGGGGGAAATTGGAAGGGGAGGTGAACCATGAGAGACTATGGACTCTGAAAAACAATCTGAGGGGAATGAAGTGGTGGGGGGGTGGGAGGTTGGGGTACCAGGTGGTGGGTATTATAGAGGGCACAGATTGCATGGAGCACTGGGTGTGGTGCAAAAATAATGAATACTGTTATGCTGAAAATAAATAAATTTAATTTAAAAAAATACCAAAAAAAAAAAAACTACAGGGCAAGTTAGCCATTGACAAGACTACAAAATCAGTTGCGTATGTGGCCAGAAAAGGAAGCAGCATCTTAGGCAGGCAGTAGGAACATTAGCCATATTATTGTCATTTAGAAAATGGGAGTTAGAGTAGCTATCCCTTCAGACACCAAATATCAAATGTCTAAGGACATGCCCAAAATAAAATGCACATGTATGTATCAGTCAGAGGCAGATATTACTTCACACTGATAACTAGTGAATTTCAGTGTAGATTTATGACAGGCTTTAAGATATCTTAAGACATTGCTTGGATTCTGTCAGTGATCAACAAAGAAAGTGACCACATGTTAACTCAATTTTCAAGCTAGTGCCTATAATTTTTTCTAAGGACAAGGGACAAATAAACAATTCTCTTAAGAAATGAATGTTTTTATTATAATTAAGTAATCCTTTAAATTTTATAATTCTCTTAATTCTGTTATGTTCAATTCCTTTATTTTATACTTCTACAAGAATAATTTCTCCAACCTTAATAAGTATAGCAATACTTATTATATATACTGTATATACTGTATATAGCTATACTTATTATATATACTGTATATAGCTATACAAAAAATATTTGCATGCTTTGTCAGTCCAGTGAAAAATCTACAGTGAGCTCCATTATATTATGATTAAAAGTTCACTCTACATAAACATATTCTGTGGCTATACAATGTTTCCAAATGCTATATTCTGTGTCCCCATATTTTTACTCCAACTAAAATAAATATTTTTTTAAAAACACTACTAATGTAATATCACTATCAACCATATAAAAATAAAGTCTTATAAGGAAATGACATAAACAAATGTATGACAACAAACTAGATAACAGATGAAATGGATAAATTCCTTGCAAGACCCAGATATACCAAAACTAAGTCAAGTAGAAATAGAAAACCTGAATAGACCTATAACAAGTAAAGAAATTGTATTCATAGTTTTAAAAACTTACAACGAAGAAAAGTTCAGGTAGATGGCTTTACTTATGAATTATACCAAAAATTTAAGGAATTGGTGTCAATTTTTCATAGAGAGTCCCCCCCCCCCCAAAGAACACATTTTTACTCATTCTATAAGGGCAGTATTATAATAATACTAAGGTCACACAAAACATCATAAGAAAACTAAAGGCTGATCTTTCTTTAGAATATAGACACAAAAATCATCAATAGTACTACAGTAGCAAACTGAAAATAACAACATATAAAAAAGGATTGCACAACATAACCAAGTGAGGTTTATCCCAGAAGTGTAAAGTTGGCTTAACATACCAAAATCATATAATGTAATAAGCCATATTAAGTAGAATAAAAGCCAAAAGCCACATGATCATCTGAATATATATATATAAAAATAAGTAGACAAAACCTGACACCATTCCACGATAAAAGCACTCAATAAACTAAAAATAAAATTTTCTCAATGTGAAAAAGGACACCTATTAAAAACCCCCAATTAATATTATACTTACACGTAAAAGATTGAATACTTTCTCCTCTAGATCAGGAAAAAAGACAAAGATAACTATTTTATCAATGTATTCACATCACACTGGAGTTTCTAAACATAGTAATTAGACAATAAAATGAAAGAAAATAAGAAAATCATCCAGACTGGAGGGAAGAAAATATTATCTCTATTCACAGGTGACATGAGTTTGTACATACACACATACACACATACACACACTCTCTCTCTCTCAGGAATCCTCCAAAACCTCTTGGAATTAAAAAGGTAACTTAGATTATAGAGCCAAGATCAATATATGAAATCAATTATTTTCTATATAGTATGAATGAGTCATTCTGAAAATGAAATTTAATAGGAATTCTGCTTACAATAGTATTGTAATGAATAAAACATTTAAAAATCAATTTAACAAAATAGAGATTTGTTTTGAGAACTACAAAATATTGAGAGAAATTAAATGACAAATAAAATGTACCCCATGAATCAAAACATTTAATATTGTCAGTGATGGCAGTGTTTCTGACATTGACATGAAAATTAAAATTCCTATAAAAATCTCAGTTTTCTTTCATAAACTAACAAGATGATTCCAGAATTCATATGGAAATACAAAGGACCCCAAAGGGTCAAAACTATCTTGAAAAGGAAAAATAGAGTTGGAGGACATACACTTCTTGATATTGAAATTTATTATGAAATTATAATAATATATACAATGTAATATATTTATAAACCAATGGAATATAGTTGACATTCCAGACATAAATACTTACATTTATGGTCAGTTTTTAACACTAAGCACTTTTTAAACTTTTTTTTAACTTTTTTAAATTTTTTTAACACTAAGCACTAAGTGAAATTGAAAGTGAAATTTTAAGTACTAAGAAAATTGAATGGAAACTAGGCTTTTTAAAAAATGGACAACAGGATATGCACATGGAAAAGCATGAAACTGAAACCATTTCTTACACCATACATAAAAATTAACACAAAATGGACCATAGATCTAAATGTAGGTGCTAAAACTATAGAACTCTTAGAAGAAAACTGAAATCTACCTATTGGATTGGTAAAGCCTTTTTATAATATAACACCCAAAGCACAAGATGAATTGAACATGAAAATTAAAAGATACTGTGCTTTGAAGTAATCTTTAAGATACTTCCAAGTGAAAAGACAACTCATATAATGGCAAAAATCTTTTCAAATCATGTCTCATGAGGAATTAGCATCTGTAATATATAAAGAGCTCTTACAACTCAATAATTTTTAAAAAATCCTTGTTTCCTTGTTTTTTATTAGAAGTACAAAATAAGTGAAAAAAGAAAGGGAGTAAAATGTTTAAATTTGGATTTTAAGAGACACTTTGTTGGTGCTGTCAGTTACGCAACTGCCTCCTGGTTTTGACTCAGGTCATGATCTCAAGGGCATAGGATCAGACCCAGCATGAGGCTACATGCTCAGTAGAGAGTGTGCTGGAGATTTTTCTCCCTCTCTCTCTGCCTTTCCTGTTCATGCTCTCTATAATCTTTCTCTCTCAAATGAATAAATCTTTACAAATAAATAAATTTGGATTTTAAACTTATTACAGCCAATGGCAAGATACATGGTATATCTTGAAAAAGGGGGTGACATATGTAGGACGGAGGGAAAGCCTATTAATGCTCAGAAGGTAAAGAAGTAAGACTAAGGTAGTCATCTATGTGGGTGATCAAGACACAGGGATATGAGTAGAGAGGAAGGCAGTGAACCAGAAACCAAGTTGTTCAATGAATAAGTGGGAGTGACTGGGATGTTACATGGTGGAAGAAACAATCAGAATTTTAGGAGAATTCCAGGAAGGATCAGATAGTAGCCACTCTATACATAAGTGAAATCATATTTGTCTTTCTCTGACTGACATATTTCACTTAATATTATACTCTATAGATCATCCATGGGGTTGCAAAGGCAAGATTTCATTCTGTTTTGTGGTTGAATAATAGTTCATTGTATATAAATACCATATCTTCTTTATCCACTCATCTATAGATAGATACTTGGGTTACTTCAATAATTTGGCTATGGTAAATAATGCAGCAATAAATACAAGGTTCATACACTTTTTTTCAAATTAGTGTTTTCATATTCTGTGAGTAAATAGACAGGGAAATTATTGGATCTATGGTAGTTCTACTATTTATTTTTTTATGAAACTCCATATTTTTTCCCCACAGGGTTGCACCAGTTTACATTCCCACCAGTAATATACAATAGTTCCTTTTTTCTCCATATTTTTGCCAACACTTGTTGTATCTTGTATTGTTGACTAGCCATTCTAACAGATGTGTGGTGATATCTCATTGTGTTTTTGACTTGTTTTTCCTGATGATTAGTAATGTTGAACTCTTTTCATGTGTCTGTTGGCCATCTGAATACCTTCATTGGAGAAATACCTCTTTATGTCTTCTGCCCATTTTTAAGTTGAATTATTTGGGAGTGTTGTTTTTTGTTTTTGGTTTTGGTATTGACATATAAGTTCTTATATATTTTTAATACTAACACTTTTTTATATATACCATTTGCAAATCGTCTCTCATCTAGTAGGTTGTCTTTTACTTTATTGGTTGTTTCCTTTGCTATGCAGAAGCTTTGGGTTTTTTTAAATGTTGTCCCAAACGTTTATTTTTGCTTTTGTTTCTCTTGCCTCAGAAGAAATAACCACAAAAAATATTGTTATGACCAAAATCAGAGAAATTACTATCTGTGCTCTCTTCTAAGATTTTGTTTGTTTGTTTGTTTCAAGTCTCACATTTAGGTACCTAACCATTTTGAGTTTATTTTGTGGGGTGTAAGGAAGGGGTCCATGAGGAGAGAAGATAGCAGAGAGTAGGGGACCCTATTTCAAGCAGTCCCCTGAATTGAGCTGGTATCTTCTGAACAATTTTGGACAACCAAGAAATCAGCATGAGATGTAAAGAGCTATATCCGGATCTCTCCAAAAAGAATATCTCTGGTAGTTGGTCTCAAGGTATGAAGCGAGGAGCCATGATTCTACAGGCTGATATCAGAAGATAAACTGAAGATGGAAGGAGAGTCTGGGATCCTGTGCCATTGGAGCACGGAAGTCTCCCATGCTGAAAACCAACACAGACTTGCAAACTGGTAGCAGTGGGCAAAGGACGTTAGGGCAGTCTCTCAGAATAGAACCTGGAGCTTCAGGGTCATATGTGTGAGCCAGGGGTGCTTGCACTTTTAGAAGCACAAAGGGATGTTCCCATACCTGGAAACAACAGCTGGGAGTGCTGCTGTGGGGCACACAACCCAGGATGCTGCAGTTTTTAACAGTACAGACAGAAACAGAGACAGTGTAACCTAGAGAGCTCATTGAGAGAAGACTGTGATCTTTCTATTCTGAGACAGAGGTCTGGATACAGTCACTTCTGTTCTGACTCTGGGAAGAGATGTGGAAAGCTGCCAGAGAACAAAAGCTCCCCCCAAAACAGTTTTCACTGAGCCCACACTGCCCCCCAAGGAGGCAGGGCAACTCTGCCCAAACAGGGTTGCCTGAATAACAGCACAGCAGGACCCTCCCCCAGAAGACAGGTTGCAAGAACAAAAAGTTGACAACTCTAATATTCCTATAAAACAGGTGCCTCTTGCTTGGGTTGTGGTCAGTAATTTGGACTCTGTACTTTCCCTTAACCATCCCTCAACAGAATGACTAAGAGGAGAAACCCCCAACAAAGCAAGGATTTAGAGACTGGTTTCTGCCACAGAACTAATGGATATGGTTATAACTAAGATGTCGGAAATTGACTTCAGAGTAACAATTATCAAGGCAATATCTAAGCTTGAGAAAAATAGTAATGACAATATAGAATCTCTAAGAACAGAAATGAAATCTAATCATGCCAAACTTAAAAATGCTATGAATGAAATGCAGTCTAAATGGATAATTTGACAGCTAAGGTAAATGAAGCAGAAGAATAAATTAGTGAGATAGAGGATAAAATGATAGAAAATAAGGAAATTGAGATGGCATGGGAAAAATGAATTAAAACCCAAGGAATCAAACTGAGAGAGTTCAGTGACTCAATGAAATGTTCCAATATCAGAATTATTGGAATCCCTGAGGGGGTGGAGAGAGAGAGAGATGTCTAGAAGATATACTCAAGCAAACTGTAGCTAAGAACTTCCCTAATCTGGGGAAGGAAACAAGCATTCATGTCCAAGAGGCAGAGATGACTGCTCCCAAGATCAATGAGAAAAGAGCAATGTCACAACATATAACAGTAAAATTTACAAATCTTAGATCCAAGGAAACAATCTTGAAAGCAGTGAGGGGGAAGAGATTCCTTACCTATATAGAGAGGAACATCAAAATAACATCAGACCTGTCCACAGATACCTGGAAAACCAAAAAGGGCTGGCAAGACATATTCAGGGTACTAAATGAGAAGAACATGCATGCAAGGATACTTTATCTAGCAAGGCTGTCATTTGGAATGGATGGAGACATAAGGAGCTTCCAGGACTGGCAGTAACTGAAAGAATATGTGACTACCAAGCTGCTCCTGCAAGAAATATTAAGGGGAGTTCTATATAAGAATTATAGTTAGAGATACAGTATTAATATTAATACAGAATTAATTAATTAGTCAGCTAATTAATTAATTAGTATTAATACAGAATTAAGTTAGAGATACAGAAGGACACTGCATCATGCTAAATGGGTCCATCCAACAAGATGATCTAACAACTGTAAATATCTATGCCTCCAACATGGGAGCAGCCAACTACATAAGCCAACTGTTAACCAAAATAGAGAGACATATTGATAATAATACACTTATAGTAGAAGATCTCAATTCTCCACTCTCAGCAATAGACAGATCATCTAAGCAGAAAATCAACAAAGAAACAAGAACTTTAAATGATGCACTGGTCCAGATGGACCTCATAGATACATACAGAACATTCCACTTTAAAACAACAGAATACTCATTCTCCTCAAGTGCAGATAGAACTTTCTCCAGAATAGACCACATACCACATCATAATAATGTCTCAACCAATACCAAAAGATTGACATTATCCCCTGTATTTTCTCAAAGCATAATGTTCTGAAACTGGAACTCAATTACAAGAAAAAGTTTGGAAGAAACTGAAATATTTGGAAGCTGAAGTCCATCCTGCTCAAGAATGCTTGGGTCAGCCAGGAAATCAAAGAAGAAATTGAACAATTCATGGAAACCAATGATAATGAAAACACATTGGTCCAAAACCTATCAGATATTGCAAAAGTGGCCCTAAAGGAGAAATATATAACCATCCAAGCCTCACTCAAAAAAAAGAAAAAAAAAAGAAAGAAAGAAAGAAAAAAGAAAAATCCCAAATACACAAATTAACTTTTATGCCTGAAAGAACTGGAGAAAGAACAACAAATAGAACCTAAGCCATGAATAAGAAGAGAAATAATTAATATGAGAGCAGAGATCAATGAATGAGAAACCAGAAATATGATAGAACACATCAACAAAGCTAGAAGCTTGTTCTTTGAAACAATTAATAAGATTGATAAACCACTGGCCAGATTTATTCAAAAGAAAAGAAAAAAAAACCCAAATTAATAAAATTATTAATGAAAGAGGAGATATCATGACTAACACCAAGGAAATTGAAACAATTATTATAAATTATTAACAATAACTATATGCCAACAAATTAAGCAACATTGAAGAAATGGTTGACCTCCTGGAAACCTATAAACTACTAAGACTGAAACAGGAAGAAATTGACAGCCTGAATAGATGAATACCCAATAAGGAGGTTGAAGCAGTGATCAAAAACCTCACAGAAAACAAGAGTCCGGGACCTGATGGATTCTCTGGGGGAATTCCACCAAATATTCAAAGAATAAATAGTACCTATAATCCTAAAGCTATTTCAAAAACTAGAAACAGAAGCAAAACTTCCAAACTCATTCTATGAGGCCAGAATTATCATGGTCCCCAAAGCAGGCAAAGACCACATCAAAAAGGAAAATTTCAGACCAATATCCCTGATGAATATGGATACCAAAATTCTCAACAAGATCATAGCTAATAGGATTCAAAAATACGTTAAGAGGATTATCCATCACAACTAGATGGATTTATTCCTGGAATGTAAGGGAATTGAACCTTCAACATTTACAGATCAACCAGTGTGATAGAACACATAAATAAGAGAAGAGAGAAGAACCATTTCATCCTCTCAATTGATGCAGAAAAAGCATTTGACAAAATATAGCATCCTTACACCCAATTAAAACTCTTTAGAAGGTAGGGACAGAGGGAACAATCCTCAATTTTATAAAAAACATCTATGAAAAGTCCACACCGAATATCATTCTCAATGGGGAAAAGCTGAGAGCCCTTCCCTTAAGATCAGGAACATGACAAGGATGCTCACTCTCACCACCATTGTTCAACCTAGTACTGGTAGTTCTAACAACAGCAATCAGACAACACAAAGAAATAAAATGTATTCAACTGGGAAAGAATAAACAAATTCTCTCTCTCTTCATAGATGACATGAAACTTTATGTGGAAAACCCAAAAGATTCCATCCTCAAACTACTAGAACTCATAGAACAATTCAGTAATGTGGCAGGATACAAAATCAGAAGTCTGTTGCTTTTCTATACACTAACAATTTAACTGTAGAAAGAGAAGTTAAGGAATCTATTCCACGTAGAATAGAACCAAAAACTTAAGTGTAATAAACCTAACAAAAGAAATAAAGGACCTATACTCTAGAAACTACAGAACACTTGTGAAAGAATTTGAAGAAGACCCCAAAAGATGAAAATACTTTCCATGTACATGGATCAGAAGAATAAACTTTGTTAAAATGTCTGTGCTGCCCAGAACAATCTATACTTTCAGCACCATCCTAATCCAAATACCAATGGCATTTCTCAAAATGCTAGAACAAACAATGCTAAAATTCTTATGTAACCAGAAAAGACCCCGAATCACCAAGGAAATGTTCAAACAGAAGAACAAAGCTGGGGGCATCCCATTGCCTGACTTCAAGCTATACTACAAAGCTGTGATCACCAAGACAACATGGTATTAACACAAAAACAGACACATAGATGATGGGACAGAATAGAGAGCCCAGATATGGACCCTCAACTCTATGGTCAACAAATCTTTGATGAATCAGGAAAAAAAAATCCAATGGAAAAAAGACAGTGTTTTCAATAAATGGTGTTGGGAAAATTGGAAAGTAATATACAGAAAAATGAACCATTTTCTTACACCATACACAAAGATAAACTCTAAGTGAATGAAAGACATTAGTGTGAGACAGTAATCCATCAAAGTCCTAGTGGAGGACATAGGCAGAAGCCTTTTAAACATCAGCCACAGCAACTTCTTTTAAGACATGTCTCCAAAGGCAAGGGAAACAAAAGCAAAAATGAACTTTTGAGACTTCATCAAGATAAAAATCTTCTGTACAACAAAGGAAACAGTAAACAAAACAAAGAGGTAACCCATGGAATAGGAGAGCATATTTACACCAATGACACTATAGATAAAGGGCTGATATCCAAGATCTATAAAGAACTCTCAAACTCAACACCCCCAAAAAACTAATAATCAAGTCAAAAATGGCAAGATACATGAATAGAAACTTCTCCAAAGAAAGGCATACAAATGGACAATAGACACATGAAGAAATGCTCAACTTTATTAGCCATCAGGGAAATTCAAATCAAAACCACACTGAGATACTATCTTACACCAGTGAGAATGTCAAAAATCGACAAGCAAGAAACAGTAAGCGTTGGGGAAGTTGTGGAGGAAGGAGAACCCTTATAGTGTTGATGGGAATGCAAGTTGGTACAACCACTTTGGAAAACAGTATGGACTTTTCTGAAAAAAGTTTAAAATAGAGCTACCCTATGATGCAGCAATTGCACTACTGGGTATTTAGCCCAAAGATACAGATATAGTGAAAAGAAAGGCCACATGCATCCCAGTGTTCACAACAGCAATGTCCACAATTGCCAACAACTCCTGCCACAACTGTGGAAGGAGCCAAGATGCCCTTCAATAGATGAATGGATAAAGAAGATATGATCCATATATACAATGGACTATTACTAAGCCATCAGAAAGGATGTATACCCAACATTTGCCTCAACATGGACGGAACTGGCAGAGATTATGCTAAGTGAAATAAGTCAAACAGAGAAAGTCAATTTATCATACAGTGTCACTTATTTGTGGAACATAAGGAATAGCATGGAGAATATTAGGAGAAGGAAGTGAAAAATGAAGGGGAAGAAATCAGAAGAAGAGGAGGTGAACCATGAGAGACTATGGACTCTGGGAATCAAAATGCAGGTTTTAGAGGGGATGAGAGGGAAGTAGGGGTGATACCTGGTGGTGGGTATTGAGGGCACATATTGCATGGAGCACTGGGTGTTATACACAAACAATGAATCATGGAACACTACATGAAAACTAATGATGTACTGTAGGGTGACTAAAATAACATAATAAAAAATTATTTTAAAAAGGAAGTCCATTTTCATTTTTTTGCATGTACCTGTACAGAAGCCCTAGCACCATTTGCTGAAGAGACTATTTTTTCTGTTGCATATTCTTGCCTCTTGAGCATATAATCACAGGTTTTTCCCTGGCTTCTCTATTCTTTTATTGATCTATGTATCTATTTTTGTGCCAGTATCACACTTTTTTTTTTAATTTATTTATTTGACAGACATAGATCAGAGAGCGAGGAGGAAGCAGGCTCCCCACTGAGCACAGAGCCTGATGCGGGACTCGATCCCAGGACCCTGGGATCATGACCCGAGCCGAAGGCAGAGGCTTAACCCACTGAGCCACCCAGGCGCCCCTGTATCATACTGTTTTGATCACTATAGCTTTGTAGGATATCTTGAAATCTAGGATTGTGACACCTCCTGTTTTGTTCTTTTTCAATATTACTTTCTATTTGGGGTCTTCTGTGGTTCCACACAAATTTTAGTATTTCTTCTAATTCTGTGAAAAGTGTTGTTTGTATTTTGATAGGGATTGCTAAATCTGTAGATTACCCTTTAATATGGACATTTTAACAACATTAATTCTTCTAATCCTGAAACATGAAACACCTTTTCTTTTGTGCTGTCTTCAATTTCTTTCATTAATAGTTTATAGTTTTCAGAGTACCAAGTCCTTAAATGTCCTGTAACATTCCCTTAATTGTCATTTTCTCTACTTCCTACATGCCCAGTTAACTATCAGATTTACATGTACCAACATGCCATTGTTCTGTAATCAGTATCTTTGCACAATAATGATCAATATGGCAATGTGAGTAATGTAATTATTCCTCATTTTATTGATGTAGCATTTGCTTTGCTTCATGGAAACAGGCATAAGAAATCAGTATTTCAGCCTAGTCAATGGGTATCTAGGCAATTGCCCAATACATTTTTATTTTCTTGGGTGACATTTAATTGCTGAGAAATTACAGTGTCAGTTTATATCTAATGGTTCCACATATATAAAAGATTGTTTACACTGCTAAATAAATTCTGCTATTAAATTTTTGCATACAATGTTTTATTAAAATAATCCTTTTGTTGATAGTACAATACAATTATCCATTCCTGTTTGGTTTGGAAATGCATTTTATTGCTTAGAAGTTTTTTTAAGTTATCTCTAATAGATTACTGATAGGAAATGTAGATAATTATTAAACCATTAAACTATTGAAAGCTCCAAATCTATTTCTACAAGGAGTTTCTTTTTTCATCTCAGATATATTCCAGAATAAGCATAGTTTTCTCTGATTTTACTTTATTATTTTCTTAAGGGGATAAAAGTAGCTTACAAGTTTGTATTCTTACACTTAACCTATTAATTCCATTTATTGACTATGTATTTTTTATTAGAGTATTTGTTTTGTGCTTCAGATTTCTTTTCTTTAAAATTCCCTTTATCTTCATGATTGTTGTATATGCATAGAGAAAATGCTTACCTACAAATTGGAATACATTTATCAAGTTTCTATATAGATATTGCTTTTCAATTTAAATCTCAAAGAATTCTAAGGAAAATGTGAAAATATTTATGTAAAATATAGGTTAGAATTATCTGGCCTCAACCAGTACAAAAAGACTGCTTTTTTGCCTGATTTGTGACACAGCATGTGATAGATTCTGGGGAATGATCCATGTGCGCTCAAAAAGAACGTATAGTCTGTTGCTTTAGGATGAAGTGCTCTGAATGTACCTGTCAACTCCATCTGCTCCAGTTTCATTCAAAGCCATTATTTCCTTGTTGATTTTCTGTTTTGATGATCTATCCATTGCTTGGAGTAGGATGTTAAAGTCCCCTACTATTATTGTATTGTTATCCATGAGTTTCTTCATGCTTGTTATCAATTGATTTATATATTCAGGAGCCCCCAAATTAGGGGCATAAATATTTATATTTGTTATAACTTGTTGGATAGGCTCCTTTATTATTATATAGTGCTCTTCTTCATCTCTTGTTGCAGTCTTTGGTTTAAAGTCTAGTTTGTCTGATATAAGTGTGCTACTCTGGCTTCCTTTTGATGTCCATTAGCATGATAGATTGTTCTCAATCCCCCTTACTTTCAATCTGGAACTGTCTTTAGGTGTAAAAGACCCGTAGGCAGCATATAAATGGGTCTTTTTTTTTTTTTTTAATCCATTCTGGTATGTCTTTTGATTAGAGCATTTAGTCCATTTATATTCAGAGTAATTATTGATATTTATTTAGTACCATTGTATTCCCTGTAAAGCCATTGTTTCTAGAGATTTTTTCTGTTTTTTTCTAGCCTTTGTTGCTTTTGGTCTTTAATATTCTTGCAGGGTTGATTTAGTGGTCGAAAACTTCTTTACTTTCTGTTTATCTGAGAAACTTTTCACATTTTCTTCTATTCTGAATGGCAGCCTCGCTGGATAAAGTACTCTTGGCTGCATATCTTTCTCATTTAACACTTTGAATATATATCATGCCACCCTTTTCTGGCCAGCCACATTTCTGTGGAGAGATCTCCTGTTAACCTGATTTGTCTTCCCTTAAAGTTTAGGGATTTGTTTTCCCTTGCTGCTTTCAGGATTCTTTCCTTATCTTTGTTTTTCACAAATAGTACTGTGATATGTCTTGATGTTGCCCAGCTTTTGTTGATTTTGATGGGAATTCTTTGTGCCTCCTGGATTTAGATGTCTGTTTCTTTCCCCAGATTAGGGAAGTTTTCAGCTCTTATTTGTTCAAATAAAATTGCTACCACATTTCCCCTGTTTTCTTCCTCTGGGACTCCTATGATATGAATATTATTGTGCTTTATGAGTCTCTGAGTTCCTTAAGTCTACATTAATGATATAATACCTTTCCTTCCCTCTTCTCTTCAGCTGCATTATTTTCCATAATTTTTATCTTCCATATCATGTATTTGTTCCTCTGCTTCCTCCATAGTTGTTTTAAATTCTGGTTCAGGAATATTACTTATATCCATTTTGATTAGTTCCCTGACTGTGACCTCTTCTTGTTTTTTCTTTGGAGATGAAATCCTCCATCTTAGAATTTTATCTAGGACTTTGTCTTTTGTATGTTAGGAAAGCTGTGCCTCGTCTTATTTCCACTGGAGCTGAAGGTTTACAGCACTCTATGGTCAGTAGACCTGGTGCATGTGAGAAGTTTGTGCTGGTCTTCTGGGGGTGGTGGCCACTGCTGCTGCCAAGAGATACCACTCTCAGTCACCCTTGTGAGAAAGGCACCTACAGAATACAGTGGGGCAGAGCTTGGTGTAAGCAGTTCAAGCCTCCACTGTGTGTACTCTGCTGTTCCTTGAATTCTGTCTGTGCTAATGGGAGGGTTTAAAAATGGCCTGGGTCAGCTCTTTTCCCTAGAGAGGGGAGTTTGCTTCAGCCACTATTCAGGAAGCCCTCAGAGAAGACCAAACAATCTTTCCTCCTTCTCCCAGGCTTCTTTATATCCCAGCATTCATCTGTCTGTATCTGAGTCATCTTCCTGCCCAGTGGTACAATGCTTCTGTGTTTTATCTCAAATATGTGACTGAGTTTCAAAACTCCAAATTTTAGGGATGCAGTTTCATGTGGACCAGCACTGTCTTCTGGGGAGGGTCTTGCTGGGCTGTGGCTAGTACCAGTTAGTCCCAGAAAAGCACTCACATGACAGTGCAAGGGCTTGGATTTTATGGTAAAGCATCTCAAAAAGCTGTTATCCAGGTTAATTTACCTCAGCAGCCATCTCTGCCTGTATGCTAATGAGTGGGACAGCTCAATGGCATCTGCTGACTCTTCTGTTACAAGAGAGGCAGTGCTACCTCTCCCAAATGCACTCTAAGAAGGGGGAACTGTCTCTCTCAGTGTGACTCAGGGGATTGTCAGAGCATGCAGTGTTCTACTGCACCCCTGCCCTACTCCAGGAACACATTTATACCTGCCACACTTCTACCTGTTGATGGCAAGGACTTCTAAAACTTTAGTCTTTGAGCTCCAACTACTTGTAAAAACTTATGGTAATCAGACCCTCTCATTTTCTCCATCAGTGGTTTTGAGAAAGTGTTTTTTCTTGTATAGTCCCCCACATGCTGCTTTATCTCTCTCTTTCTCCATGATCAGTGCTCCCTCCCTTCCTTAACAGCTGTGATTCTTTTCTCCCCCAAATTACACCACTGCACCTCCTATTTCCCTGGATGTGGCCTCCTTTCTCCCTCTAGCTTTGCAGTTAGTTCTTTCAGCCCTCATGTCAATTTCCTGGGTGTTCAGAACGATTTGATAATGATCTAGTTGTGTTTCAAGGACAAGGCAAGTATAAGATCCTCCAACTACTCCACCATCTTAACTCATCCTCCACAGATTCTTAAATACAGAAAAAAAAACTAGTGGTTTCAGGGAAGGAGGTATATGGGAACCAGTGAAATAGATAAATGAGATTAACTATACACTTATCATAATGAGCACTGTGTGATATATAAAATTATTGAATCTTTATATTGTTCCCCTGAAACTAATATAACACTTTATGTTAATTTACAAAAAACATTGCTCCAAACAGTAAAAACAATATAGTAAAGGTGAAGAAATTCATTTCAGACTCATCCCAGTGGGTCTAATTAACAAGGGTGACCTGCATTGCAAAATAATCTGTCAATACATAATAAATAAGATATTTATGATAGAAATAAGCAAGTTTAAACTAACCTGATTTTTTTAAATTAATTAATCTATTTATTTATTTATTTATTTATAGAGATTTATTTATTTATTTGGCAGAGACCACAAGTGGGCAGAGAGGCAGGCAGAGAGAGAGGAGGAAGCAAGCTCCCCACCGAGCAGAGAGCCCAATGCAGGGCTCAATCCCAGGATCCTGGGACCATTACCAGAGCCAAAGGCAGAGGCCTTAACCCACTGAGCCACCCAGATGCCCCTAAACTAACCTGATTTTTTTTTAATTTATTTACCTTGTGTAATAAATTAAACAAACTTTATTATAAATATGTAAATCACTAAATTATCAATTTCTCTTTTTACCAAATGATCAATTTAAGTATATTTTTATTTTATTATAAAAGCATAATTATGTATATGCTTTAGTTGTTACTTTCATAAATATAGCCAATTTATTTCCAGGAACTAATCAGACAGAAAATGATATAGGACTTCGGGAATAAAGTGGATAGCCATTTTGTTAAAAAGCCTGCATTTTCTGATTTTTCTTCCCATAATTTTACTAAAACAAAATATATACTAAGAAAACAATAACTTTATATGTCGGACTCCAGTAGGTTTTGCGGGCTGACAGGCATGAGGAGAGCGTCCGGGCCAGCCGGTAGCTCCCCTTGGGGCTGAGGGGGATGGCGAGTGTCGCGAGTCCAGGCGCATTAACGAACCACACCAGACTCGGGGGATCTGTCGAAGCAGGATCTCACTTTATTGAGCGGGGTTGCAGCTTATATTGGG
>NC_081561.1:39950530-39976782 GCF_022355385.1 Mustela nigripes | reverse complement strand
CAGATCCCCCGAGTCTGGTGTGGTTCGTTAATGCGCCTGGACTCGGGGGATCTGTCGAAGCAGGATCTCACTTTATTGAGCGGGGTTGCAGCTTATATTGGGTAGGGGATGGGAAATGAGGTCAGCGGGGAGAGAGCCTATGGGGTTTGGTTACGTAGTCAGTAACTGAGTAGGGTGTGTTGGGCAGGAGGAGGAAATATCAGAGATATGCGGAACCGAAACCGCCACGTTGGCGCCAATACTGCCACGGTGGCCTTTTCTAGCCGGAAGAGAAGGCAGGCCAGCGCCATCTTTGCTGTGCCCAACATTTATAGCCATTCCATTCCCACAATTATGAATCTTAAAAAAGTGAAGAATTTTAGAATGTATAATATACATGGGATCATAGTGTCAGTGAATTGAACTAGAATTTAAAAATTTATAACCCCATTTATCAAAGAAGAGAAATTTCAAAATGTATTTGTTGAAAAACTATATCATAATGTTACAGGTTTACTGGATAGTAAGAGGAGAAGATATAAAGCAAGTAGGTCAGTAATTAGAATATTATTTAAAGGGTTGGAGAAACTCATATTTGCATCCAGGAAAAAAATAACAAATAAAGCTCACAAACCGTAGTTAAAGAATATTACACTATACAGAGCTAAATGCATAGTGAACTGATAAACTTGGGCATTTACACATTTACCTGTTGTTTTCTCCCCACATCAAATTACTGGTCCAAGGTGCCTGAAATTAGAAGAGCTGCCATCAGAAGATATGTCAACAGTGACTGCAGGAAGATAAATTTAACCCCTAAAGGTCAGGCAAAATGAAGAACAAATTAGCATTGCAGTCATAATATAGAAAATTATATGGAGGGAGAAACCCTGAAATATAAGCTATGATAGAATAAACTAAATTTACCTGGGATTTAAAAACAAGCCGCCACCACCACCAATAACAACAAGTGATTTGGAACCAGAGAGACTGAATTTCATCAACCCCATCACCCCGTATCTCTCCGCAAGAGAAAATGGAGCAGTGCTCTGTGAAGAGGTAATACCTGCTTTTCGTCCATTCATGTTGTCACTAATAGCTCCCCACCAAGCTATTAGTGATTTCATTTTGTATGGCTGAGTAATATTCCATAGAGTATGTGTATTCACTTTCTTTATCCATTCATCTATTTCTTAAAAGATTATATTTATCCAACAGAGAATGCAAAGGTTTCTACAAGCAGGCAGAGCAGCAGGCAGGGGAGAGGGAGAAGCAGGCTCCCCACTGAGTAAAGAGTCTGACTCCCCGCTTAAACCTAAAACCCTTTGATCATGACCTGAGTTGAAAGCAGACATTTAACTGACTGAACCACCCAGGCATCCCTATCCATTCATCTACTGATAGACACCTCAATTGTTTCTATGTCTTGGGTATTGTAACTACTACAATGAATGTAGTTACATCTCTTCATTTTGGTGTTTTTGTTTACTTCAGATAAACCAAGTACAATTGCTGGATTTTATGGTGTTTCTGTTTTTCATTTCCTGGAGAACCTCTATAATGTTTGGTAGTGGCTGTGCCAGATTATATTCCCAATATTTTCTTCACATCCTAGCCAATCCTTGTTATTTTTTTTTTATAATAGCCAGTATGACAGATGTGAGGTGATATCTCATTGCAATTTTGATTTCCCTGATGATTAGTGACATTGAACATCTTTTCATGTGTCTGTTGGCCATTTGTATGTTTTCTCTGAAAGAAAAAATCTATTCAAGTCCTTTGCCCAATTTTAAAAAGATTATTTGGCTTTTGATATCAAGCTACTTGTGTTTTTTAGGTATTAATTCCTTACTGTATGTATGAAATACAAATACAAATCTCTTCTCCCATTCAGTAGATAGACTTCATTTTCTTGATTGTTTCCTTCTCTGTGCCCAGATTTTTTGTTTATTTTTGTTTTGTTTTATTTATATTTTGTTTTTGTTTGTTATGTTGTTTCTGTTGCCTAAAGAGGCCAATCCAAGAACATAGTGCTAAGACCAATGTCAAAACTCACTGCCTATGGTTTCCTTTAGTAGTTTTATGATTTCAGGTCCTACAATTCAAGTCTTTACTTCATTTGAAATTATTTTTGTATATGATATAGAAGTATAACAGTATAATTCTTTCACATGTGGCTGTCTAGTTTTCCCAAAACCATTTATTGTAGAAAGTACTTTTCCACATCACATATTCTTTCGTCTTTGTCAAGGACTATTGACCATATTTGTGTAGACTTTTTCTAGATTTTCTATTCTATTTCATTGATTTATATGCCAGTACCATATGAATTTGATCACTACAGCTTTATAGTACAGTTTGAAATCAGAGAGCATAATATTGCCACCTTTATTCTTCCTTCTCTATTCTTCTCTCTTTATTCTTCTTTTCTCAAGACTCTTCAGCTATTTGGGGGTCTTCTGTGCTTCCACACAAATTTTAAGATTATTTGTTTTAGTTTAAGATTATTTGTTTAGTTTTGGTATTTTGATAGGGATTACATGGAATTTGTAGATTGCTTTGGGTAGTATAGACATTTTAACAATATTTGTTTTTCCAATGCATGAGCTTGGTATATTTTTCCACTTATTTGTGTCTTCTTCAGTTACTTTTACCAGTGGTTATAGTTTTCAGAGTACAGGGCTTTCACCTCATTGGTTAAATGTATTCCTAGGTATTTTTATGCAATTGTAAATTGGATTATTTTAATTTGTCTTTCTGATAGCTCATTATTAGTGTAAAGAAACAACCAATTTCTGTATGCTAATTTTGTATCTGGTTATTTTAATAATTTATTAATTCTAATAGTTTTTAGTGGATTCTATATATAATATATTTTATAGAGTATAGAATAGAGATTTGAAAGAATAGAATATAGAGTCTAGAAAACATTTATATGTATGTATGTATATAGTATATATATAATCATGTCATCTGCAAATAGTGACAGTTTTATTTCTTTCCAATTTGGATGACTTTTATTTTTTTCTTAATTGCTATCAATAGAATTTCCAATGCAATGTTGAATGAAAGTGATAAGAATATATATCTCTATTTTGTGCCTGATCTTACAGGAAAAATTTTCAGCTTTTCACCATTAAGTAAACTATTAGCTACGGGTTTGTCATATATAGCCTTTTTATGTTGAGGCACATTGCTTCCAGACCCACTTAGTTGAGAGTTTGTATTAAAAATGGGTATTAAAAAATATTTTTAAAAATTAATGTTGAATTTTGTCAAAGGATTTTCTGCATCTATTGCATCTATTAAGAAAATCATGATTTATATCTTCCATTTTGTTAATGTGGTTTATCATGTTGACTGACTTTCTGTTGAACTATCCTTGAATCCCTAGAACAAATCCCATTTCCTCATGGTATATGATTCTTTTAATGTATTGTTGAATTTGGTTTGCCAATATTTTATTGAAGAGTTTTGAATCTATGTTTATCAGGATTAGCAGCCTGTAAATTTCCTTTTTTATGGTGTCTTTTTTTTTTGTTTCAGTATCAGAGTTTTGCTGTCTTGGTAAAAATGGGTTTAGAAGCCTTCCTTCCCCTTGAATTTTTAAAGTAATTTGAGAAGGATAGGTAATAACTTTTCCCTAAATGTTTAATATAATTCATGTATGAACTCCTCTGGTCCTGTATTTTGTTTTGGGAGAGTTTTTAAGTTACTATTTCTACTTTATTACTTATAATGGTCTATTGAGATTTTTCTATTTCTTCATGATTCAGGCAAAAAAGATTGTGTGTTTATATGAATTTATCTTCTTTTTTTCTTGTCCATTTTGTTGATGTGTAATTCTTTGTAGTGATTTCTTAAGATTCTTTGTATTTCTGTGATGTCAACTAGAACTTCTCTTTCATTTTGCCTTGTATTTATTTGGGCATTCTCATGGGCATACTCTCTTGATGAGTCTGGCTAGGGGTTTATTGATTTTGTTTACCTTTTCAAAAAAAAAACAGCTTTGTTTACATTGATTTGTTCCATTGTGCTTTAAATCTTTATTTCACTTATTTCTTCTCTGGTCTTTATTTGTTCTTTTCCTCTACTGCCTTTGAACTTTGTTTATTCATTTTTATTTGCTATTTATTGTTTATTATTTTAAATTTATTTAAGGTATAATGTTAGATCATTTATTTGGGATCTGTTTGTTTCTTGTGGTAGGCTGGTATTGTTAAGTACTTCCCTCTTAGAACTGCTTTTTCTGTATCACATAGATTTTGACCCATTGTGTTTCCATTTTTTTTCATTGTATTTTATTTTGTTTCTTTTCAGTGTTTTAAAATTCATTGTTTATGCACCAGACCCAGTGCTCCATGCAATACATGCCCTCTATACTACACACCACTAGGCTAACCCAACCCCCACCTAACCTCCCCTCCAAAACCCTCAGTTTATTTCTCAGGGTCCACAGTCTCTCATAGTTTATCCCTCCTCTGATTTCTCCCAACTCACTTCTCCTCTCCATCTCCCAATGTCCTCTGTGCTATTTCTTATGCTCCAGAAGTAAGTGAAACCATATGATAATTGAGTCTCTCTGCTTAATTTATTTCACTCAGCATAATCTCTTATAGTCCTGTCCATGTTGATACAAAAGTTGGGTATCCATTCTTTCTAATGGAGACATAATGCTCCATTTTATGTATAGACCATACCTTCTTTATCCATTCATCTGTTGAAGGGCATCTTGGTCCTTTCCACAGTTTGGCGACCATGGCCATTGCTGCTATAAACATTGGGGTACAGATGGCCCTTCTTTTCACTACATCTGTATCTTTGGGGTAAATACCCAGTAGTTCAATTGCAGGGTAATAGGGTAGTTCTGTATTTAATTCTTAAGGAATCTCCTCACTGTTTTCCAAAGTGGCTGCGCCAACTTGCATTCCCACCAACAGTGTAAGAGGGTTCCCCTTTCTTCACGTCCTCTCCAACACATGTTGTTTACTGTCATGTTAATTTTGGCCATTCTAACTGGTGTAAGATGGTATCCCAATGTGGTTTTGATTTGAATCTCCCTGATTTCTAATGATGATGAACATTTTTTCATGTGTCTGTTAGCCATTTGTATGTCTTCTCCAGAGAAGTGTCTGTTCATGTTTTCTGCTATTTTTTTTTTCTGACATGATTATCTGTTTTGTGTGTGCAGAGTTTGAGGAGTCCTTTATAGATCAGCCCTTTTTCTGTAGTGTCATTTGCAAATATCTTCTCCCATTCTGTGGGCTGCCTACTTGTTTTATTGATTGTTTCTTTGGCTGCACAGAAGCTTTTGATCTTGATGAAGTCTCCAAAGTTCATTTTCACTTTTGTTTCATTTGCCTTTGGAGATCTATCTTGAAAGAAGTTGCTGTGGCTGATATCGAAGAGGTTACTGCCTCTGTTCTCCTCTAGAATTTTGATAGATTCCTGCCTCACATTGAGGTCTTTTGTCCATTTTGAGTTTATCTTTGTGTATGGTGTAAGAGAATGGTTGAGTTTAATTCTTCACATAGATGCCCAATTTTCCTAGCACTATTTATTGAAGAGACTGTCTTTTTCCACTGGGTATTTTTTTTTCCTGTTTTGTCAAAGATAATTTGACCATAGAGTTAGGGTCCATATCTTGGCTCTCTCCTCTGTTCCACTGGTCTATGTGTCTGTTTTTGTGCCAGTACCATGCTGTCTTGATGATCACAGCTTTGTAGTGAAGCTTGAAATAAGGCAACATGATGCTCCCAGTTTTGTTTTTCTTCTTCAAATTTCCTTAACAATTTGGGGGTCTCTTCTGGTTCCATACAAATTTTAAGATTGTTTGCTCTAGCTCTTTGAAAAAATGCTAGTGGAATTTTGATCGATGGCATTGAAAGTATAGATGGCCCTGGGCAGTATAGACATTTTAACAATGTTTATTCTTCTGATCCATGAGCATGGAATGCTCTGCTCTGTAGTTCTGTAGTTCCTCGAGAACAGATCCTTTACCTCTTTGGTAGGTTTATTCCCAGGCATCTTATGGTTCTTGATGCTATAGTAAATGGAATGGATTCTCTAATTTCCCCATCTATATTTTCATTGTTAGTGTATAAGAAAGCAACTGATTTCTGTACATTGATTTTGTGTCCTGCCACATTACTGAATTGCTGTATGAGTTTTAGTAGTTTGAGGGTAGAGTCTTTTAGGTTTTCCATATAAAGTATTATGTCATCTGTGAAGACAGAGAGTTTGACTTCTTCATTGCTAATCTAAATAAATTTTATTTCTTTTTGTTGTTTGATTGCTGTTGCTAGGACTTCTAATACTATGTTGAACAACAGTGGCAAGAGTGGGCATCCTTGTCATGTTCCTGATCTCAAAGGGAAGGCTGTCAGCTTTTCCCAATAGAGAATGATATTCACTGTGGGTTTTTCATAGATAGATTTTATGAATTGAGAAATGTTCCCTCCATCCCTATACTTTGAATTGTTTTAATCAGGAACAGATGTTGTTATCTTACCAAATGAGAACCATGTGGTTCATCTCTCTTCTCTTATTGATTTGTTCTATCACATTGATTGATTTGTGAGTGTTGAGTCAGCCTCGCATCCCATGGATAAATCCCACCTAGTCATGGTGAATAATCTTTTTAATGTACTGTTGGATCTTGTTGAGAATCTTGGCATCCATATTCATTGGGGATATTGGTCTGAAATTCTTTTTGTTGGTGTCTTTGTCTGATTTGGGGATCAGAGCAATACTGGCTCCATAAAAAGAGTCCAGAAGTTTTTCTTCTGCTTCTATTTTTTGAGAAAGCTTCAGGAGAATAGGTATTATTTCTTCTTTGAATGTTTGGTAGATTTCTCCAGGGAATCCATCAGGTCCTGGGCTCTTGTGTTTTGATCACTGTTTCAATCTCATTACTAGATATTAGTTTATTCAGGTTGTCAATTTTTTAAAAAGATATCATTTATTTACTTGACAGAGATCATAAGTAGGCAGAGAGGCAGGCAGAGAGGGAGGAAGGGAAGCAGTCTCCCTGCCAAGCAGAGAGCCCAACATGGGGCTTGATCCCAGTATCCCGGAACCACCTGAGCCGAAGGCAGAGGCTTTAACTCACTGAGCCACACAGGGGCTCCCAGTTTGTCAATTTCTTCCTGATTCAGTTTTGGAAGTTTATAGGTTTCCAGTAATGCATCCACATCTTCTAGGTTGCTTAACTTATTGGCATGTAACTGTTGATAATAATTTCTGATGATTGTTTTTATTTCCTTAGTGTTAGTGTGATCTCTCCTTTTTCATTCATAATGTTATTAATTTGGGTCCTCTCTCTTTTCTTTTGGATTGGTTTGGCCAATGGTTTATCAATCTTATTGATTCTTTCAAAAAATCAGCTTCTAGTTTCGTTGATATGTTGTACTGTACCTCTTGTTTCTATCTCATTGATCTCTGCTCTAACTTGATTATTTCCCTTCTTGTGTGTGAGGTTGGCTTAATTTGTTGTTGATTCTCCAGTTCTTTATGGCGTAAAGAGAGCTGGCATATTCTGGATTTTTATGTTTTTTTTTGTTGTTGTTGTTTTGTTTGTTTGTTTGTTTGTTTTTATGGAGGCTTGTATAGCTATGTATTTCCCCCTTAGGACTGCCTTTGCTGTATCCCATAGGGTTTGGACCAAAGTGTGTTTATTCTCATTGGTTTCCATGAATTTTTTAATTTCTTCTTTGATTTCCTGGCTGATCCAAACATTCTTAAACAGGTTGATCTTTAGCTCTTTTATTTGTCTGAAGGTATGATTTGGTTTGCTTTATTTCTTTTTTTGACCCATTTGTTTTTTAGTAATATGTTTAGTTTCCATATTTGTGAGGGTTTTTTTAAAATATTTTTATTTTTGATTAGTTTTCTGGTTTCATACAACTGTGATTGGAAAAGGTACACGTTATGATTTCAATTTTCTTGAATTTATTGAGACATTTTTTATTCCCTAGCATGTGATCCATCCTCGAGGATGTTTTATGTACAGTTGAAAAGGATGTGTATTCTGTTGCTTTTTGATAGAATATTCTGTATATATTTGTCCACCTAGTCTAATATGTCATATAAGGCCAATGTTTCCTTATTGATTTGTTGGGCGACCCCTTTATCACTATATAATGTCCTTTTCTTTTACAGTCTTTGTTCTAAAGACTAATTTGTGTGATATAAATATTGCTACTCCACCTTTCTTTTTGTTCCCATATGCATGCAATGTTTACTTTCAATCTGTGTGTGTCTGGATCTGAAACATCTCTTGTAGGCTGCATATAGATGAATCTTTTTTTTTTTTTTTCTAATTTTAATCCATCCAACCTCCTTACATCTTTTGGTTGGAGCATTTAGTTCATTTGGATTTAAAGTAATTTTTAAAAGATTGTAATTATTTATTTGAGAGACAGAGAGAGAGGATGTGTGCATGAACAGGGAGAGATGGAGAAGCAGACTCCCCACTGAGCAAGAAGCCTGATGTGGGGCTTGAGCCCAGGACCGAGATCATGACCTGAGCTGAAGACAGCCACATAAGCAACTGAGCCATCCAAGAACCCCAAATTAATTATTAATAGTATGAACCTATTGCTATTTTATTCATTATTTTCTGGTTGTTTTGTAGATCTCTATTCTTTTCTTCTTCTCGGTTTCTTTCCTTGTAGTTTGATGATTTCCTTTAGTTTTACGTTTGGATTGTTTTATTTATTTTTTTGTCTATCTATTATATGTTTTTGCTATTTGGTTCCTATGTAGTTTATATGCATTGATGTCTATATATACCAGTCTATTGTAGTATATACCGGTAATATTGTAGTTGATATTACTATTTTTGTCTTTTAATCTCATTCTAAATTTTTAAATGACTAATCTGCTGCCTTCCAATATATTTTCATTTAATGCTGATATTTTTTTCTTTTATATATTTTTTAAAGATTTTATGTATTTATTTGTCAGAGAGATAGAGAAAGTACAGGCTGGGAGAGTGGCAGGCAGAGGCAGAGGGAGAAGCAGGCTTCCTGTGGAGAAAGGAGCCCGATGTGAGACTCGATCCCAGGATGCTGGGATCATGACCTAAGCTGAAGGCAGCCACTTTACCGACTAAGCCACCCAGGCATCCCCATATTTTTTCTTACTTCTAGTTATGGTATTTCTTCTCCACTTAAAGAAGACTCTGACATTTCTTGTAAGCCTTCTTCATTGGTAATAAACTCTTAGTTTTTACTTACCTGAGAAACTATCTCACTTTTAATTCTAAATTAAACCTGGCTGGCTAGAGTATTCTTGGTTGTAAGGTTTTGCTTTTTAGCATTTTAAATGCTATATATAAATATATATATATATATATATATATATATATATATATATATTTTTTTTTTTTTTTCCCTATGCTCTTCTGTCATGAAAAGTTTCTGCTGAAAAATCAGCTGAGGATCTTATGGGGTTTCCCTAGTATGTGACTCTGTTTCTCTTACTAATTTAAGATTTTCTCTTTGTCTTTAACTCTTGCCATTTAAATTATATAATATGTCTTTGAGTGGCTCTCATTGAGTACTACATGTTTGGGTCTGTCTGTGCCTCTGAGACCTGAATGTCATTTCCTTCCCCAGATTAATAAAATTTTCAGATTTTTTTTTCCAAATAGGTTTTCTGTCCCTTTATATCTCTCTTCTCATTCTGGGATCCCTATAATGCAAATTTTTGTATGCTTGGTGTTGTCCCAGAGGTTCCTTAACCTATCCTCATTTTTAAAATCCTTTTTTTTTTGCCATTTATCTTGGGTGCTTTCCAGTATCCTTTCATACTGATTACTCATCTGCATTGTCTAAGGTGCTGGTAATTTCCTCTTGTGCATTTTCATTTCAGTTACTATATTCTTTAGCCCTGATTGGTTCTTTTTTTGTATTTTCTATGTCTTTATCCTTTCTGAGTTCATCCATCCTTCTTTCAAGACCAATGAGTATCTATGATCATTACTTTGTACTCTTAATCAGGTAGGTTGCTTATCTCTGTTTCATTTAGTTTTTTTTTTTTTTTCTTTCTTTCTGAGATTTTGTCTTATTCTTTTGTTTAAAACACTTTTTTTCTGTTGGGGCACCTGGGTGACTCAATGGCTTAAAGCCTTTGCCTTTGGCTCAGGTTATGATCCTGGGATCCTGGGATCAAGCCCTGCATCAGGCTCCCTGCTCAGTGGGGAGCCTGCTTCCCCCTCTCTCTCTGCCTGCTTCTCTGCCTACTTGTGATTTCTCTCTCTCTCTCTCTCTCTGTCAAATAAGTGTTTAAAAAAATAAAATAAAACACTTTTTTCTGTCTCCTCATTTTATTTGACTTTCTGCATTTGTTTCTATGAATTAGGTGAAACAGCTAATTCTCCCACTGTTGAAGGAGTGGCTTAGTATAGGAAAATCACCATGTTTATGGGGCGGGCTTGTTGTCTTTGGCTGTCTGGAGCTGAAGTCAGTTTGGACAAGGTTGTCCCAGGGCCTCTGCACAGGGGGCATCCATATGGGGTAGGAGGAGCTGGAGTGAGCATGAGCCAGGGTTTCCCATGGTGCTTTGTGCTGGAGTTACCCTGGTGTGATGGCTGGAGCTGGAGTAGACATGGGGGTCTACTGGGGTACTCTGCATTGATACCACCTTGCAGGACAGTCAGAGCTCAGGCAGGCATTGTCCAGGCCCCATTGGGGACATTGTCCTGACAGAACTGCTAAAAAATGGGATGGGATCAGGCTATATATTCCCAGGCACTCTATGCCTAGGAAAATAGGCATACCTATACCTATGCCCTGGCTGGATGAGCTGGATCTGGAGCAAGAGCCAGTTCATGTCAGGGCTCCTGGACACTCTACATTGTAGCTACCCTGATGGAATGGCTGGAGCTGTAGTGGGTGCCAAAAACCTAGAGATAGCTGTAACTTCATGGTTTACAGATCACACTGTGCTGGGACTACTTTGGTAGGACAGCTAGAAGTGGGGCAATCATGGAGAGTAAGCTGCCTTGGGAGATGTCTGGAGCTAGTAGAGGCTAGGGACCTAAACTTGCTGAATTGATCCTCATAAGCTACTTAGGAAACCTGGACTCTGCTACTATCTGTACAATCAAGGCAGAGAGGGAATATAAACCTTTGCTTGCCAATGCCCATGACTCTAGAGAGGTTTCAGCAGCTCTCCCATAATTTGGAAGATGCTCTGGGATTGGTAAGTAAATTTCCTTTAATCTAGTTTTGCCTTTTAAACTGCTAGCAGTTTGGTTTTCTTGCTGTGCCCCAGGGCTGTACAACCCTCATTGATAACCCTCCCTGCTGTGGGTCCTAGCATCAGAGGGTAAAGTTTAATCTTTGCCATTATATCTCCATCTCTCCTACAGTTTGGCTCTTCTATTTTTTTGTGTTGAATCTATTTAATTAGCCCTTCTTTCTTCTTCATAAAGAAGTGATCTATATGCAACTATAAATTCCGTGTGCCCATAGGAGGAGGTGAGTTAGATTCTTCTTATATCACTGTCTTGGACCACCTCCTCTGTCAAAACAGAAGATTTCCTGTTAGCATAAGAAAATCTATATGTAATTTTGAGGTCTTGCCATAAGTTTACCACAAAAATTATATTTTGCATAAACTTTGTATTTATGTTTTTAATTTTGTAGACATTTAAAGTGTCCAGAAATATGGGTCACAAGAGAACTTAAGAATTAAAATCTATTGTCCTAGAAAGACCATATGCGTGTCTGTGTGGTCTGCATACCACTGAGGAAAAGTACTATTGAAACTTCCTTAATCACCTACAATTTTTAACAGTTATTCTTTTTCTAATTTGAGATTTCCAATAAATGTAAGAATAGACAGTCACTGTATAGATCCTAAACATGCATCTGTAAACAGGAATTATGTGTGGCTTAAAATAATTGAACATTAAAACCTGGATAACAGTATCTAATAGGACAAGTAATGTGACAGATTATCTTTGTACTCTTGCTCTCATCACTGAAGTCTCTACCATTGAATACTTCTTTTCACCTTCTCTTTAAATTTCCAAGGAAGACGGAAGAAAGAAAAAAAAAAAAAAAGAAAGAAAGAAAAGTTTACTGGAGAAGAACACTGATCCTTCATAAAAACTTAAACATCGACTTAATGTTTGAAATTTTGCAGCCTGTAATTTCCAATCAGATTGTTCATTACAGACTTGAAATAGCTTATTGCTTTTACTTACAGCAAAACACTTATTGACTACTTAACTGGATCCAAACATTGATAGACATTCAAACAACTGGGATGAAGACAAAATATCTACTGTTACAGAATCTGATAGTCTAGTTGGAAGGAGTAGATTTTAACAAATAAATCATCATTTATTTAGAGAGTAATAAGTAGTGAAGAAAATGTTTAAATCAGTTAAATGGAGAGAAGTATATTAGAAGCTAATTTCAATTGGCTGGTGGATAGTCTTTTTTTTTTTGAAGAGATGTCTTCTAAAGCAAAGCCTGGAGAAACTAGTCATATGAAGCAACATGGCACTGCAGCCCATGAGAGGATCAGGGGCAAAGACCCAAATGCAAGAATGAAGTCAATGTGTTCTTGCAATGGAAATAAGCCAGAATGTTTGCAGTATGGTGAGCTGACGGCACGGGTACCAAATAGAGAAGATCCAAGATGAGAACATGGTTTCTATTTACTCAAAATCATCTTTAAATGCCTCCTAGGTGAAGTAGATCCTGTATAAGAATTATTTTATCAGAGTATACCTTATAATCTAGATCTCTGTGAGTGTTGTAATAGCTTAAATTTTGGGCCAACTAAGAAATTTTTAGAGTTGTTGCCTCCATTCTTATTTTCATAAAACAAAAACTTCATGTTTTGTCGAGATTTTCAGTACTCTAGAAGCTCCATGAGGCCTAAAATATGACACCAAAGTGCATGATGAAATTATTAAGGTAAATAATGTTTATGATCCTGATTATTTTTATCTTAATAAGGTCCTAATATTTCATTTTTGTTTTTGTTTCCCTTGTCTCCAGTAATATTGAGAGTAAGAAGTGGCAATGGCTGAGGTCAAAGAGGTTGCTGCCTGTGTTCTCTATGATTTTGATAGTTTCCTGCCTCATAGGTCTTTCATTCATCATTCATTTTCAATTTATTTTTGCGTATGGTGTAATAAAATGGTCCAACTTCTTTCTGCATGTTTCTGTCCAGTGTTCCCAACACCATTTGTTGAAGAAACTATTATTTCCCCATTGAATATTCTTTCCTGCTATGTCAAGATTAGTTGACCATATAGTTGAGGGTCCATTTCTGGGTTTTCTATTCTTTTCCATACAATCCTTATCATTTTTGAAAACAGCTTTCAAATTTGTATTAGTCTGTCTCACTTAGGATATGTAGAGTATTTTGTTTTCAGTGTAAACAGTTTATACAAATTTAATAGGCAAAAATAGCCACATTAAAATTATAGTGAATATTCACATATATTTCCCACTTATATCATAAATTGATAACATTTTTATCCACCGAGGAGATATATTAAAATCCATAAATTTAAGTAGAAATATATGTATCAAACTATAAATTACAGAAGCCTGTATATGCCTTTAAATTTTTTAATACATTGAATAGTTGTAATGATTGTAAACTATTATAAATCCTATATTTAATGTTTTAAATTTAATTTTGTTTATGCAAATGAAATAATATAAATTAACAAATACTATAAAAGCAGAATTCACATTAAGAGCTATATTCTTAATATAGGCACAGTCTTTGACATTGTGGGATTTCTAGTAGATTCTTTTTTTCTTTTTTTTAAAGATTTTATTTTTATTTATTTGACAGACAAAGTTCACAAGTAGGCAGAGAAGCAGGCAGTGAGAGAGGAGGAAGCAGGCTCCCTGCTGAGCAGACAGCCAGATGTGGGGCTTGATCCCAGGACCCTGGGATCATGACCTGAGCCAAAGGCAGAAGCTTCAACCCACTGAGCTCCCCAAGCACCCCTTTCTAGTAGATTCTTACTAAATTATTCAGTTGAGAAAAAAATTAAGAAAAAGAGTAATCACAAGTACAATGTCCACATGATATTGAGGCAAATCCTGGTGTCTTGTTGTTGGTTTTTAGTGTTTTACATTTCTGGGAGAAAAGAATAAGAAGTAGTTTAAAATCATTGGAAATCCTGCCTAGTGACCTAACATCCTGGGGATTTAATGGAATTATTTTCCAGAGCTAGATAAACCCTATAAAGAAATTCAAAATGCAAACCTAGATCCAAGAGTTCGCCACAAAACTACTAAATATGGCCTATTAGAACACACAGCCAGGGCACCTGGGTGGCTCAGTCAGTTAAACGGCGCCTTTGGCTCAGATCATGATCCCAGAGTCCTGGGATCCAGCCCAGCATTGGGCTCTCTGTTCAGTGGGAAGTCTGCTTCTCCCTCTCCCTCGGCCCCTCCCCTGTGCGTGCTCTCCCTCTCTCTCTCTCTCTCTCTCTCAATCTCTTTCTTTCTCTCTCTCTCTCAAATAAATAAATAAAATAAAATAAAAACTATAAAACAAACAACAACACACAGCCTACAGAATCAAGTGTGCTTAGATAGGCCACTCTAACCATAGCATTTATATATAAGTGAACAAATTTAATTTTCAAATTATTTTTTAAATTTTCAAGTGGATAATAGATGGAATTTACAAATACATATATTTAGTATGAATAGACACATTAACTGAAAAGAATTATTAGGAAACAGCATTTTATAAGCAGCTGAGTGCAAATGCTAGTCATTAGATGATTTCAATTAATCACACAGAATTCTTTGTTGCAGTTCTAGAGGGACCATTAAAAATGCTAATTGGGACATCTAGGTTCAAACCTGGTGATTCACAGACCTGTACCCCTGGGGATAAAAATATATGTTTATAAAAAATAAAAAATTAAAAAAAAAATGCTAATTGGGAAGCATCAGTATGAAATGAAAAAATAGATGAGGAGAACAAAACATCCCAGAAATATATTTTAGAACATGCATTAATGATTGCACTAATTTAATTTAGAACAAAAGCTATGGGGAACTTACACACATAGGAAAGAGTAATTTGTTGCACAAACAGGTTAGGGCAAACACTGAGTATAAGTGAGTATTCTTCTATGAGATGCCATATCTTCCAGAAAAGGTAAAAATTATATTTATTTAATAACTTCTATAGCAATCCCATCTTATTTTCATAAAATGTTTTTTCAAAATATTTTATATACTACTGTTCTTTCAAAATGAATAGAAAAACACTTTTATTTTTAACTATACACAAGTGGATTGAAATGGAACTCAAGAAAAATATAAAGGTTTGCTTGGATTTTTTTTTATAGGTATATAATTTCATAAAGCCACTCCACCTTTGAATATAACTTATATCCTGGTCTAAAATGCATATCAAATTGCCAAGGGTATTTTATCTTAACATCATTAAAGTATGAAAAATGAATATTATAATAGAAGAACCAGTCTATTTTTTAGTATAATTCTGTGGAATAATACTATTATGTTAAGATGAAAATTCTGTAGGTTCTAGGCTTTTATGCATAAGGTCCAAGAATAAGGTAATATAATAAAACACAGTCTTTTAGCATCTTTTTATGATTAAGTACAAAGTCTTGGGTACTAAAGGGTTTAAAATTATTTTAAGTTCATTATAATAAAAGCTCACCCATGGATAATTTTCTCAAACACCTTAGGGAAGAAGTAAGAAAACAGGGGGTTTTATCCAATCTTGAAAATTATTCTTTTTGAATAAAAATATGTAACAACTAATGCTTAACATCTGCACATATAATTTCTCTTCCAAAAAATTTATTATTTTGTGCAAAACCATTATGAAAAAAGAAGGGTCTTTTTACCTTTAAAAAAATTTTTATAGAATCACTAGGCATGGCTTTTAGTGACTTTTTTATTTCCAGAAGTCCTAGTGGAATATTTTTCTTTCCCATTTATTACTATAATTAATAATATTTGAAGTCTTTATAAAGTATTTCTTCAGGGAAATATAAAATGTGTTAGTATTTTTCAAATCTACTCCTTGAAGCAGAAATATTTCCTTAATAATTTAAAAAATTAATCATATACAACTTACCCTTTATTCAAGGTCAGTAGGATGATTTGGTGTTAAAAAAACAGGATTAGAATCAAGATTTTCCCATGAAGTGTCTCTTCATAATGTGTACAACTGCATTACTTTTTCCTCTCATTGAACCCTATAAAGGAGTGTAGGAAATCTTGTGAAACAAAGAACTGGCATTATAATATTGTGATCTTGAAAGCATTATTTTATCCTCTTGGTAAAGGAAAATAAAATCAAACTCTTGTCACATCTTATAGGGTCATTACAAATACAGAAATAAAATGAACTGAAAACCCTAAGTATATTTATTAAAAATGTTGTAGTATCTATCCCTACTGTCAATGAGCAGTCAGGCTTTGAATTGGAAACAGAATCTAGCAAGAAGGACTGGAGGCAGACGCAAAGAACCACTTTCCTTTCCTATGTCCTATTTCCACTAAATCAGGCATTTCTGGTAACACCAAGAGAACAAGGACAATCACTGCAGAGATCATTCTTTGTTACCTCTGTTACCTTTATTACTGCATGAACACTGGAGCTGAATTTGTGGGAAGGCAAAGGAAATATTGGTTCTTAAACTTAATCATGCCCAGATAAAAAGCAACTAGAGGCTAGATCTAACCTTTAGGTTGATAAATCTAGGCTGAGAAGCATGAGCAATTGTTCATAATTGCCAACCATAATTCACAAATGATATATTCAAATAATTCTATGTCTATTTTGCCTTTAGCAAATTATAAATGGCCCCATAGAAATTTTTTCATTGAAATTTCTCAAGTTACTTGATTATGCAACCTAAATTGACAAAAAAAAAATTCAGGCAAGTATGTTTAATTTATTATAGCAGCATTTAAGAATTTAAAGTGCTAGTGAAAGCTGAAACAGTTTTAATTAAAATGACTTTATATTAACTTACATGGAAACAACATATAAGTAATAGAATAAGTTAAAAATACAGAATTCTTATTGCATCAAAGCTGCTGCTCCTATCACAAGTTCTGGCAAATGTATAGTTCTCAGAAGTAAATTTTACAATTGAAAATCAAGAGGAGGGATTCTTCAGTCAGTTAAGAGACCAACTCCTAATTTGGGCTCAGGTCTTGATCTCAGGGTTGTGAGATCAGCCTCCTTTTGGGCTCTGAGCTGAGTGTGGAGCCTGCTTGAAATTCTCTCTTTTCTCCTTCTAGCTGTCCCCACAACCTTCTATTTCACTCTCTCTCAATAAATAAATAAATAAATAAAAACCTCAAGGGAATAATTATATTTTTATATTCACCATAATCAACAGGAGTTTAAACAAATAAATGTAATAAGAGAATGGCTTGTGAAATTTTAAGTGCAATGAAACAGTGAAATACATTGCCCCAAACAAGACAACGAAAAGTAAATTAGAGTGCTCCTCTGGTGATCACAAAGTTTCAAAGTACCATTATTTTCAAAGTGTTCTTGTCAGCTAAATAATATACTTGTCTTGTCATTGTTGAATGAAAAATCCATGTTCCCCCTTTCTCTCTTATCCAATTATTATGTTTTCAGAGATTAGAATCATGTGGATTTCATATTATAATATCAGAATGAAATAGCATTTGCATTTCTAAATTTGCCCTCTCAAAGTTTGAGCAGCTGATCACCATTTAACAAAGCATGCATCGTCCCTGATTATTTCACTATAAATCTAATGCCAGGCAAACAGATGTATGGGGATGCTTTGTCACATAATCAGACTTTTTTTTTTTTTTTACAGAAAAGTGTACATACATTTTATAACAGATGTCCTACATACATAGTTTGGTTTGTACATAGGACTTGCCTTAACAGCAGCATTTGCAATTTTTTCTATATACTTAAATCAACAAAAGTAATAACTGAAAACAAGTTTTACTCATGCATGGAAGTAGAGAAAGAGCTATTGACCTTATAGAATTGCAGTGTCTAGACAATGTCATATCTTTGAAAATGAATTTACTATATTACAAATTATACTTAATATTTAAAGCATATTATCTGATATGCTGATTCAGTAGGCAAAAATATGTTGCTTGAAATTTCTTCCTATAGCTCTTAAAATAATTGAGACAATGTACACACACACACATACAAACACACATACATACATAGAATTGAGTATATTTTATAATCCCAAAGAACTAGGAACAATTTATTTACCTTCTATGGGTTTATTACCTTCTATGGGTTTTTTTTGCATGTGTGTGTGTGGTTAGCATTTTTTAGCAACAAAATATATAAACATTGCCCATATATGGCTATTCCTCAATCAAGAATAAATGAGTGATTTTGACTTATACATCTTCTATAACTTCTATAACAAGTCAAACAGAGAAGTCATTACAACTTTGTGCTAATGATTCTAACACATTTTTGAAATTTCAGAACAAAAAAAATCTGAACCCATGTCCTCCAAGAAATTTAACATTAAAGTTTAGGACTTTATATTGTACAGGTTATTTACATCTCCACATTTTAATATGTTTAATTCAGATGTTTAGCGTTAGTGGGCCTTTTTAAGTCTTTATTCTTGTATCTATTTTATTTCAATATTCTTTGACATGATTTATTTTTTACTTGTCTTTTTGCTTGGTTTAGTTTTTTTTTTTAATTAGTTTTAAATAAAATGGAGAAAAATATACTCATACTCTGATTATCCATGCTGGGCAATTTTCCTCCATTTTTAGCCCCTCAAAAGACCTTCAAACATATCTGAAAGCCTGACACCTAAATGCAAAGCACATAATTTTCTGCCCAATTTCAGGTTTAAATTATTTCCTGTAAATATAATCAACCTCCTCTAAGGTTAATTCAGAACAGCGAAAGAATTTTTTTTTCATATTCAGAGCTACCATTTTAGTATTAAAAATAAAAAATATTACCAATTTACACAATTACTTTATACCAATCTATACCTAACTACACTTTCACTTATAACCCCTATGACTTGAGTAGATAACTATATCCAGGGAAATAGAGGTAAATCCATGCATTCCGTCCAACTTAAGGTGTCCTTAAACTGCTTTCCAGTGACTAAACAAACTTGGAAATGTGGAAATTCAAACACTTGGGTGCTAAAGACCACCCTGCTCAAGAATGTTTGCGTCAACCAGGAAATCAGAGAAGAAATTAAACAATTAATGGAAACCAATGAGAATGAAGACACAAGGAACCAAAACTACGAGATACAGCAAAGATGGTCTTAAGGGGGAAATATATAATCATTCAAGCCTCACTCAAAAAAATAGAAAAATCCCAAATACACAAACTGTCTTTACACCTCAAAGAACTGCAGAATCCACAACAAATTAAACTTAACCCATGCACAAGAAGGGAAATAATTAAGATTAGAGCAGAGATCAATGAATTAGAAACCAGAAATACAGTAGAACACATCAACAAAACTAGAATCTGGTTCTTTGAAAGAATTAATATTGATAAACCACTGGCCAGAATTATCCAAAAGAAAAGAGAAAGGACCCAAATTAATAAAATGAGGGTGCCTGGGTGGCTCAATTGTTAAACATCTGCCTTTGGCTCAGGTCATGATCCCAGAGTCCTGGGATTGAGTCCCATGTCAGGCTCCCTGCTGCCTTTCTCTTTCTGCCTTTCTCTCTGTCAAATAAGTAAATAAAATCTTTAAAAAATAAAAATAAAAATGAAATTATGAAAGGGGAAATACCACAACTAACACCAAAGAAATAGAAACAATAATTATAAATTATTATCAGTAACTATATGCCAATAAATTAAGTGACCTGGAAGAAATGGATGCCTTTCTGGAAACCCATAAATTACCAAGACTGAAACAGGAAGAAATTGACAGCCTGAATAGACCAAAAACCAGTAACAAGATTGAAGAAGTGATCAAAAAGTACCAAAAAACAAGATTCCAGCACTTGATGGAGTCCCTCGGGAATTCTACCAAACATTCAAAGAAATAATACCTATAATCCTAAAGCTATTTCAAAAAATAGAAACAGAAGAGAAGTTTCCATTCTTAATCTATGAGGTCAGCATTACCATGATCCCCAAACCAGGCAAAGACTATCAAAAAGGAGAATTTCAGACCAATATCCCTGATGAATATGTATGCCAAAATTCTCAAAAAAGATCCTAGCTAATAGGATCCAACAGTAGGTTAAGAGAATTATCCACCATGACCAGTTGGGATTTACCCCCGGGATGCAAAAGAAGTTTAACTTTCATAAATTAATCAATGTGATAGAATACATTAATAAGAGAAGCGAGAAGAACCATTTGGTCCTCTCAACTGATGCAGAAAAAGCATTTGACAAAATACAGCATCCTTTCCTGATTAAACTTTTTAGAGTATAGAGATAGAGGGAAGATGCCTCAATTTCATAGAAACCATCTATGAGAAGCCCATAGCAAACATTTCTGATTTAGTTTGGAACATCATAATTTCTAGATATTTCTTCATTCCTTCTAGGTTGTCTAATTTGTTGGCATGTAATTATAATTCTCTATTTCTGTGGTGTCATTTGTTATTTTTTCTGTTTTTATTTATTTATTTTGACCCTGAGATCATGACCTGAGCCAAAGGCAGAGGCTTTAACCCACTGAGCCACCCAGGTGCCCTACATCTTTTTATTCTTAACTTTGTTACTTATATTTATGGCCTTTTCTTTTCCATTTAAAAAAGTCCTTTTAAGATTTCTTATAAGGCTAGTTTAGTGGTGATACATTCTTTTAAATTTAGCTTTCTCTGGGAAACTATCCCTCCTTCAATGTTGAATGATAACCTTGCTAGGTAGAATATAACTGGTTGTAGATTTTTTTGGTTATTTTTGGGGGGATGGTTTTGTTTGTTTGTTTTGTTTCGTTTTTCCTTTCAGCTCTTTGACTATATCATGCCAATCTCCTCTAGCCTGCAAAGTTTCTTCTGAAAATCAACTGAATGCCTTATGGGGTTTCCTCTATATATTTATATATTTTATATATAAATATATTTATATATTTTGCTTCTTGCTGTTTTTAAAGTTTTGTCTTTTTTTTTCTCCAAGTTTTTATTTAAATTCCACTTTGTTAGTATATGGCATAATATTACTTTCAGTTGTAGAATTTTGTGATTCAATATTTACATACAACACCCAATGCTCATCACAACAAATACACTCCTTAATCCCCATATCTATTTAACCCATCCCCTCTACCCACCCCCCTTCTGGAGGTAACTATCAGTTTGTTCTCTATAGTTAAGAGTCTGTTTCTTGGTTTGCCTCCCTCTCTCTTATATTTTAATCTTTTCATTAAAGTTCTTACTTAGTTCTTCACTCTTCTTTCCAGGCCAGTGAGCATTTTTAGGATCATCACTTTAAAATATTTATCAAGGATATTGCTTATCTCTATTTCATTTTGTTCTTTTTCTAGATTTCTGTGTTGTCTTCAATCTTGTTCTTTCATTTGGAACATATCTTTTTGTCTCCTCATTTTCTTCCTGTGATTGTTTCTATGAATTATGAGGAATAGCTACTTCTCCTAAACTTCAATAAATAATCTTATGTATGGTTGTTCCCTGTGTAGTCTATATGGGTCTGGGGACCTAGCCAACTGAAGCTGTGGCTGGGGTCCTGGGATACTTTGTGCTGGGGCGCTACTGGTGGGATAGCCAGAACTGAAGTACTCACGGCCTGGGGTAGTCCTGGGATTCTTCACACAGAGTACCCTAGCAAAATAGCTAAAGTTGAAATGGGTCCAATCCAGAGGGTGCCAGGGCTCTTTGCACCGAAGGTACACTGGCAGAAGAGCTAAAGATGAAGTAGGCATGGGCTGGGGCAGTCCCTGGGCTCTCTGCATAGCAAGCATCATAGCAAGCATCTCTGCATAGCAGCTAAAGCTGAAGCAGGCTTTCAAGCAAGGGTGTCCTTGGGCTCTCTATACAGAAGGTGCTCTGGGAGGACTTCTAAAGTTGAAGTGGAGGCAAGCTGATATGTCCTACAGTGCTTAGCACAGACGGTGCCATGGTGGTGTGGCTGGAGTCTAAGGCTGGGTGAGTGACAGGGTGTCAAGGGTTGTTCCATACATGGGTTCTCAGGCAGGGCAGCTGAAAGTAAAGCAGACATGGGTTGGGGTTCTTGGGGTTCTCTGTGCAGGGGACACCGTAGTGAGGTGGTTGGAGCTGAAGCAAGAATGAAACACAATGTCCCAAAGTGATCTCAGGTGGTAGTGCCCTAGAAAGCCAACTAGAGCTAAAGTGGTATAGGCCTAAATTGTCCCCGGGTGCTTTCAGTCTGTTGAGATTTTTGGAGCTGCTAAGAGTGTCCCAATTGCAAATGCTGGGACCACCTTGATGGAAAGGCTGGGGCAGGTTTGGGCTAGAGCCTTGGCGTTCACTGAGACAGTAAGGCAACTAGGGTACCCTGACCCTGCTCTCATTTGTGCTGTCAAGGTAGAAGGAGAATGTACCATGGCACTTACCAGACCCTCAAGCCTGGAAAGAATTCTAGCAGCCTCCTCACCATTTGTCAGGATTATACAACTGTTTCTTTTTTTATGTTCCAATGGCTTTTTAAAACCATGTTTTGTTGTTTTGTTTTTCTGCGCTCCAAGGCAGATGCATCTGCTCATGTTTCCTTAGTACAATTAGTTAGTACTAATTAGTTAGTACTATTGTTAGTTCCTTAGTACTATTCCACTACAGTTCACAGCCTCAGGAGTGGGGATTCCCTTCATTATTATGTCTCTATTTTTCTTGCTTTTCTGTATGCGGTCCATCTTTTGTTGTGTAAAATCTTTTCAGTCAGTTCACCGTTCTTTTTCTGGATGAATTGCTCTAAAAATAAGTGTAGATTTGGTGTGTCTGTGAAGATGAGTTCAGGGTCTTCCTATATCACTACCTTGGACTGGAACACTGCATCACACATTTTTTAGTTTTTACATGAGGAAGAATTCTCTAATTCCTGTCATTTAAGAAATACAGGGTTTTTTTGTGGGGTGTGGGGTTGCCTGGGTGGCTCAGTTAAATGGCTGCCTTTGGCTCAGGTCATGATCCCAGGGTCCTGGGATTAAGTCCACATTGGGCTCCTTTTTCAGCGGGGAGCCTGCTTCTCTCTCTGCCTCTGCCTGGCCTCTCTGCCTTCTTGTGATCTCTCTCTCTCTGACAAATAAATAAATAAATCAAAAAAAAAAAAAAAGAAAAGAAAAGAAAGAAAGAAAGAAATACAGGATTTTTTTTTATCAGATTTTCTTTTGTAAAATTTTGTTATTTCCATATCTCAAGTAGGGAATAAGTTTTAATTTGGATATTCTACTTTTCTTTGCCTTCATTTAACTTTTATTTTGTTGCCTTCTACCCTGTTAATCTCATGTTATTCTCTTAATTTTTAAAACTTTTTTGCTTATAGTTTTTGAAGTGAAATACACAGCAAAATGGACTCATTATAAGGCCTCAATTCTATGTGTATTGATGCATAAATAAACCAGTGTAACCACTACTCATCTAAGATATTAAATAGTAACATTACTCTTGAAAGTTTCCTATTCTAGTCAATCATCACCCAACAAAGGCAACTAGCTACTGTTCTGAATTCTATCTCTATGGATTAATTTTGCTTGTTCCAAAGCTTCATATGAATGGAATCATACAATGTTTATGGTGTCTAACTTTTTTCTCCCAATATACTGTATTTGAAGTCTATCTATATTGTGGAATACATCACTACTCCATTCCTTTATATTGTTTTATAGAAGTCCATTGTATGAATATACTTTAGTTTGCTTATCTATTCTCCTTTTCATAGATATGAGTTGTTTCCAATTTGGGCTAGTGACAATAAAATTTTTGTAAATATTTCCATAGAAGTAATTTTGAGGATATTCATATTTCTCTCTCTTGAAATTCCTTTTGAGTAAATAACAAAGATTGAAATTGGGTTAATGATACCTAACAGTAGATAAAAGATGGCATATTATCACTTTATTAGAAACTACAACTTGCTCCAAAGTGGTTGTACCATTTTATCTTTCCATAAACAATGTATGAAAGCTCTAGGTGCTGCATATCTTTACCCATATTTGGTATAGTTTATCTTAATTTTAGCCATTCTAATGAATCTGTAGTTTTCTCTCACTGAAGTTTTAATTTTAATTTCCTTGATGACTAACAGTGTCAAGCATATTTTCACATGCTTATGGTCCATTTCAATATTTTTCTCTTGAGAAGTGTCTAATTGTTGTGCCTATTATAGATATGTAAGATTGTAAGATTTATTTATAAAATTAATAATAATTTAAGATAGAAGTTATTTGTCAGATACATATACTGAAAACATATGCAGCCTTTTAATTTTTTTAACAATGTCTTTCAAAAATCTAAAGATATGTAACATGAGTATTGAAATTTACTTTATTTTTATTCTTTACTCTCTTAATGTGATAAATTTGTTTTCAAGTGTTAAATAAACTATGCATTCTTGGGGTAAACCCCACTTGATCAATATATAGTTTGTGATAACTTTATTGAAATGTTAATTTGGCTACTTCACAGTCTAAATTTTTAGTCAAACAATAATCTAGGTGTTGCTATGAATGTATTTTATAAGTAAAATTCTGATAATCAGTTGACATTAAAAGTGAGGGGGATTTTGTTGAATACAATTTTCCCTTGCTGGTACTGACTGAACCCATTAGGAGACCTTAAAATCTGAGTTGACATTTCCTATGAAGAAAAAAGAAATTCTGTAGATGCTACTTTAGCCTATGCCCAGGATATTGCATCCTGCTCATTATCTTCCCTGCCTTCCTGACTGCTGCTGAATTTTTTATTTACTTAGCTGGCTCTAACAAATCATGTAAACTAATTACTTTTAATACCAATATCTATTATCTTCCTATACAGCAATCTATCATTTATCATCTATCTAATATCCTATTGGTTCTTTTCCTCTGGTTGAACTCTGGTTGATACAAATGTGTCCTTTTATGCCACTAAACTGAATATGCTATTATCTTGTATAGGATTTTTGCATTTATTTTCATGAGTTACTAGTCTTTAATTTTCTTGTGCTAACTTTGTCAAAGTTTAGTATACAGTTTATGCTGCCACCTTATAATTCTAAAAGAGGTTTTGAAAAATTGCTTTTATTTCTCACTTGAACATTCTATAGTATTCTTGAGTAAAAAAAAAAAAAAAAAAATTGTTCCGGAATTTTCTATGTAAAAAAAAAAGGTTATGACAAATTTAAGTGCTTTTTAAGATACAGATAGAGCTTTACAGATATTCTATTATCCCTTGTATAACTTATGATAAGTTAAATGTTGCAATAAATTTGTCCATTTTATCAAAGTTGTCACATGTATTAACATACACTTTTTCACATATCTTTATTATTACTGTAATGCCTGTAGAAACTGAAGTGATGTGTCTTTTTTTTCCCTTGATCAAACTCAGTAGGTGTTTGTCAAATTATTTTTTAAGATTTTATTTATTTATTTATTTACACACATAGAATGTGAGCACAAGTAGGGGGGAGTGGCAGAGAGAGAGGGAGAGTTAGGCTGCCCCCTGAGCAGAGAACCAGATATGTGTCTCAATCCCGGATGCTGGGATCATGACCTGAACTGAAAGCAGATGCTTAACTGACTAAGCCACAAAGAGATCCCTGTCAAATTTTAATATTTTAATTTAATTTAATTTAAAAATTTTATTTATTTGTCAGAGAGGGAGTGCACAGCAAGGGGAATGGCAGGCAGAGAGAGAAGCAAGCTCCCTACTGAGCAGGACCCCAAAGGTGGACTCCATTCCAGGGCCCTAGGATCATGTTCTGAGCCAAAGGCAGGCACTTAACTGACTGAGCCAACCACGTGTCTATTAATATATATTAATACTTTAATTAATTTAATTAATTAATTTAATTAATTTAATTTTAATTAATTAATTAAATTAATTTAATTTAATTAATTTAATTTAATTAATACTTTAATTTTTTTAAAGTATCAAGATTGGGCTTTTTTTTTATTATTTTTATTTTTTTTAAAGATTTTATTTATTTATTTGACAGAGAGAAACCACAAGTAGTCGGAGAGGCAGGCAGAGAGAGAGAGGGAAGCAGGCTCCCTGCTGAGCAGAGAGCCCGATGCGGGACTCGATCCCAGGACCCTGAGATCATGACCTGAGCCGAAGGCAGTGGCTTAACCCACGA
>NC_081561.1:39915421-39950430 GCF_022355385.1 Mustela nigripes | reverse complement strand
CTCGATCCCAGGACCCTGAGATCATGACCTGAGCCGAAGGCAGTGGCTTAACCCACTGAGCCACCCAGGTGCCCAAGTTTGGGCTTTTAAATTTTCTTTATTGTTTTTCTTTTTGGTTGTTTTTTTCTTATTTATAGTCCTTTAGTTTATTTTTTTTTCCTTTTTTAAAATTTTTTTGGATCAATGACTGTAAGACTTAACTAATATAAATATTTAAAACTATAAATTATATAGTAAGTGCTACTTTATTACTTCCCATAAATTCTGGTATATCATTTTCAATATAATTCAATTCAAAATATTTTGCAATTTCCACTCTGATTTCTTCTTTAATGTATCAATTATGTAAAAGTATATTTGAAAAGAGTATCCACAATTGTTGGATGGAGTAGTCTATAAATCTTAAGTAAAGTTGTTTGAGAATACCATCCAAATGTGTTTTATTTTTACTGACTTATCTCTTTTATTTTTGTTTTCTTCATTTCTCAGGGAGAGATTTGAAAATTTCCTACTACAAGTGTACATTTCTAAATGTCTTACTTTATTTCTACCTATGTTTGCATTTTTAGTTAGTAAATTCTGTTATAAGTTTTGTAGAGCTTTATAATTTTATATCTTCATGATAAAATGCCTCCTTTGTCATCATAAAGATCTTTTTATATCTGATAGTACTCCTTGTCTTAAAGGCTTTAAGGCTTTACTCCTTGTCTTTAAGGTTTTTTTTTTAATCAGCTTTAATTGATCTTAATAGAGTTATTCAGCTTTCTTATGTTTACTTATGTTTGTATAGGATATCTTGTTTATATTCTTTTGTTTTCAACCAATATCTGCCTTTATATTTAATGTCAACTTCTTATAGATAGAACATAGTTAGGTGTTGCTTTTCTAGACTATCTGATAAAACACCTTCTAATTAAAGACTTTAGTTCATTTACTTTAATTTATTGATGTGATTGGTATAAAGAAGGTATTTTATAATACATTTACTTTCCTCAATTTTCCTTTTAATTATATTTCTTTATATTCTTTTTTCAGCTTAGCTCTTCAAACACAGGTCTGTATTCTCCCTTTTAATACTGGGCATTAAATAACCTGATATTTTTGTTAGGCTTATAAATATCATTCAAAAAATTAAACTATTACAGAGAATCTTTTTAATTACTATTTCCCTTCAATTACTTTATATCTGAAGATACAAGAACAAAGGGAAAAAAGAAAATATAAAACATAGATGATAAAAGGACATTTCATATACAGTTTAATATGAATAGCATCCAAGAGAAGACAAATACTATTGCCAATTTATAATAATTAAACAATAGTTAGATAAATCAGATATTCATGTTGCCCTTATTCAGAATAAAATAACATTTCCCCATGTGTTCCAGTTGGTTATTTGTGTGCTGTCTCTGCTGCCGTTATCCTTTCTTCATTTTATAGTTGGTCAAGACTGGTGCTAATTATGCATTTTCCCATAGGCAAATGCTGGATAGTTTCATTCTTAGCTTTTATAGAACTCCATGGCCTATGAGTAGTTGTTCTCCAGAAATTATTAGGACACACTGATTTAATTGATCTTTATGGGCCCCTTTTTTATTTTTGTATTTAAGACCTCTTCTGTGTTTTTTCTTTGTGATCAACCCAAGGAAGCAAATTGAAAGTGAGCATGATGATATCAAAGAATACATTTTCAAGAATAATTAAAAATAGTTATTATACAAACAAACAATATATGTCAGAGATTTTTTTAACTCATTAATTTAGGAAACAAGGTGATAAACTGATTCAGAGGACATTTGAAAAACTGAGAACTGTTGTGCACTGAACAAAAAATGTTGGATTTTCAGGCTATGTACAATCCTGGGTAACACCCTAAAGGGCCATAAACCATATCCTTTGATTATAGTTTCAACCCCACAGGAATTGTTTGCTTCTGTAAGGTAACATGTAACATTAGAAAATGTGGACTCTGATAATAATAAAGAACATGTCAAAAAAAAGATTCATTACACTAAATATTTCAATAATTCTTGGATATGATCATTAACAATGCTCCAATATAATATTGAAAACATGTATAATCACATTTCTATCTTATTTCTAAGTTTTTCATATTTTTTCTTAGTAGCCATGATGCCACAATCTATGTTATGAAGACTAAATAATATGTGAAATGTTTTTGTATCATAAGGCTCAAAATTGCAAAATGCTGTTTTTAGTAGGTTATTACTATAAATACACAATATGCCAAAAGCAAGCTGGACATAAAAGAGTCAAGTTAGAGTTAATCTGTCAATATATTTTTTTCTGAGATCCTAAAACAGAGGGATTGATATCCTTGATAACAGGATGGTAACTGGGACATCATATGCACAAAACATTACAGGAACCATAAATCTTTTTACTACTCTTTAGAGAGATGGTGCAAAGTAAAATTGTTTTATCTTCATTGTGAAAATGATGCTCAGGAAAAACTGAATTTCCTACTTTATTAGTTCAAAAAATAATATGTTGAGCCTTAACAACAGACCCTGTGTGTCCTATTGTGGGGACAAAGGGAAATAAGATGCCCCATCTCTCTGTAATCTTTGGTAAAACGTCTATAGAGATCCTCTGCTCAGTTTTTAGTTGGATGTTTTTTTTTTTTTTTTACTATTGAGTTATATGGGTTTTTCACATATTTTGGATGTCAACTTTTTATCAGATATATCAATTGCAAGTATTTTCTCCTATTCAATATTTTTTTCTTTTTATTTTATTGTTTTATTTGTTTTTTTTAAGAGATGTTATTTATTTATTTGACAGAGATCACAAGTAGGCAGAGAGGCAGACTGAGAGTGGGGAGGAAGCAGGCTCCCCGCTGAGCAGAGAGCCTGATGTGGGGCTCGATCCCAGGACCCTGAGATCATGACCTGAGCTGAAGGCAGAGGCTTAACCCACTGAGCCACCCAGGTGCCCCTATTGTTTTATTTGTTGTTCAGATTTTTTTCTTTGTTAATTTTTTTGAAGTTCCACTGGTTTATTTTTGCTCTTGTTGCCTTTGATTTTGGTGTCAAATCCAAAAAATCACTGCGAAGACCAATGTCAAGGAGTTTATCACCAATGTTTTCTTCTAGGAGTTTTAGAGTTCAGGTTTTACATTCAAGCCATGAATCCATTTGAGGTTAACTTTTGTATATGGTGTTCAATAATGATCCAGTTTTATTCTTTTGCATGTGACTGTTCAGCTTTCCCAACATTATTTATTGAAGAGACTGTCTTATTCCCAGTATATATTCTTGCCTACTTTGTTATACAATTAATCAATAAGATATGCATAGTTGGTTTTTTTTGGGGGGGGGGCGGATAAGGCTATTTTATTCCACTGAACTGTGTGTCTGCTTTCCTACAAGTACTGCTTAAGAAACTGTACCTTTGAGGTATAGTTTGAAATCAGGGAGCATGATACCTTTAGCTTTGTTCTTCTTTCCCAAGATTTTTTTTTTTATTATTCCAGGTCTTTTATGCTCCCATATACATTTTAAGATTGTTCTACTTCTGTGAAAAATGCCATTGGAATTTTGAAAGGGAGTGCATTAAATATGTAGATTTTTGGGGGGTAGTATGGATATTTTGACAATGTTCTTAAAATTTATGAGAATAGACAATCTTTTTACTTGTTTGAGTGTTTTTCAATTTCTTTCATCAGTGTTTTTCAAGGTACAGGTCTTTAACATCATTGGTTAATTTTTCCTAGGTTTTGGGTGTCTCAGCCTACTAAGCATCTGCCTTCAGCTCAGGTCATGATCCCAAAATCCTGGGATTGAGCCCCACATTGGACACCCTACTCAGTGTGGAGTCTGCTTCTCCCTCTCCCTCCCCTGCCATCATGTGCTCTCTCTCTCCCTCTCTTTCTCTCTAGCTTTGCACTCTCTCAAATAAATAAATTTGAAAATTTTTTCCTAGGTTTCTTTTATTCATTTTGATGGAATTGAAATGGGATTATTTTCTTAATTTCTCTTCTTGCTACTTTGTTATTAGTGCATAAAATATAACAGATTTTTTAAAGATTTTATTTATTGACAGAGAACACAAGTAGGGGGAGCAGTAAGCAGAGGAAGAGGGAGAAGTAGGCTCCCTGCTGAGCAGGGAGCCCAATGTGGGGCTCGATCCCAGGATCCTGGGATCATGACCTGAGCCAAAGGCAACTGCCTAACTGACTGAGCCACCCAGGTGTCCCTATAACAGACTTTTATATGTTGATTTATATTCTCCAATATTATGAATTTGTTCATTTATTCTAAATTTATGGTGGAGACTTTAGTGTTTTCTGTATTTAATAACATGTTATCTGTGAATACTGACAATTTTACTAATTTCTTTCCAAATAAGGTGACCTTTATTTATTTTTCTTTTCTTTTTTTTTAAGATTTTATTTATTTATTTGACAGACTGAGATCACAAGCAGGCAGAGAGGCAGGCAGAGCCAGAGAGAGAGAGAAGCAGGAGAAGCAGGCTCCCTGCTAAGCAGAAAGCCCAATGCAGGGCTCAATCCCAGAACCCTGAGATCATGACCTGAGCTGAAGGCAGAGGCTTAACCCACTGAGCCACCCAGGAGTCCCCTTTATTTATTTTTCTTGTCTTATTGCTCTGGCTAATACAGCCAATGTATTGTTGAATAAAAGTGAAAAGAGTTGGCTGCCTTGTCTTGTTTCTGCTGAGTATTATATTAGCTTTGTGCTTGTTATATATGCTCTTTCTTATGTTGAGGTACTTTCCTGCTATACTGACTTTTTGTGAGTTTATAACATAAATGAATGTTAAATTTAATTCAATGCTTTACTGTATCTACTTTGATAATAGTGATTTTTATTCTTCATTTTATTTACACATTGTGTATTACATTAACTTATTCACAGATGTTTAACCACACTTACATCCCTGAAATAGATCCAACTTGATCATGTCATATGATCCTTTTAATATAATGTTAAATTCAGCTTGCTAATGTTTTGCTGAGAATTTTGTATCTATCTTAACCAGGGATATCAGCCTGTAATTTTCTTTTATTTTGCATTCTTGTCTAGCTTTGGTATCAGTGTATGCTGACCATACAAGAGGAATTAGGAAGTGATCCTTCCTCTTCTATTTTTTGAAAGAGATTGAAAAAGATTGGCGGCATTAGTTCTTCTTTAACTGTTCATTAGAATTCATTAGTGAAGTTGTGGGGTGGTGGATTTTTATTGTGGAGAGGTTTATGATTACTGATTCAATAATTTTACTGGTAATTTATCTATTTGAATTTTCTATTTCTTCATGATTCAGTCTTGGTTGTATGTGTCTAGGATTTATTCATTCATTCTAGGTTTTGCAATTTTTGGTGTATACTTTATCACAGTATTTTCTTTTGATTTTTGCATTTATGTTCTATCAGTTGGAGCATCACCTCTTTCTTTTCTAATTTTGAGTCCTATTTTTTTCTTACTGAGTATAGTTAAAGGTATCATTTTTAAAATCTTTTCAAAAAATTAGTTTTTAGATTTTTTATCTTTGCTAGTATCTTTTAGTCTCTATTTCACTTATTTCCACTATTATTATTATATTTCCTTCCTTCCACTAAGTTTGAGTTTCACATTTTTTTTTTTTTGTAGTTCCTTCAAACTACTTTCATCTGTCTGGTAATTATTTTTAATTGGATATTGGACATTGTGTATTATACACTGTACAGACCTTGACTTTGAAATGTATTGATTTATATTTTAATAGGGCACTAAATTTCTCTTTGGTCAGCTTTAAGGTTTTTATGTTATTTTTTTATTTTTTAAAGAATTTATTTATTTTAATTAACATATAACATATCATTTCATGTGTACAGGTTTGCAATTGATCAGTCTTACATAATATCCAGTGCTAATTACAATATATAACCTCCCCAAAGTCCCTCACCCAACCACCCCACCCCTCCCCCTTCCTCCGCTCCAGCAACCCTCAGTATGTTTTCTGTGATTAAGAGTCTCTTATGGTTTGTCTCCCTCTCTGGTTTCATCTTGTTTCATTTTTTTTTTCCTTTCTTCTCCTATGATCCTCTGCCTTGTTTCTTAAATTCCCTGTATCAGTGAGATCATGTGATACTTGTGATGTTATATTTTAAAATATTTTATTTCTTTATTTGGCAGAAAAAGAGCACAAGCAGGGGGGATGGCAAGCAAGGGAGAGGGAGGAAAAGACCCCACCAGGGGAACAGGGTTCCCAGTGTGGGGTTTGATCCCAGGACCCTGGAATTATGACCTGAACTGAAAGCAGGCACTTAACTGACTGAGCCACCCAAGCACCCCATAATGTTATTATTTTTTAAAGATAGTTCTGTAGAAATACCAAAACGTTAATCAATCTCTTTTACTTGGCAGGATGTTAACACTAAATTCTGTTTTCATTATAATAGACAGTGGCAAAGTATCTCTTCTCAGTATTTGACTCCTCCAGAGAGCATTTTTCACAGGCTACCTTGGAATTTCTCCCCTTTTTTTCTTAGGGGGGAAAGGGTGAAAGAAGAAGGAGAGAGAGAAGCTTAAACAGGTTCCCTACCCAGCACAGAGCCTTGCACAGGGCTTGATCTCACAAACCTGAGATCATAACTTGAGCTAAAACCAAGAGGTGGACGCTTATGTGAAGCTCAGTGATCTGCAAAGAATTTGATTTGCAGCTTATATGCAGATATTGGAACTATCCAAGCTTTATATCTCTCCTTTCACTTCCTCCTCCTCTCTTAAAGTGTAGATACTCTGACAACCTTATGCTCCATCTCTGACCTTGGTCTAAAAATAATTTTGATTTATATTTGTGTTCTATTATTCTCCAGTCATTCCAATAGGCTGAAGAATGTCCTCTGATAAAAGCCAATTAAAATAAGACGTCATATAGTGCTCATTCCTTCTTTCAAGAATTGCATCTGTTCAAGTTTCTACCTACTTTTGTATACTCATCAGTGCTTTCAAACAAAAATTTGTACATTCTCCAGTGTTTATAGTTGTTATCTAATACAAGCAGCTCTGATATTACTATAACTGGAAACTTTATTGATTTATTCATTTTACCTTTCTGTTTGCTTTGATTTATTTTAAATTTATTTTATTTCATTTTTTTTCAGTGTTCCAAAATTCATTGTTTATACACCACACACAGTGTTCCATGCAATATGTGCCCTCCTAAATACCCACCACCTGGCATACCCAACCCCCCCAGCCTCTCTCCCCTCCAAAACCCTCATTTGTTTCTTAAGAGTCCACAGCCTCTCATGGTTTGTCTCCCCCTCTGATTTCCCCCATCTCTTCATCTCCAAATGTCCTCCATGTTATTCCCTATGCTCCACAAGTAGGTGAAACCATGTGATAATTGACTCTCTCTGCTTGACTTATTTCACTTAACATAATCTCCTCCAATCCTCCATGTTGATACAAAAGTTGGGTATTCATCCTTTCTGATAGAGGCATTATATCCCATTGTATATATGGACCATATCTTCTTTATCCATTCATCCATTGAAGGGCTTCTTGGCTCTTTCCACAGTTTGGCAACTGTGGCCATTGCTGCTTTGAACATTGGGGTACAGATGGCCCCTTTTTTTACTACATATGTATCTTTGGGGTAAATACCCAGTATTAAAATTGCAGGGTCATAGTGTAGCTCTATTTTTAATTCCTTAAGGAATTTCCACAGTTTTTCAAAGTGGCTGCACCAACTTGCATTCCCATCAACAATGTAAAAGTGATCCCCTTTCTCCACAACCTCTACAACACTTTTTGCTTACTGTCTTGTTGATTTTGGCCATTATGACTGGTATATGGTGGTATCTCAATGTGGTTTTGATTTGAATCTCCCTGATGGCTAATGATGATGAACATTTTTCATGTGTCTATTATCCATGGTTTATTTTAAATTAAATACATGTAACAATGGGGAAAGTAAGGGAATGGGTAGAGTAACAAAAAAATTGCAGAACAAAATACTTAATATGTTTTTGGCTGAGGCATGGAGGATATGATGACCCTTCAGTCACAATTTCTTTAGGACAGTCTATTTTACTTTAAAGAATTTACATATGTATTAAATAAAACCCTCGTTTATTTTGAAATTGCATAACTTTGTGCCTGGATAAATGCAGTGTAGAATTAAGTCCAGGATGATAAAGTATCCCAGTGATGCATTGTAGAAATAACTCTGGTATTCATCGATAACACAATAAAACAATTGTGCAATCATTATGGACAAAAAAAAACTCATCCTAATATTAAAGAGTTATGGTAGTTAACCTTTCATTATTATTTGCTAAAGAATTATAGAATCTTACCCAAGTACTTTTGAATTGCTTGATAAGATATAAAGGTTATATATAATAGTGAATATTATCTCCATTTAAAAATATTTCTACTAAAGTGGACTGACTTTTTTCCCTATGTAAGAAAATAAGTAGGGCTTCTGAAAATTTAAAACAAACTATCCAACTACTTCATGTCTAATAGCCTAAACATATGACTTTCTATTATAGCAGTACAGTATGCAGCACAGGATAGTGATTAAAATTATGAACTTCAGAGCCAAAATCTATTGGCTTGAATCCTGATTCCACCACTTCCATAGAAGTGTGAGACTAAGCATATAAATTATCCTCCTTGTGTGTTGGTTTCCCATATATAAACTGGTGAGTACAATAATATCTACATCATAAGGTTGATGTGATACATAAATAATCATTTAGAATAATCAGTGGTACACAAAAAGTACTATACAAATATTGCAATCATAATTTTGTGAGATATTCCAAATGGTAACTAATTTCACTTCTCTTTTCCAGAGACTTAGAATGTCATGAGACATGTTATGGCCACTTACAGTCTCCAAGCTCTATTTGATAGTAAATTAGTAGTAAATATTTTCATAGCTCCTCAAAAAGTTTATCTTTGCTGAAGAAAATAATGGTTTATACATTTATTCTTTCAGTCAATATTTGTTGATTACTTATTCATAGAGAGCAAAAAAAAAAACTGGACCCCAAATATCTACCTCATGGATTTTGTATTATAATAGGAATCCAGAAAATAAATAAGATAAGCAAGTCATACAGCAATGTGTGCTAAAAAGTAAAAAAGAAGGGAAAGGTCAGAGGGAGTATTAGGAATGATAGTAATTACAATTTTAAAACAACAAAATTGATTAATCCATTTTACTAGAGATTTTATGTCATTTACATCCATTCTACTTTGTTATACATGGATTCATAAAGTAAGTTATTTTGTGAGTACCAGCACACTCCTTAAATCAATTCTGGGTGGTAATTAGTTACAAAGTCTGCAAATTGTTAGGTATATGATTTCTCTAGTTACTTAATTTCTCGAGGTTCAGTTTCTCTGTCTTCTAAATTAGGAACAAACCTACCATATACAGCTGTAACAACCAAATCAAAAAGAGAAAAATTGTTTGGAGACCTCTAGCAACATGGATAGCAATGCGTTTTGGAGAACCCCAACATTTACTCTTGAGAATGGCCTCCTTATTTATTTACCAAGCCCCTTATTTTTCATGAACTCTTTGACAGGAAATATTCTAAGTGCTCTAAAAATACTAACACGTTCAATCTTTATAATCTCTCAATTAAGCATTTGTTATTCATCCTCATTTTAGGGATGAGGAAACTAAGACACAGTAAAGTTAACTATCTTGTCCAAAGTGACAAGACTAGTAAGTGGGACAGAAACTATTCCATAGTAAATTTTCCTGAACTTTCTATTATTCTGAACAATTGGAGAGGGAAAAAAAAAAAAAACCTCCCTAGTTTTGGCAGACCAATTAGGAAAAGGCAACATGCCCTTCCTGCTGACAGTCCTGTGCGTGGGATGGAATCTATTGAATGGAGCTTAAATAGGATTTCAGTCCTCATCAATTTCTTCTTGATTTATGTATTCTGCTGGTCCTTAAGAAAATTTTACACAGTCCTGAGCCACCAGCGCACATCACCTGTATGTAATGATTTTTTTCTTGTGAGAGACCTGAATAGTATTATACTTGATCCCAAACAAAGTATACCAACTGTCAATACATCCCTATCATTTGTCACTTCTTACTTGGAACAAAAGATAAATTTGGACTTGAGGAAGAATGAATAATATTTGTGAGTTCTAAGCTTAAAGTTCCTTGTGTACAAGCATTTTTTGGCTTACCCTTTAGAATGTATCCCCCCTATTTAGTAAGAGGCATCCTCTTGTATTTAAGATCAAATAAAGTCAAGAGGGAGAGAAATTATATGTCTTTGTCTAAACAATGTCTACCAGGAATAGGCTTGGGGGAGAGTTGAACACCACGTAATCTCTTTTCCTATTCTGTTGAGGAGAATTTTTAATTTTTTTAAAGAGCTTATTTCTCCCCCTTCTAAACCAGAGGTCCTGGACCCTGTTTTTTTCTTTTTTTTTTTTTTTTTTTTAAATTACTCTACTTGTAGGATACTTTTCTTTGCTATGGTAAACACCAGAATATTTAAATGGAAATGCTGAAGATGTGGCCTAAGTATGATTTTTTTTTAAAGTTTCTGTATAATCCAGTAATTCCACTACTGGATATTTACCCAAACAAATAAAAACACTAATTCAAAAAGATATATGCACCCCTATGTTTATTGCAGCATTATTTACAATAGTAAAGATATGGAAGCAACTTGGGTATCCATCCACAGATGAATGCATAAAGAAGATGTGGAATGTATATACAATGAAATATTACTCAGCCATAAAAAATAATAAGATCTTGCCATTTGTGACAAATGTCCTGAAATCCTAGCTCATAGTTATTAAAAGGATCAAAGTATCATCTGGTGCATTTAGCGGAGATACCTCTAATTTCTTTGAACAAAGAGTTCTTAGTGCAATGCTTGTCACATAGGATGCCTGCAATGAACAGAAGTAGTTATTAACAGTTCTGCATAAATCATTCTCAAAAGTATTTATTTTCTATTAAATAGTGATGACCATAAAACATTTGTAACTCCTTTAGAGATGCCTGGATGACACATTCCACTGAGTGGTCAATTCTTGGCTTAGTCTCAGGCTGTAATCTCAGAATTTTAAGATCAAGCCCCATCCAGGTCTGCAGTCAGTGTGGAGTCTGCTTTGGATTGTCACTCCTTCTCCCCCTCCCACTCATGCTCTCTTTGCCTCTCACTCTCTCTCAAATGAATAAATAAATTTTTAAAAAATTAAAAAATTTTAAATTTAAAAAAAATTTTAAAAATTGTGTAACTCCTTTATGTCTTCTTTGAAAAACTAAGAAAATTTTCAAGAAACCAGTTAGGTCTATTCTTTATGTCCATTGTAAGATGTCCTGTTTCTTGACATGATTTATTTGCTTATTTACATGATCGTTGGTTTTGAAATCAGAACTATACAGGCTGAAATATGAGTATATACATAATACAAATATCATGCTGTCAAATATTTATTAAATTTAAAACTATGTAGGAACAATGGTTATATAGGGATGAAATTTATTAAGTGGTTACATATGGGTATATTTTTGTGAAGGGGCAGTTTAATAGCCACAGAAAGAGATTTCGCTGTTTTCTACTTCAAAAATTTTACGAACAAAAGCTTCATTATCCAACTCATAACAATTAATATTATATCTGGTAGTTTGGAAGATAGAATTAATAGAATGTCAAAAAAGAATTAAATCAGAACATATCACACCTGATTTCACATTTCATATGATGGCCTAACATTATAAAAAAGTTTTTATGAATATTGTCGCCACTGTAACATTTTATTACTGGAATTCAATTTAAAAACATGGAGGCACATGGATGGCATCTGACTCTTGATTTTGGCACAAGTCATGAGATAGAGCTCTGTGGCAAAGAATCCACTTGAAATTCTCTCTCTCCATCTCCCTTTGCCCCTTTCCTCTCTCTCTCTCTCAAATAAATCTTAAAAAAATAAAAATAGAATATTGAAAACATGGGTTTTCCTCTAAATCAGAGTAATGATGAAAATAAACCTCAGCATACTAAAAATTATAAAAAGTAAATAATTTATATGTGTATTAGGATTCTCCAGGGAAACAAAACCAAAATGTCTGTGTGTGTATATATATGTGTGTATATATATACACACATACATATATATATGTGTGTGCATGTGTGTGTGTGTATATATATATATAGTTGTGTGTGTGTATATGTGTATACATGTATACATGTGGATATATGTATACATATATGTGTATATATCTATGTGGCAAAATCTGCTGTTTTGAGGCAATAGGATGGGAACCCAGGAGAGTCTGGTGTAGCTCCAGTCTGAGTCTGAATGAGAATCAGGAGGGAAAATGATATACTTCCATTCAGAAGATCAGAAGGCTAAAGGCCCAGGAAGAGCTGGTCCTTGAACCCAAAAGCAAGAAAAAGTCATTGTCTAGGATCAAATAAAAGTCGGGTAAAAAGAATTCTCTCTTATTTAGGAAGTGGTCAGTCTTTTTTTTTTTCCTTTTATTTTTAATTAAGTATAGCTCACATACAATGTTATATTAGTTTCAGGCATACAACACAGTGAAAAATATGTTAAGCAACACTTACCAAGATAAGTATACTCACCATACAAAATTACTACAATATTATTGACTATTTTCCTATGTTGTACTTTTCATCCCTGTGACTTATTTATTTTATAACTGGAAGTTCATGCCTGCCAGTCCCCTTCACCTATTTCACCCATCTCACTACCCCTTTCCCTCTGGCAACCACCAGTTTGTTTTCGGTATTTATTAGTCTGTGTTTTTGGTTTCTTTGTTCATTCTTTTGTTTTTCAGATTATACATAAAGATGAAATCATACAGAATTTCCTACTTCTGACTGATATTTCACTTATCGTATACCCACTAAGTTAAACCATTTTGTCATAAAAGGTAAGATTTAATGCTTTTTATGGCTGAGTAATATTCTATTGTGTTTTACACCCCAACTTCTTTATCCCTTCATCTATCAATGGACACATAGGTTGCTACCATATATGTGTTATTATAAATAGTGATACAATGAACATGTGCATTTTTCTTTTCAAGTTTTCTTTGGGTAAATACCCAGTAGCGGAATTATTGGGATACATGGCATTTCCATTTTTAGTTTTTAAAGGAATTTATGTATTGTTTTCAATAGTGGCTGCACCAATTTATATTTGTACCAACAGTACACAAGTAATCTATTTTCTCCACATCCACATCCTCACCAACAATTTTTACTTTATTTTTTTGTACTATCACTTTGACTGTTATAAGGTGATATCTCACTGTGGTTGTGATTTGCATTTTGTTGATAATTAGTGGTGTTGGATATCTTTTCATATATCTTTTGGCCACATATATGCCTCCTTTGGGGGAAAAAATATCTATTAGGCCCTCTACTCATATTTTGATCAGATTGTATAGGCTTTTGTTTGTTTTATTTTTTGATGTTGAGTTTTAGGAATTTATATATTTTGGGTTGCCTAAAATATTATTTGTAAATATCTTCTCCCATTCAATAAGTTGTCTTTTCATTTTGTTGATGATTTCCGTCACTGTGCAAAAGTTTTTTAAATTGATGTAGTCCCAGTTGGTTACTTTTTTGATTTTGTTTCCATTGCATGAGAAGACATATCCTGAAATACTGTGCTAATTCTGATGTCTGAGAGTTTACTGCCTATATTCTTTTAGGAGTTTTATGGTTTCAGGTTTCACATATAGGTTTAATGAATTTTTGTTAATTTTTGTACATGGTGTAAGAAAGCAGTTCAGTTTTTCCAATACCATTTATTGAAGACATTGTGTTTTCCCCATTATATATTCTTGTCTCCTTTGTCATGGTTAATTACCATATAAGTATGGGTTTATTTCTGGGCTTTTTCTTCTGTTCTATTGATCTATGTCTATTTTTGTGCCAGTACCATACTATTTTTATTACAACAGACCTGTAGTATATCTTGAAAACTAGGATTTTAATACCTCCAGCTTTGTTTTTCTCTATCAGATTGCTTAGATATTCAGGATATTTTTTCATTTCATAGAGATTTTAGGATATTTTTTTTCTTGTTCTCTTGATGTTTGGATAGAGATTGTGTTGAATGTATAGATTACTTAGGGTAATATGGACACTTTCGACAATATTCATCAAATCCATGAGCATGCTATATCTTTCCATTTGTTTATATCATCTTCAGTTTCTTTCATCAGTGTCATATATTTCAGGGTACTGTACTTTTACTTCCTTGGTGAATCTTATTTGTAGTTGTTTTATCACTTTGGGTGCAAGTGTAAATGGAATTATTTTCTTAATTTTTCCTCCAGTCAATTCATTATTACTGTATAGAAATGCAATGGATTTCTGTATATCAAATTTTTATCCTGCAACTTTACTGAATTCATTATCAGTTCTAGTAGTTTTTTGATGGAGTTTTTAGGATTTTCTATGTATAGCATCATGTTTTCTGCAATAAGTGACAGTTTTATTTCTCCCTTACCTTTTTGGATACATTTTATTACTTCCTCTTGTCTGATGGCTGTACCTAGGACTTACAGTATTATGTTAAAAAATAGTGTGTAAAGGGACATTCATGTCTTGTCCTAACCTCAGGGTAAATGTTCTCTGATTTTTCCCATTGAGTATAATGATAGCTGTGGGTTTTCATAAATGGCCTTTATTATGTTGAGGTATATTCTCTCTAATCTTTGTTGAGGGTTTTTATCACGAATTGATATTGTATTTTGCCAAATGCTTTATCTGCATTTATTTGAATGGTCATATGGCTTTTATCACTTTTATTGATGAAATGTATCATATTGATTTTTTGGCAAATACTGAACCACGCTTGCATCCTAGGAATAAAGCCCAATTGATTGTGGGAATTTTTTTTAATGTATTATTAGGTTTAATTTGCTAATACTTCATTGGGGATTTTTGCATATGTTAAAAGAGACATTGACCTGTAGTTCTCATCTCTTGTGGTGTCATTATCTGATTTGGTATCAGGATGCTGCTAACTTCATAGAAGGAATTGCGAAATCTTCCTTCCTCTTCTATTTTTGGAATAGTTTGAGAAGGATAGGTATTAACACTTTTTAAAATACAGCTTCACTGTCTACCCTGGACTTTTGTTTGTTGGAAATTGATTACTAGTTCAATTTCATTGCTAGTAATCAATCTGTTTAAATTTTCTATTTGTTCCTGATTCAATTTGGAGAGGTGATATATTTCTAGGAATTGATTCATTTCTTTTATATTGTCTTAATTTGTTAGCATATCATTTTCCATATATTTCCTTAAAATCTTTTAATATATTTTTTTAAGATTTTGTTTATTTATTTGACAGGCAGAGATCACAAGTAAGTAGAGAGACAGGCACAGAGGAAAGAAAGCAGGCTCCCTGCTGAGCAGAAAGCCAGATGTGGGGCTCAATCCCAGGACCCTGATACCATGACCTGAGCTGAAGGCAGAAGCTTTAAACCACTGAGCCACTGAGATGCCCCAGTATTCCCTTAAAATCTTTTGTATTTCTGTGGTTTCCTTGGCTGTTTTTTCCTCCCATTTCCAATTTTTTTTTTTTTTTAGTCCCTTCTCTCTCTTTCTCTCTTTTAATGAATCTCACTAGAAGTTTATCAATTTTGTTGATTTTTTCAAAGAACCAGCTCCTGGTTTGATTTTTTTTTTAAGTTTCTATTTTGTTTATTTCTGCTTTAATTTTTATTATTTCCTTCATTCTACTAGTTTTGGGTTTTGTTATTATTTTCCTAGTTCCATTCTACTTAAAAGCATGTTGTTTATTTGAGATTTTTATTCTTTAGGTAGGTCTATATTGCTATACACTTCCCTCTTAAGATACATTTTGCTGAATCCACAAATTTTGGTCCACTTTGTTTTCATTTTCATTTGTCTTCATGAGAGGTTTTTTGTTTTGTTTTGTTTTTGTTGTTGTTGTTGTTTTGTCTTTGATCTCTTGGTTGACTCATTCATTGTTTAATAGCATGTTATTTACCCTTCCATGTCATTGTGTGCTTAGAGATTTTTTTCCTGTGGTTAATTTCTAGTTTTATAGTACTGTGGTTAGAAAAGATGTATGGTATTACTTCAGACTTTTTGTTTAATTTGTTGGGACTTGTGACCTAATATGTGATCTATCCTAGAGAAAGCTTCATGCCACTTGAAAAGAATATGTATTCTGCTGTTTTAGGATGGAATGTTCTGTTAGATCCATCTGGTCTTATGTATCATTCAAAGCCACTATTTCCTTGTTTCCTTGTTTTAAAGTTTTTTTGTCAAATATAAGTATTGTTATTCCAGTATTCTTTTCAATTCTATTTTTATAATAAATGTTTCTCTATCTCTTCAATCTGTATGTGCCTTAGGTATGAAATGAGTCTCTTGTAGGCAGCATTTAGATGGGGTTTTATTTATTTATATGCTTACTTACTTATTTATTTACCATCTGTCTCTGTGTATCTTGATTGGAGCATGTAGTCTATTTACATCAAAGTAATAATCATATGGTTCCCCTCACATGTGGAATTTAAGAAACAAAACAGAGGATCATAGGGGAAGGGATGGAAAAATAATTTAAGATAAAATCAAAGAGGAAGACACACTATAGGAGACTCTTAATCATAGGAAATAAATTGAGGGTTGCTTGAGGGGAGGGAAGTGTGGAGATGGGGTAACTGGCAATGGACATTAAGGAGGGCACGTGATATAATGAGCACTTGGTATTATATAAGACTGAGGAATTCTACCTCTGAAACTAATAATATATTATATGTTAATTGAATTTAAATTTAAAAAATCAACTGAATTTAACTCTACCTCTGAAACTAGTAATACATTACTTGTTAATTAATTGAACTCTACCTCTGAAACTAATAATATGTTATATGTTAATTAATTGAATTTATATTAAAAAATCAAATAAAAAATTAAAAACAGTTTAAAAAACAACTAACAATTCAATCGTTCATTAAGCACTTTAGGAACCCAGGATTGCTATGTAAATAGATATATTTTCAAAGCTACCAATAAAACCATTCTGAATAGTCAAATGCATAAATCATTACAGTAATTATACTTCTAAATATTACAATTAATTGAAATTGAATTTTTCTGCCCATATATTTATAATGTCCTTTCAGCAACACTTTGAGATTTCAATAGGGTAAACACCCATGAAATATATTTTAGAAAGAACTATGTTTTAGAAAATAGTCACCAACGGTTATTAGTTGCTAAGGAAAGAGAAATCAATAAGTGGAAGAATGTTCTATCATTCAACAGTATTATTATGAGTGCAGAAGTTGTGCGGTTTTATAGGGGAGAATGAAATGAGTTTATTTTTAAATTTTTTTAGATGTTATCTTTTTTATTTATTTGTCAGAGAGAGACCACATGCACATAAGTAGGGAGTGTGACAGGCAAAGAGGGAGAAGCATGCTCCCTGCTAGCCAAAAGCCTGATGCAGCACTCAATCCCAGGACCCCATGACGTGAGCCAAAGATAGACACTTAACCAACAGAGGCACCCAGATGTTGCTAAAATGAGTACCTTTAAAAAAATTTTTTTTAAATAAATTGAATTATCTATACAAAAAAATTACTGAGGATAAAGGTAATAATTGATATGTGTATAATTATTGCCATTTTGTTACTTGTTTTATGGTTGTTTTTGTAGTTCTCATCTGTTCCTTTCTCTTCTTGCTCTCTTTTCTCACGATTACTTAGCTTTCTTTAGTGAAATACTTGGATTCTCACTATTTATTTTTTATGTATCTATTATTGTTTTTGATATCTTGTTACCATTCAGTTTGTACATAACATCTTCTGCATTCAGCCATCTATATTAAGCTAACGTTTGCTTAATTTTGAACTAATTCTTATTCCCCTCCCTCCGGATTTCAGACATTTGGTATCATATTTTACAGCCTTTTTTAAAAATTTATTTTCAGTGTTCCAGAACTCATTGTTTATGCACCACACCCAGTGCTCCATGCAATACGTGACCTCCATAATACCCACCACCAGTCTCACCCAACTTCTCACCCCTTTCCTCTCCAAAACCCCCAGTTTGTTTCTTAAGAGTCTACAGTCCTCCATGGTTTGTCTCCACCTCCAATTTCCCCCAACTTATTTCTCCTCTCCATCTCCCAATGTCCTCCATGTTACTCCTTATGCTCCACAAATAAGAGAAACCATATGATAATTGGCTCTTTCTGCTTGACTTGTTTCACTCAGCAAAATCTCTTCCAGTTCTGTCCATGTTGATACAAAAGTTGGGTATGCATCCTTTCTGATGGAGGCATAATACGCCACAGGCAAAGAGGGAGAAGCATGCTCCCTGCTAGCCAAAAGCCTGATGCAGCACTCAATCCCAGGACCATGTCTTCTTTATCCATTCATCCACTGAAGGGCATCTTGGTTCTTTCCATAGTTTGGCAACTGTAGTCATTGCTGCTATAAACATTGGGGTGCAGATGGGCCTTCTTTTCACTACATCTGTATCTTTGGGGTAAATACCCAGTATTGCAATTGCAGGGTCATAAGGTAGCTCTATTTTTAATTTCTTAAGGAATCTCCACACTGTTTTCCAAAGTGGCTACACCAATTTGCATTCCCACCAACACTGTAAGATTCTCCACATCCTCTCCAACACATGTTGTTTACTGTTGTTGATTTTGGCCATTCTAACTGGTGTAAGGTGGTATCTCAATATGGTTTTGATTTAAATCTCCCTGATGGCTAGTGATGATGCACATTTTTTCATGTGTCTCTTAGCCATTCATATGTCTTCTTCAGAGAAGTATCTGTTCATGTCTTCTGCCCATTTTTTTTTAAGATTTTATTTATTTGACACAGAGAGAGAGAGAGATCACAATTAGGCATAGAGGCAGGCAGAGGAGGAAGCAGGCTCTCTGCTCAGCAGAGAGCCCGATGCGGGGCTTGATCCCAGGACCCTGAGATCATGACCTGAGCCAAAGGCAGAGGCTTAACCCACTGAGCCACCCAGGCGCACCTTTTCTGCCCATTTTTGGACATGATTATCTGTTTTGTGTGTGTTGAGTTCGAGGACTTCTTTATAGATCTTGGATATCAGCCCTTTTTACTGTCATTTGCAAGTATCTTCTCCGATTCTGTGGGTTGTTTCTTTGTTTTGTTGACTGTTGGCTGCGCAGAAGATTTTGATCTTGAAGAAGTCCCCAAAGTTCATTTTCACTTTTGTTTCATTTGCCTTTGGAGACATATCTTGAAAGAAGTTGCTGTGGCCAATGTCGAAGAGGTACTGCCTATGTTCTCCTCTAGGATCTTGATAGATTCCTGCCTCACATTTAGGTTTTCTATCCATTTTGAGTTTATCTTTGTGTATGGTGTAAGAGAATAGTTGAGGTTTATTCTTCTATGCATAGCTGTCCAATTTCCCCCAACACCATTTATTGAAGAGACTGTCTTTTTTCCACTGGAGTTTTTTTTTTTTTTTTCCTGCTTTGTCAAAGATTATTTGACCATAGAGTTGAGGGTCCACATCTGTGCTCTCTCCTCTGTTCCACTGGTCTATGTGTCTGTTTTTGTGCCAGTACCATGCTGTCTTGGTGATTACAGCTTTGTAGTCAAGCTTGAAATCAGGAAACGTGATGCCGCAGTTTTGTTTTTCTTTTTCAAATTTCCTTAGCAATTTGGGGTCTTTCTGGTTCTATACAAATTTTAGCTCTTTGAAAAATGCTGGTGGAATTTTGATCAGAATGGCATTGAAAGTATAGATTGCTTTTACAGCCTTTTATCTTATATTTTTCTTGACTGATTTTTTTACAGATATATCTCTTTTTTAATTTGTTTTTGTGCTTTCCCCCTCTTACTTGTGGTTTCATTTTCTTTTTTTAAGATTTGTTTATTTATTTTAAGTGGGAGGGACAGAAGGAGAGTGAGAGAGATAATCTTAAGCAGGCTTCATACCTAGCACTCAGCCCAACACGGGGCTCCTTCTCACATCCTTGATATCATGACCTGAGCTGAAATCAAGAGTCAGACATTTAACTGACTGAGCCACCCAGGTGCCCAGTTGTTTTTTGTTTGTTTGTTTGTTTTCTTTTTTCCCCACTCAGAGCTCCCCTTAACATTTATTGTGGCACTGGTTTTGTGGTAATGAATTCTTTTAACTTTTTAATTTTGTTTGAGAAAACTCTTCATTTCTCCTCCTATTCTGAATGATAACCTTGCTCAATAGAGTATTCTTGGCTTCAGATTTTTTCCCTTTCAGCACTTTGAATATGCCATGGCACTCCCTTCTAGCCTGCTAGTATCTGCTGAAAAACTAGCTGATAGCCTTATGGGGTATCTTTTGTGTATAACTGTGTTATTTTCTCTTGCAATCTTTAAAAATTATCACTACTTCTTACTATTTTATTTACTGTGTATGTTGATGTGGATTTCCTTGGGTTGAATTTGTTAGGGGATCCCTGTGCCTCCTGAATATGGATCTCTGTTTCCCTCCCCAGAGTTAGGAATTTTTCAACTAGTATTTCTTCGAATACATTTTCTGCCCCCTTTCTTTTTTCCTGTGGGATCCCTATAAATGTAAATATTATGTTCGACGGTATTACTGAGTTCTCTAAGCCTATTCTCATTATGTGGTATTTGTTTGTCTCACCTGGTCAGCTTGCTTTCCACTGTTCTATCCTCTAGATCACTGATATATTACTTTGCTTCCTGTATTCTACTATTTATTCCATTTATTGTATTTTTAATATCCTTTATTGAGTTTTCACTGATTTCCTCGACACTTTTCTGAAGTCTAGTAGTATCTCTTTGATCATTACTATCATTACTTTAAATTCTCTATCAGGCATATTACTTATTTCTTTTTTGCTTAAGTCTTCTGCTGTGATTTTTTATCTTGTTCCTTCCTTTGGGACATTTTTTCCTCTGTCTCCTCAATTTGTCTTCCACTCTTTATCTCTTTCTTTGTGTAAGGAAATTCAGCTATAATTTCTGCTCTTAATGTAGTGGCTTTATCAAAAAGAAGTGCTATAGTGCTGCAGTCCTGGGCCAGATGCCCTGAAGTGTGGTGGCTACCAGGCACAGTGATGCTGGCTGCAGGAGCAACATCTGTGTGTGTAGCAGCTAGGCATGGTACCTGATGTCTGTGCATGCAGTGGCTGTATAGGACATGTGACATGTTAACAAAATTTACACTGAGCCCAGGGCAATGAGGTTATGTGGCTTGGAATGGGTATTTCCTCAGGAGAACTTATGGGTGGGGCACATTTATCTGTGCAGCAGTGGCTCTCATAGTTGGCAATGTGTTTATGCTAGAGGGTGGAGAGGAAATTGGCACCTGTCAGGTCCTTTTTGTTCTATGAGAAATCACCCAACATGCTCTGAAATTCCTATAAACAGATCTCTTTTCCATTTGTCCCAGATACTAAGTAAACTATTGCTTATGTGTTGCCTCTCAGAAGGCTATTGTCTCTACACATGTAGGAACCCAGCTATCACTGGCTCTACTGGCCCACACAGTGCTTAGTCAGCTGACTTTCAAAACTCCAGGCTCCACATCCTGCTGGTTATACAACCTCATAGATCTCATCCCCTCTGGTTTTCAAACCTAGAGATTATGGGAATTTGTCTTCCTTGTGTGGGTTCCCTGGTGCTAGGGGCTGTCTTTCCCCTCACCACACCTGCAGTTCCCTCCCTCCTGTGGGCAACTCCAGACCAAAATTTCTCCCCTTCCTAAACTCACAAATGTAGCTTCTTTTTTGTTTTGTTGTAGAGTTTGTTCTCCCAGTTGTCAGATCACTTTTCAGGTTATTTACTTGATGTAAATGATATCTAGTTGTAAACATTGGAAGGAGTAAGCTTAGGGTCTTACTCTGCCATCTTTCTAAGCTCCCTTTATTGATTTTGTTTCCTATTGCTTATAATCTCTATTTCATTTAATTTTCCTCTGGTGTTCACTCCTTTCTTCTTTCTACTAATCTTAAAATTTGGTCTTTTTAAAGTCCCTTTAGATTGTTTCAGAGTTTTCTTGTCTCTTAATGTAGGTCTGTATCTCCATAAACACCCTTCTTAGAACTATTTGCTGCATCACAAAGATTTTGAACCATTCCATTTCCATTTTCACTGGTACCATGGGTTTTGGTTTTTTGTTTTGTTTTGTTTTTGCTCTTGCTCTGATTTCTTAATGTCCCATTAATTGTTTTATACCAAGTTGTTGAGTCTCCATATGTTTTTTCTCCATTTTTTTGATATTAATTTTTAGTTTTATACCATTGTGTTCAGAAAAGGTGCTTGTTATGATTTCAACCTTTGTAAATTTATTGAGACTTTTTTTGTATCCTAATATGTGATCTAGCCTGGAGAATGTTTCATGTGTACTTGAGAAGATTATATATTTGTTCCTTTTGTGTGTATTATTCTGGATATATCTGTTAAGTCGATCTGGTCAATGTGTAATTCAAAGCCATTGTTTCCTTATTGATTTTCTATCTGGATGATCTATCCACTTGATGTAAATGCCATGTTAAATTTTCCTATTAATATATCACTGTGAATTTATCTTTTTGTCTGTTAATGCTTGCTTTATATATTTATATGCTTCTATATTAAGTGCATATATATTTACAATTTTTATGTCCTCTTGCTGTGTTGGTCCTTTTATCACTAGGCAGTACTCTTTGTCTCTACAATTTCTGTTTTAATATCTTTTTCTGATAGGAGTATTATTACCCCAGCTTTTTTCCACTTGCATTTGCATGGAATATATTTTTCTATCTCTTCACACTTAGTATGTGTCTTTAGTACTGAAGTGAGTCTTCTGTAAGGATCACAGAATCCCTACACAGTTGTTTTTTTTTTATTTAGTCACCCAATTTTTTTTTAATTAGAGTGTTTAGACCATTTACATTTAAAGCAATTATTGATAGGTATGTACTTATTGCCAGTTTCCTAATTGTTTTCTGGTTATTTTTGTGGTTGTCCTCTATTTCTTTCTTCTCTCGTTCTTTCCTTCTGATTGATGACTTTTTAACATTATAATTGAACTCCTTTCATTTTGTGTCTTTATTATAGTTGCTTGGTTTCTGGTAACCTTGATTCCATCCATATCTTATGTGCTCATAGTGTATATTAAGTTTATGATCACTTATGTAAAACACATTCTAAAAGCACATTTTTACTCTTTTCACTCCACATTTTATGTATATGATGTCACATTTTACATCTTTTTATTTTGTGTATCCTTAAATAATTTTCATAGACATTAACTTTACTACTTTTTTTCTCTTAAACTTCATACTAGCTTTAAATTTGATTGACCTACTACCTGTACTGTATGTTTGCTTTTACTAGCAAATTTTTCCTTTAATAATTTTCTTCTAATTATAGTCTTTAGTTTTTGACTTAAAGTTTCTTCAACATTTCTTGTAAGGGATGTTTAGTGCATCTAGGAAACTGTTTATCTCTTCTTCAATTCTGAATAATAAACTGGCTATGCTGAATATTATTTATTATATGTTTTTTGTCCATTTAACACTTAAAATACATAATGTCAGTCCCTTTTATCTGCAAAGTTTCTGTTGAAAAATCAGCTGATAACCTTATGTGGTTTCCCTCATAAGTAACTGTTTTTACCTTGCTGCTTTTAATCATTTTTCTTTGATTTTTTTCATTTTAATTATGTTTCTTGATGTAGATCACCTTGGGTTCATTTTGTTGGGGTTCTCTGAGTATCCTGAACCTAGATGTCTATTTTCTTTCCCAGTTTAGGAGAGTTTTTAATGAATATTTTTTCAATTAAGAATTTTTGAATTCAAATAAGAATTCTAATTTAAATCTTATTACAGTTAATATTGTAGATTTCCCTTAACCTAATTTTTTTTTAAACTTTTCATCTTGGTTGCTTTCCACTACCATGTCTTACAGCTTGCTGATCCATTCTACATCCTCTAACCTGCTGTTGATTTTCTCTAGTCTGTTTTTTATTTCATTCTTTGAAGTAATTTATTTGAAGTAATTTATTTGAAGTAATTTATTTCATTACTTTGAAGTAATTATCAGGTAGGTTGTTTCTCTCCATTTCAGTTAGCATTTTCTGGAGGTTTAATTACTGCTTTTTAAAGAAAAAATATATATATAATTTTAAATATTCTATAATTATATAAATTCTATATAAGATTATATAAATTCTATATAAAAATATATAATTTATATAAATTATAAAAAATTCTATAGAAATTCCTCTGTCTTGTCTTTTACCTAAGTGTCTTTATCAGTTTCTATATATTAGGTAGGTGAGCTGTGTCTCATTGTATAGAAAGTAGTGTCCTTATAAAGTATATATTCTGTGATGCCCAGTAGTACAGACTCCCCCATCTCACCAATGGCCACCAACTATAATGGATAGAAAAAACACACTAAAAGGATAATGAATTTTTGCTCTACACTTACTAGTTTATTGTTCATGAGGATATTACTTGGACAAGTTACTTAATATTTATAATCTTCTATTTTCCCTTGGGAAAAAAGTGGAATAAAACAACCTACTTTACGAAGTTAGTATTGAGATTATTAAAAATATATACATAACTTCCTCTGAAGTTAAGTATCACTGATTTTCAAAGCCAGTTGTTATAGGGGCTTATCCATATGGCAGGCTTTCAGGGCTAGGGGGTGACTGGAACATAATTTGTTCCCTCTTGCTCTTCCATTCCTGTGCTGTCCCTCCATTTGTGTGTCATTGCGCAGGACTTTGGTGCCTGAGTACATTTCTGCCTTTCCTCACCCCCCCCCCTTTTTTTTTTCTTTTTGAGAGAAAGGGAGAAAGCAAGCATAAGCAGGAGGAATGGCAGGCAGGAAAGCAAAGTGTTTCTCCAGAGCAAGAAGTCTGATGTGGGGCTTGATTCCAGGATCAAGGATCATGACCTAAACAGAAGGCAGCCACTTAACTGACTGAGCTACCCAGGTACCCCCTTTCCTACCCTTCTTGATGTTGGTTTCACTTTATACTACTATTAGCTGTGGAAGATTAATCTTTAGGTTGTTTTTAGAAGGAGTTGAAATACTTGTAGTCATTACCTCTGTCTGAGAGAAGGTGAGCTCAAGATTCTCTTATTTGGCCAGCTTTCTCTCACTCCCCAGTTTTTGTTTTTTTTGTTTTTTGTTTGTTTGTTTGTTTGTTTGTTTGTTTCTTCTATTGAAGCTTTCTCTTCTTTACTCACTCTACCAATTTAAATGTTAATCTCATCGAGAAACACCTTCACTTCAGAATAAGTTTGACCAAATAGCTGTGCCTGTAATGCCCCAGCCACATTCACACATAAAATTAACAATTACAGGGGTGCCTGGGTGGCTCAGTGGGTTAAGCCGCTGCCTTCGGCTCAGGTCATGGTCTCAGGGTCCTGGGATCAAGTCCCACATCGGGCTCTCTGCTCGGCGGGGTCCTGCTTCCTTCCTCTCTCTCTGCCTGCCTCTCTGCCTACTTGTGATCTCTCTCTGTCAAATAAATAAATAAATAATATCTTTTAAAAAATTAACCATTAAAATATGTTTACATAACATGCTAAAAAATATTGAAAATCTGAGACAATTGTTTATATTTATAGACAAGAATGTAATGGTTAATAGTGTGATTATAAACTGAGTTGACTTTTTGACTCTGGGTCTACTTCCTCTCCTGTCAATCCTTCTTGGTATTGAGAATACCACTAATTCTGTAATGATTTTGTTTGGTCAGCATCCATATGATGTACTAATCCTTCAGTTACCTCTATGTTTATGGAAATGATGCCCATATTTTCTGGTCTGAATAGCTTCATTTGTAGGGAGATAACTAAATTTGATAACCCCCCTAAATCCTGTGTTCCTTATAATCTCTAAAGGAAGATGTATATGTCACCTTCTATTACTATGAGAGGTATTATGTATAGAAAAACCACACTAAACGCCAAAGGCAAGGGAAGCAAGGGCAAAAATGAACTATTGGGATTTCATCAAGATCAAAAGCTTTTGCACAGCAAAGGAAACAGTTAACAAAATCAAAAGACAACTGACAGAATGGGAGAAGATATTTGCAAACGACATATCAGATAAAGGACTAGTGTCCAGAATCTATAAAGAACTTAGCAAACTCAACACCCAAAGAACAAATAATCCAATCAAGAAATGGGCAGAGGACATGAACAGACATTTCTGCAAAGAAGACATCCAGATGGCCAACAGACATATGAAAAAGTGCTCCATATCACTCGGCATCAGGGAAATACAAATCAAAACCACAATGCGATATCACCTCACACCAGTCAGAATGGCTAAAATCAACAAGTCAGGAAATGACAGATGCTGGCGAGGATGCGGAGCAAGGGGAACCCTCCTACACTGTTGGTGGGAATGCAAGCTGGTGCAGCCACTCTGGAAAACAGCATGGAGGTTCCTCAAAATGTTGAAAATAGAACTGCCCTATGACCCAGCAATTGCACTATTGGGTATTTACCCTAAAGATACAAACGTAGTGATCCAAAGGGGCACGTGCACCCGAATGTTTATAGCAGCAATGTCCACAATAGCCAAACTATGGAAAGAATCGAGATGTCCATCAACAGATGAATGGATCAATACGATGTGGTATATATACACAATGGAATACTATGCAGCCATCAAAAGAAATGAAATCTTGCCATTTGCAACAACATGGATGGAACTAGAGCGTATCATGCTTAGCGAAATAAGTCAAGCGGAGAAAGACAACTATCATATGATCTCCCTGATATGAGGAAGTGGTGATGCAACATGGGGGCTTAAGTGGGTACGAGAAGAATCAATGAAAGAAGATGGGATTGGGAGGGAGACAAACCATAAGTGACTCTTAATCTCACAAAACAAACTGGGGGTTGTTGGGGGGAGGGGTTTTGGGAGAAGGGGGTGGGATTATGGACATTGGGGAGGGTATGTGCTTTGGTGAGTGCTGTGAAATGTGTAAACCTGGTGGTTCACAGACCTGTACCCCTGGGGATAAAAATAAATGTTTATAAAAAATAAAAAAAATTTAAAAAAAATTTAAAAAAAAAGATCATGAAATTTTGCTCTACACTTACTAGCTTATTATTCATGAGTGTATTACTTGGACAGATTACTTAATATTTAAAATCTTCTATCTTTCCTTGTACAAAAAGTGGAATAAAACTACCTACCTTACAAAGTTAGCATGGAGACTAGTTAAAATAATATATATAACATTCCTAGCACAGGGCCTGGCATGTAGTCAGAGTATTGACTGTGTAAATATATTTTAATAGAAGATTCTAAGAGGGCTATCTTTTTAACTATAGGTTCTTATCTATAGATTTTTTTTCATTTTAACATATATCTGAAAATATCAAACCCACAATAATATTAAATTACAATTTTTGTGACTCTTCAAATAATTGTATCATAATGAAGCCAAATGAGTAAAAAAAAATGTTTTACTTTGTTTTTGTATTTTTAGATGCATGTAAGCTCTCACATAATCTTCTCATTCAATACCATCAATTGTTGTCAAACTCAGAAGATAGTGACTAAGATTTCAGGTTATAATAATATCACAGGGAATAGTACAGGCTTTGTACGTGTTTCAATTCTCTTGGTTTCTTAAACAAACAGATACTAAATTTGCCACTAGACTCAAAAACAAGTCATCAGTTATTGGCCCTATTCCAGCATATAATGAAACAAATTCCAGACCTCTCTCAGAGTAATTTTTATTTGCAATCCAAAGACATAAGGCTGCTGTAGTTAGATGTTAATAAAAGATCTCAATGCAGTCAAGCAAAGTACAGTAGGAGCAAGTCTTTAATAAGGCAAATGGGCCAGTGATCTGTCATCTGGCAACTGAAAGGAGAAATAACACAGAATAGAATTATAAAGCATGGTTATACTTACAAATTACAGATAATATTTTTTCTGAGAATTTTAGGAAAACTAGTTAGAAAAATAAGTCATATAAAAAATGAAAAAATTGAATTCAAGAATATGGTGAAAACTCTGTTATCTCAATCCAATTAATTCATATTTTTTCTTTAATGAACTTGCAACTTCCATCATTTATTATTTCCATTAAAAGAGGAGTCTGAGTGATAAGCCCAACATATAATTTAGAATTTATGCCTCTAAATTGAATCCTTATATTACATGGTTACTCAAGCCAGATGTATGTTGAAGTAAGGAATAGCATGTAGAAGATAATAGGCATCATTATTTGAACTAATTCTCCTAGGGTAATTGTATTGGTGACCACATGGTTGAGGTAATGTTTATGGTTGGCAGTGGCCAATTAAATTAACTAAATGCAATTCTTTTCTAATTTGGACAATTTCATTGAGGAATAAAGTTAATTTTTTTTCTGGATTAAACTGTTGTACCAGTAAAATATGGATAAAATATCTACTTTTATCAAATTAAAAAATACTAATAAGAAAACCCAAATCTATGTGTATTACTTTTGAGAATGTTTATATATTCTATTTTCATAATCAGTTATGTAGGAATGCATAGCCCAAATTTTATATCTACAAAGGCAGACTTTTTTTTTTAACTTTAAAGGTAAATAAGAAAATTTTCTTGAACTCATACTAATGGGCACAAGATTGTATCACTGTCATTTTTGACAATGCTTAAATATTTATAAATGACTAAAACTTGTATTTATCCATTGCAAAAGTATAAACCATTGTGGAAGTGGCTCACATCTTAGGGGCTCTACATGAGGATATTAAACCTACTATCAACTAAAAGAAATAAAATAAACAGTTAATTATGGAAAGCATGAACAATATGAAGAAATTTTATGTCAAAGATTAAATGGTATTTCATAAATAGAAAACAAACATTTATGCAAAAATAAATAGAATCACAATTCAATTTCTATTTAAGATCTAGAACTCAACATATATTGGTAAACATTAACATACAAAAAATAAAATGTGTAAATAAGAATATTTTCTACAGAAGTTACATCATAGAATATGGCAGAGTAGGTTATTCTAGGAACCAACCCCCCCACTGGAACAATTATGAAGTGACAAAGACTGACAGATTTAATTTTGGGGAATGCTAGAATATTTTCCAAAACTTTAATCAACCAAATGACTACTTAATAAAGAAAAGGGCTGCTCATTTTTAGTAAGAGAGTGTTGCAGTGTTCTTGCTCAACAGCTCAACTGTCTCCCATTCACCAGCATGGTGGTACATGAGATGGTAGCCAGGGTTCCTTCCTGGTATCAATTGCTTGTTCTAGAGGGCTAACATGGACATTGTTAAAATACTGTAATTGTTCATTTTGATATGTCTGTATTTCCTTCAGGAACTAGCACAGAGGCTGGCTTTTATTTTGCCTCCTCCCACTCTTCTCAGATTGGAGTGGCTTTTTAAGGAGCCACATATGTTGAAATATTTAAAGATATATACTATCCATGTCCATATGAGGTAGGAGACAGCAAACAATAAAAGTGGTAGAAAGTGCCAAAAGCCCCAGAAAAAGAAGGTAGGGGAAGAAGTCACTTGAGGAAATAAGACCTCACAGGGCTGACACAGATATTGAGGTAAGAGAGAGTACAAAGTACACACATGTTCAAAAAAGACATGCAAGGACCCTGTGCTTGCACCTTTGGTGGAGTGTGGGATCCAAGAAAGGATGAGGAAAGACAGAGCTACAGACTAATCATTAAGGAGTGCCCAGCTCATAAACAATTTGTAAAGACCAGGTAAGTTGTATCTTTCTCTTTCTTGGCTCAAGACATCTAAGGAAATTCCTGTCAGGTCACTGGCTGCTGCAGAGGTAATAAATAACAGACTTTAGTGGCCATACATGACAGGGAATATAGGCTTTGTAAAAAGCTTTAAAAAATGGACAGAAAACTAAAGGAAAATAGAAAAACAATTTATGAACAAAAAGAGATTACCAATAAAAATAGAAATTATAGAAAGGAACCAACTAGATACTCTGGAGCTGAAAAGTACAGTAACTGAGATTTTTTTTTAAAAGCGTAAATTTAAGCACAAGTATATAATCAAACTTGAAGGTCAGACCACTGAGCAGAAAAAAAAAAATGAAAGAAAGAAAGAAAGGAAGAAAGAAAAGAAAAGAAAAGAAAAGAAAAGAAAAAAGAAACAACCAAAAGACATGCGGGAAACATTTAAGTGTATCAGCATATGTATTATGGGAGCCCCAGAAGAAGTAAGTGGCATACAGATATATTTCACTTTATATAATTTTGTTATATGAGTATCTCAGTTAAAAAGAATATTTTGCACAGATGCTATTTTCCAGAATAACTAGCCAATGGAATCTAATTTGGGGGAAAATGCAAATCAAAATTGAGGAATTTTCTATAAAATAATTGATATGTAATCTTCAAAAATGCCAAGGTTGTGAAAGTCAAGGAAATATGAAGGAATTCTTCCAAACTTAAGAGACTAAAGAGACATGACAAATAATAAATTTATTGTATCATTCTGAATTGGAATCTTTGTTATAAATGACATTATTTAAATAATTGGGTATTTTCTAATACAGTCTGTGGATTAGATGAGTTTCCTTGATTTTGATTGTGGTACTTCGGTTATGTAGCTGTGTTCTTTTAAACACATATGAAATTTTCCAGGGATAATGGCAGAAAATGTCAGTGTGTAAGATACAGAGAGAAACAGTGTTCTAAAATGGTTAAAAAAAAAATAAGTCTAGATGAAGTGAATAATAGGTGTCATTAGTTGACACCAATAAGTTGGAGGTGCTGTCGTCCCCCTACAACATAATGCATGTATTCCTGTGTTGCATCAGTCTAAATCTTGATTTTGCCAATATGCTTGCTTTTGCAACTTAGTTCAGTTTCTTGGTTATAACAACTATCTTGATTTTAAAAATTAAAATTTATATATTAACTCCAGGATTTGTCTCTTAGCACCAACTTATCTAATTCCTTGCAGTCATAATCACTTCAAATTTAACATTACTCAATCAATGAATGAATAGACTAGTACTTACTGAATTTCTATATGGCAGGTGTAATGCCAGGTACTAGGAATATATTACTGAACTAGATACTACATACCTAGTGAGCTGAACTTTCATGAAGCTAACTGCTTTGTTACTTTACTTTCAAGGATTTCCATACTAATATCCATACCCCATAATTTCATCCAGAAATCTAGGAGTTATCTTACTTTTTAAACTTTATCATTCTATACATGCATTTTATCAAAAAAATTTTCTAGAGGTGTATTTTAATGTGCTTTGATCCTGCCTTTTTCCAATTCCTGTGATTTCTGCCATAATTTGCCACTAATTAGAATTCTCCTTCTAGACTTTCTCAACAACATATAAATTCTGTGACCTATAATTTTGCCTAGCTTACATGCTTTTTTTTTACACTTAATCCAGACTGATTAATTTTAACTAAAGCTTTAGTCATTTTCATTTACTAAAATGATCTATTATGTCTGTGTTGCATAAGAAAAATGTTATATAATTAGTTGAAACAATTCTCTATGCTAATCTCCTTTATATATTCCTCCAGATGTTATATTCTCCAGATGTCACTTTTTAAATATGCCTTTTCTAGCAACCCTTTCTAAATTTTCATACCTCACACACATTCACTATCTCTTGTATCACTTTATGCTCATTGTAGATTTAATCATCTAACAAAATATGTTTTACTTATTTCTCTTGACTAGTGACAGCCTTCCTCTTCTCATGGTATAAGATGATGAAGACAGAAATTTTTGTCTGTTTGGGTCATTGTTGAAACTTCAGTTCTTAGAACAATGTCTGATATATGAGAGTTAATAATTGTTAACTGAATGAATTTCATGAAAACTTTATAAAGCATTTAAAGAAAGATTGTTTTGCATGAAGGAGGAGAAATAAAGGCCATAAATATTCTCTCTCCAACCCAAAGCCAATCATGACTCTTGGACTTAAGGTTCCTTAGAGGAAACACTTGTCTAAGAGTTTATTAAGTTAAGACCCAAGTCCCTTGTCTACATTTCAAAGTATCGCTACCACCGCTATCTTTGTAGTTCATAACCCAGTGACTAAGAATGTAGGATGTCTTATGGTTCCTGCACAAGCCAGGATACTCTACGCCCCATGCTCAGTCTATACTCCATTAGCAAATATATTTGTATTTATTAATTTTTCCAAGTTTTAGGCCTGATATCATCCCAGAATTATTTGTACTTCATAGTATGCTGTAATATCTATTTCTATGATGTCACTCAAATTTCTTTCTATTCTGGTATCATAGCACTTAAATATTATATTGAAATATTTTTTGCTTTGATTAGAGTCATAGTATTATATTCAAAATGAGGACTTAAATAATTAACATCTAATAGATGTTAAATAAACATTTTTCAACATCTTAAACAATTGGCTTTTATAATATACAAAATACTATATTGGTTATAAATGAAGCATTAATATAGATTGTAGTTTTTCAAAAGTTCAAAGGTTTGGTTTAGAAGTAATATTAAGCATCATTGTTTTCTCCATCCAAATACTTTACCAACACAGCATGCATGTATATCCTTAGAAACATTGAACAAAAATATCCTACACAATTTATTACATGAATTACAGAATTAGTATGACTCTTCTTCACAATAACACTTTTATTTCAATAAGTGAAAGGGTGCCCATTCTATAATGCCTTAAGTGTAGGTGTAAGAACATTAGTAATATAGATATTTCTAAGTAAACTATCTGCAAGCACTATAAAGCATATTTTGATATAAGGATCTATTATTTAAAATTAGCAATATCATCCACTCTCAAACTGGGGAAGATTAAGGAAAATCTGAAAAAAATTGAGCTAAGCCACTTTATATAAAGTATCTTAGTCAATACTCTTAAAAAGTTAATGTTTTTGTATATTTTCTAAACATAGAAAAAGAAAGTAAAATTCAAAAATTGTAGTATTTTATACTTTTCCCAAGACTATGCAACTCATAAAGGTCAGAGCTGTGATTCTCATCCAGATTTATCACATTCCAAAGCTGTTAGCATTTCTAATCTTTAAAAGTATTCCTTTAATAATAATAATAACTGGTGCCTTAAGATAATGAACATATATTTCCCATGCGTTATTTTATTCACATAAACATCCATGAGGTAGGGACTGTCTTATATCAGAATCATCTTCATTTACAGGATGAGGAAATCAAGATAAAGAGATTAAATAATTTGCCCTATATAAATGGAAATTGACATCATTCACTTAGACCCCTAAAACATGTGTCCTTATAAATATATACATAAACAGTATACTTCAGTCTTTTTTTGAGGGAAAAAAAAAACTTGTAGGCCCAGAAATAAATGTTGAACAGGTTGATTCAGGTAATGACTAAAACCAAATTTAAATAAAAGGTATCTCAAGAAAAAAAAAAAAAGGAATCTCAAGGTATTTTATAATTACAAAAACAACAAAATAACCAGTATTCTCATGTTAGAAGCAAAATTTCAGCAATATTCAAATAAGAAATTAAGGAAATATTTTAATAGCACTTATTTTCTAATATTTTCTAATTATAATTTATAAATGTGTTCTTCTTATTGAATATAAACATCAGGAGGACAGGGGCAATCCTGTTTGGTTCCCTGATACTTCCAACCATAGAGAATGCTGATGCCTGACACATAGTCAAACTCAAGTATTTTCTGATTCTATAATTGTGGGAATAGACATTATAGTATAGTTGAGATTGAGTTAAAATGTCTTTCTACTTGCACAACATATTGAATGGAGCACTGGGTATTATACATAAACAACAAATCTTGGAACACTACATCAAAAACTAATGATGTCTTATATGGTGACTAACATAACACGATTAAAAAAAAAAAGAGTAACCTAAAAGGTAAAATTATAACCAGGGAAAAAGTGTTTCATATAATAAATATAAGAAATTTCAAAGTCACTTATGATCTGAAAGTAAAGGCACTATTAGCTTTTTTTAAATAATTTTTTTAAAAAATTTTTATAAACATATAATGTATTATTAGCCCAAGGGGTACATTTCTATGAATCGCCAGGTTTACACACTTCACAGCACTTACCCTCCCCAATGCCCATAACCCCGCCACCCTCTCCTTACCCACCTCCCCCCAGCAACCCTCAGTTTGTTTTGTGAGATTAAGAGTCTCCTATGGTCTATCTCCCTCCCAATCCCATCTTGTTTCATTTTTTCTTTTCCTAACCCCCAAACCCCCCATGTTGCATCTTTACTTCCTAATATCAGGGAGATCTTATGATAGTTGTCTTTTTCTTATTGACTTATTCTGCTAAACATAATACCCTCTAGTTCCATCCACATTGTTGCAAATGGCAAGATTTCATTTCTTTTGATGGCTGCATAGTATCCCATTGTGTGTGTGTGTAACGCACACACACTACTTCTTTATCCATTCATCTGTTGAAGCACATCTAGGTTCTTTCCCTAGTTTGGCTATTGTGGACATTGCTGCTATAAACATTCGGGTACATGTGCCCCTTCGGATCACTATGTTTATATCTTTAGGGTAAATACCCAGTAGTGCAATTGCTGGGTCGTAAGGTAGCTCTATTTTCAACTATTTGAGGAAACTCCATGCTGTTTTCCAGAGTGGTTGCACCAGCTTGCATTCCCACCAACAGTGTAGGAGGGTTCCCCTTTCTCTGCATCCTCCCCAGCATCCGTCATTTCCTGACTTGTTAATTTTAGCCATTTGACTGGCGTGAGGTGATATCTCATTGTGGTTTTGATTTGTATTTCCCTGATGCCAAGTGATGTAGAGCACTTTTTCATGTGTCTGTTGGCCATCTGGATGTCTTCTTTGCAGAAATGTCTGTTCCTGTCCTCTGACCATTTCTTGATTGGATTATTTGTTCTTTGGGTGTTGAGTTTGATAAGCTCTTTATAGATTTTGAATACTAGCCCTTTATCTGATATGTCATTTGCAAATATATTCTCCCATT
>NC_081561.1:39889612-39910421 GCF_022355385.1 Mustela nigripes | reverse complement strand
CTCAGCTTGCTACTTCTCCGCCATCTTGACTCCTCCCAAAAGCTTTTGATCTTGATGAAATCCCAATAGTTCATTTTTGCCCTTGCTTCCCTTGCCTTTGGTGACATTCCTAGGAAGAAGTTGCTGCGGCTGAGGTCAAAGAGATTGCTGCCTGTGTTTTCCTCAAGGATTTTGATGGATTCCTTTCTCACATTGAGGTCCTTCATCCATTTGGAGTCTATTGTTGTGAGTGGTGTAAGTAAATGGTCCAGTTTCATTTTTCTGCATATGGCTGTCCAATTTTCCCAACACCATTTGTTGAAGAGGCTTTTTCCATTGGACATTCTTTCCTGCTTTGTCAAAGATTAGTTGACCATACAGTTGAGGGTCTATTTCTGGGCTGTCTGTTCTGTTCCATTGATCTGTGTGTCTGTTTTTGTGTCAGTACCATATGGTTTTGATGATGACAGCTGTTTAATAGAACTTAAAGTCTGGAATTGTGATGCCACCAACTTTGGCTTTCTTTTTCACTATTCCTCTGACTATTTGAGGTTTTTTCTGGTTCCATATACATTTTCACAATATTTGTTCTTCCAATCCAGGAGCATGGAACATTTTTCTATTTCTTTGTGTCTTAATTTTTTTTCATGAATACTTTATAGTTTCTGAGTAAAGATTCTTTGCCTCTTTGGCAAGGTTTATTCCTAGGTATCTTATGGATTTGGGTGCAATTGTAAATGGGATTGACTCCTTAATTTCTGTTTCTTCTGTCTTGTTGTTGCTGTATAGAAATGCAACTGATTTCTGTGCATTGATTTTATATCCTGACACTTTACCAAATTCCTGTACAAGTTCTAGCAGATTTGGAGTGGAGTCTTTTGGGTTTTCCACATATAGTATCATATCATCTGCAAAGAGTGAGAGTTTGACTTCTTCTTTACTGGTTCAGAGACATTTTATTTCTTTTTATTTTCTGATTTCTGAGGCTAGGAATTCTGGTACTATGTTGAATAACAGTGGTGATAGTGGACAGCTTTGCTGGGTTCTTGACCTTAGCAGAAAAGCTCTCAGTTTTTCCCCATTAAGAATAATATTGGCTGCGAGTTTTGCACCAATGATTTTGATGATATTGAGGTATGTACCCTGTATCCCTATACTTTGAAGAGTTTTTATCAAGAAAGGATGTGTACTTTGACAAATGCTTTTTCAACATCTGTTGAGAGTATCATATGGTTCTTGTTCTTCCTTTCATTAATGTATTATATCACGTTGATTTTCAGATGTTGAACCAACCTTGCAGCCCTGGAATAAATCTGTGGTCATGGTGGATAATACTTTTAATGTACTGTTGGATCCTCTTGGCTAGTATTTTGGTGAGAATTTTCACGTTTGTGTTCATCAAGGATATTGGTCTGTAATTCTCTTTTTTGATGGGGTCTCTGGTTTTGGGATCAAGGTAATGTTGGCCTCATAAAATGAGTTTGGCACTTTTCCTTCCATTTCTATGTTTTGAAATAGTTTCAGTAGAATAGGTATTATTTCTTATTTTAATTTTGATAGAATTTCCCTGGAAAGCCATTTGGCTCTGGGCTCTTGTTTGTTTGGAGATTTTTAATAACTGCTTCAATCTCCTTACTGGTTATGGGTCTGCTCAGGTTTTCTATTTCTTCCTGGTTCAGTTGTGGCAGTTTATATGTCTCTAGGAATACATCCATTTCTTCTAGATTGTCAAATTTGCTGGCATTGAGTTGCTCATAATATGCTCTTATAATTGTTTGTGTTTCTTTGGTGTTGATTGTGATCTCTCCTCTTTCATTCATGATTTTATTTATTTGGGTCCTTTCCCTTTTCTTCTTGATAAGTCTGGCCAGGGGTTTATCAATCTTATTAACTCTTTGAAAGAACAAGCTCCTAATTTTGTTGATTTGTTCTATTGCTTTTGGTTTTCTATTTCATTGATTTCCGCTCTGATCTTTATTATTTCTCTTCTCTTGCTAGGTTTAGGCTTTTTTTGTTGTTCTTTCTCCAGCTGCTTTAGGTGTAGGGTTATGTTGTGTATTTGAGACCTTTTTTGTTTCTTGAGAAAGGCTTGTATCGCTGTGTATTTTCCTCTCAGGACTGTCTTTGCTGTGTCCCACAGATAGTGAACTGTTGTGTTTTCATTATCATTTGTTTCCATGATTTTTTTAATTATTATTCAATTTCCTGGTTGACCCATTTATTCTCTAGAAGGATGCTCTTTAATCTCCATGTATTTGGGTTCTTTCTAAATTTCCTCTTGTGATTGAGTTCTAGCTTCAGAGAGCATTGTGGTCTGAAAGTATACAGGGAATGATCCTAATCATTTGGTACTGGGTGAGACCTGATTTGTGACCTAAGATGTGATCTATTCTGGAGAATGTTGCATGTGCACTAGAGAAGAATGTGTATTCTGTTGCTTTGGGATGGAATGCTCTGAATATATCTGTGATGTCCATCTGGTCCAGTGTGTCATTTAAGGTCTTTATTTCCTTGTTTATCTTTTGTTTGATCTGTCCATTTCAGTGAGGGGAGTGTTAAAGTCCCCTACTATTATTGTATTATTGTTGATGTGTTTCTTTGATTTTGTTATTAATTGGTTTATATAGTTGGCTGCTCCCATTTTAGGAGCATAGATATTTAAAATTGTTAGATCTTCTTGTTGGACAGACCCTTTGAGTGTGATATAGTGTCCTTCCTCATCTCTTATTATAGTCTTTGGCTTAAAATCTAATTGATCTGATATAAGGATTGCCACCCCAGCTTTCTTTTGTCCAGCAGCATGGTAATTTTTTTCCACCCACTCACTTTAAATCTAGAGTTGTCTTTGGGTCTAAAATGAGTTTCTTGTAGACAGCATATTGATTTTTTTTTAATCCATTCTATACACTGTGTCTTTTGATTGGGGCATTTAGCCCATTTACATTCAGGGTAACTATTGAGATATATGAATTTAGCGCCATTGTGTTGCCTGTCAGGTGACTATTACTATATATTGTCTCTGTTCCTTTCTGGTCTACTACACTTAGGCTCTCTCTTTGCTTAGAGGACCCCTTTCAATATTTCCTGTAGAGCTGGTTTGGTGTTTACAAATTCTTTTAGTTTTTATTTGTCCTGGAAGCTTTTTATCTCTCCTTCTATTTTCAATGATAGCCTAGCTGGATATAGTATTCTTGGCTGCATGTTTTTCTCATTTAGTGCTCTGAATATATCATGCCAGTTCTTTCTGGCCTGCCAGGTCTCTGTGGATAAGTCTGCTATCAATCTAATATTTTTACCATTGTATGTTACAGACTTCTTTTCCTGGGCCTCTTTCAGAATTTTCTCATTGTCACTAAGACTTGTAAATTTTACTATTAGATAATGGAATATGGACCTATTCTAATTGATTTTGAGGGAGGTTCTCTAAGCCTCCTGAATTTTGATGCTTGTTCCCTTTGCCATATTAGGAAAATTCTCTACAATAATTCTCTCCAATATACCTTCTGCTCCCCTCTTTCTTTCTTCTTCTTCTGGAATCCTAATTATTCTAATGTTGTTTCATCTTACAGTATCACTTATCTCTCAAATTCTCTCCTTGTGGTCCAGTAGTTGTTTGTCTCTCTTTTGCTCAGCTTCTTTATTCTCTGTCATTTGGTCTTCTATATCACTAATTCTCTCTTCTGCCTCATTTATTTTAGCAGTAAGAGCCTCCATTTTTTATGGTACCTCGTTAATAGCTTTTTAAATGTCAACTTGGTTAGATTTTAGTTCTTTTATTTCTCCATGCCTTTTTCAAACCTGGCTAGCACCTTGAAAATCATCATTCTGAAACATGGATCTGACATATTACCAATGTATGTATTGATTAGGTCCCTAGCCTTCAGTACTACCTCTTGTTCTTTTTTTTTTTTTTTTTTTTTTTTTTTTTTTTTTTGTGGTGAGTTTTTCTGCCTTGTCATTTTATCCAGGTAAGGATATATGAAGGAGCAAGTAAAATACTCAAAGGGTGGCAAATACCCCAGAAAAATGTGCTTTAACCAAATCAGAAGAACGCCAAATTGTGGGGGGGGGGAGGAGAAAGGGGATAAAAAGAAGTTCAGAAAACAATATTAAAAAAAATAAAACAAATAAAAATATAAAAAAGAAATATATATATATATATATATATATATATATATATATATATATTAGACTGGTGATTAGAACAGGGTCACCCACTTAATTGTGGGAGTATTTTGATCTCTTAGAAGAAAGCACCTCCCAAAATTTTAAAGAATGAAAAACATATATATAAGGGTAAATGCAATGAAGGGATGGAATATGATTATAAACATGAAAAGTTTTTTACTTAAAAAACTTTTCTAAAAGAATAGTTGATAAATAAGTTGGTTGGGAGAATAAAGAAAAAGAAAATGGAGAGAATTTTCTCCAGCTGGAGACTAGAACAAATCCCTGTGATAGATTTAGGGTATATTTTGATCTATTAGAAGAAGTTGTACCCCAAATTTTTTAGAAGAAAAAACCCTATGTGTATACAAAAAAATAAAGTTAGATACAATGAAGGATAAAATATGACTATAATAATGATGGTTCAAAAATATATATTTTTTTAATGAAAGGTATGTTAAGATAAACTAGTTTAAAAAAAAGTTAAAAGAGGAAAGGATAAAAGTTAAAAAAATTTTAGCAGAAGAAAAAAAAATTTTTTAAATTTAACTTTGCAGGACTAAAGAATCATGGGGAGATAATCATGAATTCCATGCTTTGTTTTCCCCTTCTCTGAAATTCCCCTGTTCTCCTTGGAAAGTGAACTTGGTCTTGGCTGGATTTCTTACTGATCTTCTCAGCTAGGGGCCTGTTGTAGTGATTCTCAAGTGTCTTTGCCCAAGGCAGAAGACCTTGTCAGGGGCCAGGCTAAGTAATTTGCTTGGGTTAGCTTTTGGGAGCTATTATTCCCTGAACGCACTTTCCGTAGATTTCTGGAGGACGGGAATGAAAATGGTGGCCTCCTGATCTCCGGCCAGTGGAGCCAAGAGTTCAGGGCCCCAGTCCTCAGTGCGCCCTCAAAGAAAAGTGCTCAATCACTCCCGTCTCCCTGGCCTCTGGCAGCACTCCGAGCTCACCCAGCCTGTGACCAGGCTTCTCTGTCTCTGGCACACAGCCCCATCTGGAGTCTCTGAACCCTGAAAATCCCTGAGCTCTTCCAGAGGCATCTCCCCTTTTTTGTGGGGTCCTTCCCTACTCACAGCACAGTGGCCTGTGCCATGGATCACGATAAGGTTACCCTGAGCTGAGATTTCACTCCTCAGCTCCATCTCTGTAGCCAGCTTCCCTGCTCTAATACCTGTGTGCTCTGTGACACTCAGAAAATCCCAATCTTTCTGTGTCCCTGTAGGACCTGAGGCCACACTGTCTTCACATGGGCTTCACCCCAGCTTAGCCTCTGGAGTGATGTCCCTCAGTATAGCAGACTTTTAAAAGTTCTGATTTTGTGCTCCATTGCTCCATCACTTGCCAGGAGCCAGCCCCGCCCCCCACGGTCTATCTGCCCATCACTTTGGATTCACTTCTCCACATGTCCTACTGTTGGGTCTGTTATCAAAGGAATGAGACTGAGACAAGGTTACACAAAGCCTTATTCTATGCCAAGCATTAGAAGTCAGACTGACCGGCCAGGGCTGCCTCCAAAGAGAGCGACGCCCCTTGGTCTTACAGGCTAGTTTTTATAGGGCACAATCACAGACATCTACATATATATGTGGCTTTGGCTGATTGGATGTCTCCTACCTGTGTGTTTTAGTAACGGTTACCTGGAACCAATACTATTAACTGTTGAGACGTTTATTAAACAACAAAATGGCCTTGTTTTAGGTATGTGTTTTAGTAATAGTTACCTGGAACTGGCCTTGTTTTAGGTGTGTGTTTTAGTAACAGTTACCTGGAACCGAGAACAGTAACTGCTGAGGCTTTTATTAAACAACAAAATGTCTACCTAGGCAACATGGAGTCACTATGGCTAAGTAGGCCCAGGCAGGCCCTAGGGGGTTAACATGTTCTAATGTGGAATTGAGCCCAACACTACCTTTCAGAAAGTGTTCAATTTTCTGTTCCTATAATTGGTTCTCTTCTTCTCTTCAATCTCCTGTTGGATTTGTAGGTGGTCAGAATGGTTTGATAAGTTATCTAGCTGATCCCCTGCTACCTGATATCACCTCAACCTGCTACTTCTCTGCCATCTTGACTCCTCCTCCCCAGTTTTTACCCTGTACTGTAAGCCTGAGAAATTGTGAAAATTATATTCGATAAAGTAACAAGGTTTAAAGGTTGAGCTTACCTTACAATAGCTAGTATTTATATGGATCTGAACATCCACTATTATACAAATATGGGCAATATAGATCAAATATAGAACATCATTTATCAGATAAATAATATCTGATATCTGTTAAATAAAATTTATCTGTAAATAAAATAATACCTGTTAAATAAAATTATCAATAAAAATAAAAATATGTCAGCCTAGCAAATTATATAGGATAAATATATAGGAAATGTATTAAATATCTCTGAATATATAGGATAAAAAATAACTATTAATGAACAAGTATATTAAACAAATAGGCTAACCTAGAGGAAATGGATATGCTCCTAGAAACATAGAATCTTCCCAGACTGAATTAAAAAGAAATAGAAAATCTGAACAGACCCATTACTAGAAAGATTACATTAGTAATCAAAAACCTCCCAAAAAACAAAAGTTCAAGACTAGATGATTTCACTGGTAGAAATACCAAACATTCAAAGAATATCAATATTATTTAAACTCTTCCAAAAAATAGATGAGAGAACACCTCCAAACTCACCTTGCAAGTCTGACATTACCCTAATACCTAAACCAAACAGTATACAAAAAAAAAAAAAAGAGAGAGAGAGAGAGAGAGAAAGAAAAGAAAAGAAATTACAGGCCAATATCCATGAGAAACATAAATCCAAAAAAATCATCCATAAAATAATAGCAAACTAAATTCAATATATTAAAAATATCATACATTATCAAGTAAACTCCATTCCAGTATAACAAGGATGATTCAACATCTATATATCAATCAATGGAATCTACCACATTAATAAAATAAAGAATGAAAATGATATGATCATCTCAATAGATGCAGAAAAAGCATAGACAAAATTTAACATCCATTTATAATGTTTTTAAAAACCTCCACAGTTGGTATAAAATAAGTACCTCAACATAAAAAGGCTACATATGATGAACCCACAGCTAATGTCGGACTCAACAGTACAAAACTGAAAGCTTTTAATCTAAGATTAAGAACAAGACAATACTTACTCTCACTACTTTTATTCAATATAATATTGGAAGTCCTTGCTGGATAATTAGGCAAGAAAAAGAAAGAAAAGTCATAAAAAATCAGAAAAGAAGATGTAAAGCTGTCACTATTTGCATATGATGTATTATGTATGAAAACCTCTTTAAAAATTTAACTTGCAGGATACAATATCAATATACAAAAAAATGCATATACAATATATGCATTTCTATATACCAGCAATGAATTAACAGAGAAATTAAGAAAACAATTACATTGATGATTTTATCAAAAATAAAAGAATAAATTTAACTAAAGAAGTGAAAAGCCTGTTCACTGAAAAATAAGATACTAATGAAAGAAATCAAAGAAGACACAAATATTCCATATTAGATTGGAAGAATATTGTTAAAATACCCATATGACCCAAAGTAATCTACTGATACAATGTAATCTCTGCCCAAATTCTAATGACATTTTTCATAGAAACAGAACAAATCATTCCAAATTTTGGTGGAACTATAGCAGATCTCAAAAAGCCAAATGATTCTGAGAAGGGAGAACAAAGCTAGAGACAGTATGCTCCCTCATTTCAAAATATCTTATAAGAAACATTAATCCAAACAGTATGGTATTGGCCTAAAAATAAATAAATAGGATAATGGAACACAAAAGAGAACCCAGAAATAAACCCATGCATATTTGTTCAACTAATTTATGATGAAGAAACAAAGAATATATAATGCATAAAAGACATAAGTAAATGATCATGAGAAAACTGGACCACACACTTATATCATACACAAAAATTAATTAAAAATGGATTAAAAACTTGGACATACCTGGAACCCTAAAACTTCTAGAAAACACAAAGTTGGTAATCTCCTTGACATTGAGCTTAGCAATGATTTTTTTTTTGAGTTTGATACTAAAAGGCAACAAAAGTAAGAAAAAACAAGTGAGATTATATCACACTAAAAAGCACTTTAAAATATTTTATTTATTTATTTATTTATTTATTTATTTATTTATTTATTTATATGGGGGGAGCAGAGTAAGAGATTCTCAAGTAGAGCCCACATGAGTGTGGAACCCAATGTAGGACTCTGTCCCATGACCCTGAGATCATGACTTGAGCCAAAAATCAAGGGTTAGATGCTTAACTGACTGAGCCTCCCATACACCCCAAAAACTTCTTTACAAAAACAAAAACAAAAACACCTTACAGCAAAGGAAGCCATCATCAAAATGAAAAGGAAAGATACTGAATGACAGAAAACATTTGTAAATCATATATCTGGTAAGGGCTTAATAACAAAACAAAACAAAAGAAAAAAACAAAACAATTTGATTATAAAATGGGCAGAAGATCTGAAGAGACATTTTTCAAAGAAGACAAGATCGCCAACAAGTAAAAGATGTGCAATATCTCTAGTCATCACAGAAATGCAAATAAAAACCATATGAGATATTATCCACACCTGTTAGTTTGGTTATTACAAGAAATAAGTGCAAAGAGACAAGAAATAAGTGCAAAGACGTGGAGAAAAAGACACTTTGTGCACTGTTTGTTGGAATGCAGATAGCTTCAGCCATAATGGGAAAAAATATGGAGTTCCTCAGAGTATTGAAAATATTACCACCATATGATTCAGCAATTCCACTTTTGGATGTTTAAATAAAGAAAACAAAAACATTGGGACGCCTGGGTGGCTCAGTTGGTTAAGCAGCTGCCTTTGGCTGGTGTCATGATCCCGGCGTCCTGGGATAGAGTCCCTCATCCGGCTCCTTGCTCAGCAGGGAGCCTGCTTCTCCCTCTGCCTGCCATTCTGTCTGCCTGTGCTCGCTCTCTCCCCCTCTCTCTCTCTGATAAATAAATAAAATCTTTAAAAAAAAAAAAGAAAACAAAAACATTAATTCAAAAGATATATGCACCCACCCTATGTTCATCTAACCATTGTTTACAGTAGCCAAGGCACGAAAAGAACCTAAGTGTCTACTGATGCTCAAATGATAAAAAAAATTAGGGGGTGTGTGAGTAGAATATTGTTCAGTCATGTAAAAGAAAGTAATTGCCATTTGTCATGATATGAATAAAGCTTGAGGGTATTATGCTAAATGAAATATGTTAGAGAAAAGAAATATCATATGATCTCACTTGTATGTGGAACCTTAAAAAGAAAATTGAGTTCCTAGATACAGAGAACAGATTGATGATTCCCACAGATGGAGGTAGAGGGAGACAAAATGTGTGAAAGCAGTTAAAACTCTAGTTATGAAATGAATAAATCATGGTGATGCAACATACAACATGGTGACTATAGTTAATACTACTGTATTATATATTTGAAAGGTGTGAGAGTTGCTGAGAGTAAATCTAAAAATTTCTTATCACAGAAAAAAAATGCTTTTTATATATGTGGTAATGGTTGTTAACTGGAGTTACTGTGGTCATTTTACAGTATATATAAATATTGAGACATCATGTTATATATTAATCATACCTCAATTTTTAAAAATCCCCTAACCCAAAGTTTATATATATATATATATATATATATATATATATATATATACACACACACACACACACACACACATATTCATTTCTGAATGAGTTATTAGGAAATCCAATAAAGAATTATAATTAGAAAAATAACACTATTTTTGGAGAGGTAGATAATAGGAATTATAACCTAAAAAAGTATACTTTTCTTCATGGAGCAATAAAAATAGAACTTCGAACAGAGAGAACAATGGATTGATGCCAACCAGATGTGACAGACAATGCATGGTAATTTCAATGAAGGAAAAGTTTTATTATCTAAGTTAGCAATATTTAATTCATCCATTCTCCAAGTATTTATAGAATCCTATGTATAACAGACCATATTGTAGTTACACAACAATTGTGACAGTACTTCTCCCCTCGTATCTACTTTTGATGGCTATATATTACTATGAATAGAAATGAATTTGTCTTCCTAAAATGTAGGTTGATAATCTGTTTCCACTATATAAAAAAATGCAATTAATAGCTATATATTTTCATAAATTCCACTCTGGAAAAATAATAGTCTGCATAGTCATTCATATAAGTATTCCACTAAGTTGAAAGCACTAAACATTTAGATATACAGTATGATCTAAATACAAGCAATCTAGCCCCCCCCCAAAAAAAGTATATGACTCTTCCACTCAGACTAAGTTCTTATTAGTCTCCATGTTAATATGAAGCATTTTTCCAACTGTAAAAGGTAAGGAACATTCATGTTCTACACCATTTGGCTCTTTCTAATTCATCAGGAACAAAATGGTGCCATTACATAATATTGCTTTTATTTATATCTATACTCTCAAATGGATCTTTCAAATATAATTGAAAATGTGCTCAAAACCTAAAGGCTTAATTTTTGTAAAAAACTGGATATAGTTAGAAATTTTAGCTGAATTAATTTGATAATAAGACTGAGGTCCATTGCTCCAATATTGATTAGTTGTGTTAATTTAGGCAATTTATTAAGCCTCTCTAAGCTCAATTTAGCCATTTTAAACAAGGGAAATATTTCCTAACTCATGGGACTGTGGTAAGATTCAGTATGATGATCCATGTACAATCCTTAGACTGAGGCATAATAATTAGCCTCAACAAATGCCAACTATTATTTTAAGTGTCTTCTTAAAGACATATCTTTCTAATAGTCGAGGTAAGACCCCAATAATTGGCATGGTAATTATGTATCATAATTACAAAACATATTTGCTTTCAAAAAATTCATCTATTGAAAGCAAAACAAAGACTCCAGGTATTTAAAACCAAGAACACATGGAGGATTGAGGAAAATTTTTAAAAATTATTTTAAGGGCCGGTGTTACCAAGGTGGTGAAGTGAGAGACCTATCTCCCATTTCCCCACAAAGATCAAAAGTTAGCAAACCATAAATCAAAATAGCTCTAGGAGACATTAGAAGTTTACTTTAAAATCTTCAACACTGTGGAATAAAAGATGGAAGGGAGAATGGGGTTTCCCAGCCTTTTAGGACACCATATAAAAGACTCACTTTTTTTGTTTTGTTTTGTTTTCCTATTCAGAGATCAGTAAAGTTGAGATGCAGAGAGAGAGTGAAACAAGGAAAAAGAACATGGGGTTTCCAGTATCAGCAATGCAGTAGAATTAACTGCAGTCCCCAATGACTTATTATGAAGAGAACCCCAAAGTTTTAAACACAGAAAGGCACCAATGGCTACCACAGCTGCCTCAGAGCCCCATACAGTTTTCATGGATTTTCACCCCACAGGTATTCACATTCCAGACATCAGCCACCTGCATCCCTCCTCCCCACCCTCAACCCCTGCCAGTGATCTACAGCTATAGCCAGCCAAGGCCTCTGTAGCTGTATAAGTGCAAAACTCCAGCCAACACCCTCATAGAGGGTGCTGTGCCCCCTATCACTGTGGATGCATGCTTGGAGCTATTGCTTCCAGCTGTTTACTTGTATGCCACTGACCTCGTTCTCATCATCAGTTACATCCACTGGGTGCATGCTAGTGACAAGATGTTGTAGCCATGGAATTGTATGCTGATAGCCAAAGTCCCCACAGCTGCATGTCACCTTGCATTTGACCCTATATTTAGTCTGCACCTCTGAGCACACAAACAAGTAGCACCCCCAGCTACTCACCTACCCAACCTGGCCCAAACCCCACCAGTAGCTTTCATCTCTGTGTGCCCATGGTCAGATCCTGCAGTCACAGTAGTAGATGCCAACAACAAAAACACGCATAGCTCATTGTAAACCCACCCTGATCCTCTCTCTTATCCTAGGAGTATTCCACTGGGCTTACCTGAAGCTAGCCCCTTTAGCTGTGTGCATGCATACCTTTGTGGTCCTTCCTCTGGCTCAGTCATCTGTCCTTTGTCTGTACTGCTGAGCTATCTTACAAATAGCCCTTCTCAGCTATGCATGTGCACCCCATTGACCTTACACCCATCATTGGCTTCCATTTATGTGTGAACATGGGGTAAGATGTGCAGCCACAAGAATGCATACAGCATCCTGGGCTCCTGCATCTGACAGTGCATTCTACATTGACTCTAACTCTTGTTGCTGGCCCCAGCCCACAGCACTATGTGTACATCTGCAACCAGCCCCTGCCACTATAGAGAAATCTTCAGCTGACCCCTGCAGTTTACTGTGTGCACCCATTCCAGCACTACAACTGCCTGCTCTGCTCTCTAGCAACTAGACCTAAAAGTGCGAGCCACTGAAGATCCCTCACAGTGCTCATCAAATGCCATGCAGTTGTGATGTGGATTTCAGTGGTTGGAACTAATGAGATATTAAGTTCTTCTGGAATCAGAGCTAACACACACACCAGCACTTGTTATCCCACACCACTAGGCCTGGTTTCAAAGTGTTCTCCAATGTGCCCCTGTTAGAGGTGAAGGTATTTCCCACCAAACTCCATCAATAATGTCTGGAAGAGCTGACCCCTTCATATGTGTAGAAATTTATTCAAGGCTACAGCGATCACAAAGAATCAAAAACATGACACCATCAAAACAATACACTATACTTCCAGTAAATGACCCCAAGGAAATGGAGATACAAGAATTATCTGACAAAGAATTCAAAGTAATTATTCTAAAGATACTCAGGAAGCTATAAGAGAACAGAGATAAAGAGTTTGATGAAATCAGGAATATAAAAGAAGAAGAGAAGAAGAAGAAGGAAGAAAGAGAAGGAGAAGAAGAGAAGGAGGAGGAGGATGAAGGAGGAAGAGGAAGCAGTGGCAAAGGGGCGGGGGAGGAGGAGGAGGAGTGGTGGGAGGGGGAGGAGAAGGAGAAGAGGAAAAATAAGTTGTTCAACAGAGAGATAGTAAACATAAAAGAAACCAAACAATGTTTGGAGCTGAAGAATACAGTGACTGAACTAAAGAATGCAATAGAAACTGTCAACATCGAAATGAAACAAAACAAAAACCTTCAATATCAGACTGGACCAGATAGAAGTATATATCAGTGGACTCAAACACAAATCATTTGAAATTACCCAGCAGTAGAGCAAAAAGAAAAATGAAACAAATGAAGAAAGTGTATGGCACAGCATTAAAAGAAGCAATCTTTGTATGTTTGAAGTCCTAGAAAGAGAAGAGAGAAAGAAAGCAGAAAGCCTTTTTAAAGAAATAATGGGTGAGGACTTCTCAAACTTCTTGAGAAATTTGGATATCCAAGTTCATGAAGCTAATGTGTCACCCCATAATCTCAATCTAAAATGATCTTCTCCATAAACATCATAATAATAATAAAGCCCAAAAGAGAATTTTAAGAGCAACAAGAGAAAAAACTATTTCACTCAAGGGAACCACCACAAGACTATCAGCAGATTTCTCAGCACTAGTTTTGCTGGCCAAGAGAGAATGGGATGATATATTCAAAGTGTTAAATGAGGGGTCCTTAGGTGACTCAGTCAGTTAAGTGTCTAACTCTTGATTTTGGCTGAGGTCATGATCTCGGGGTCATGAGACTGAACCCTCTGTGCTGGGTATGGAGACTACTTAAGATTCACTCTCTCCCTCTGCCTCTGCCCCTGCTCACTCTCAAAAAAACAAAAAAAAACAAAACAAAAAAAAACGAAGTACTGAAAGAAAAAATATTGCCAACCAAGGAAACTTTAGCAAAGATGTCCTTCAGATGAAGGGAAGATAAAGACTTTTAAAACAGAAGCTGAAAGAGTTCATCACTAGATATGCTTTACAAGAAATGCTGAAAGAAGTCCTTCAAGCTGAGACAGTAAGACACTAAAGAGCAACATGAAAACATATGAAAATATACCCAAATAGGTAAAGATAATTATGTATGTAGTCAGATGTTGAATACTCTAATACTGTAACTGTGGTGTGTTACTACTTACATATGGTATAAAGTTTAAAAGCAAGGATATTTTAATAGATTTAGCTACAAGAACTTGTTAATAGATACACAATATAAAAATATTTAAATTGTGATATAAAAAAGGTTTTGTGTGCAAAGTTAAGTAGATATGCACTTAATATAGACTATTAAATCAAGAGATTTCAAGTAAACTTTAGGTTAACTTCAAAACAAAAACCTATAACAAATACAAACATGATAAAAAACAAAATACAACTACAGAAAATCATTAGATTATAAAGGAAGATTGTAACAAAGGAACTTCAAAATGGCCAACAATTAACAACATGGCACTAGTAAGTCCTTACTTGTCAATAATTACTTTAAATGTAAATTGTTTAATTCTCTTATCAAAAGAGATAAACATAAAAAGGGGGGCACTTTACGCCATCTAAGAGACTCATTTCACATTTAATGACATACACAGGCTCCAAGTAAAAAAATAGCAAAGTATATTCCATGCAAATTAATATCAAAAGAGAGCAGGGGATACTATATAACAGACAAGATAGACTGTAGTCTAAAGTTTGTAATGAGATAAGGAAGGTCATTAAATAATGACAAATGGATCAATTCATCAGGAAGATATAACAATTATATATGTACTTTATACTGGAATACCTAAATATATTAATCAAATACCAGTCTGAAGGGAGTAATAGATAACAAAATGTAATAGTAGGATACTTCAATATCCCACTTTCAACAATGGATAGATTTGACAGAAAATCAAAAAGGAAATATTGAACTTGAACTATAATTCAGACCAAATGGACCTAACAGAAATATACAACACATTCCATCCAATAGCAGTAGAATATATGTTCAAATCTTCAAAGATTGAATCATATAGCAGAAATTTTTCTGATCACAATAATACAAAAGCAAATATCAAAAACAGGAAAGCTGGAAAAATCACAAATATATAATACCAAACAACACATTTCTGAACAACCAAAGGGTCAAGGATGCTATCAAAAGAGAATTTTTTTTTAATCTAGAAAGAAAATTAATGTACACCCCACTGAAATTCACCAAGGAGGACTCAGAGGGAAGTATATAAAGGCCTCCATCAACTAAGAAACATCTCAAATAACAACCAGATTTTATAACTCAAAGAACTAGAATAACAAGACCAAACTGAGCCCAAAGTTAGCAGAACAGGACACTTAAAGAGATGCTTCTCTAAAAAAGACATACAAATGGCCAACAAGCACACAAAAAATATTCAACTTTGCTAATCACTTCACAACTGTTAGACTAGCCATTATCAAAAAGACAAGAGATAACAAATGTTAACATGGAGAAAAAGGAATTCTGGTGTACTGTTGGCAGGAACATAAACTGCTATAGTCACTCTGAAATACAGTATAGAGATTCTTTCAAAAAATTAAAAATACAACCACCATAAAATAAAACAATCTTACTTTTACTTATATATGTGAGTGAGATTAAATCATATCTTGAAGTGATCTGTGTATTTCCATACTCATTGCCGCATTATTCACAAATGCCAAGATATGGAAAAACACATACACAATGGAATATTTTTCAATGATAAAAAGGAAGGAAATCCTGCTATTTATAATAGCCATGAATGGAACTTGAGGGCATTATTAAGTGAAATAAAAAAACTTGAGAACATTCATTAAAAAAAAACCAAACTTGAGGGCATTCATTAAGTGAAATAAGTCAATACTTATTATAAGTGATCAATACTGTATGAGCTCATTTATACATGGAATCTAAAAACATTGACTCAGAAACAGAGTAGAATGGCAATTGTGAAGGACAGAGAGGTGAGTAAAATGCTGAGCTGTTGGTCAAAGGGTAGAAACTTTCAGTTAAAAAAATGAATAGATTCTGGGAGCCAAATATTAAAGCATGGAAACTACAGTCAACAATACTGTACATATACTTGACTGTTGTTATAAGAGCAGAGTTTTAATGTTCTCAGAATAGCAAATAAATAATAATTATGTGAAGTGAAGGATATTTTCATTAACCTTATTGTGGTAAACACTTCATAACATATATGTGTATCAAATTAGCGCATTGTATACCTTAAACTACATAATGTTATATTTCAATTATATCTCAATAGAAAAAAGAAATAGAAAAATTAATTTAGATTAACTGGATTTTTGTCTTATTTTACCCTTTCCTTCAGAAATCTATTAGTCCAGCAATCATCTACTGTTTATTTGACATCTGTTTACTTTTTTCTTCTAGAAGAATATTTTCCCTGTATATAACTGACAATGCCATTCTCTTCTCCCTATATAGGGATATCCTTCAACAATTAAAATTTAGAAGTTAAATCATATGCCCAATGAATATTTGGAAAAATTTAACTTCCAATAATATATGGTTTATTCAGCAAAAGACCGAAGCATGAATAGTAAAATGGAAATTTCTACTTGAACAATATGGTGGGGTGCCTGGGGGCTCAGTGGTTTAAGCCTCTGCCTTTGGTTTAGGTCATGATCTCAGGGTCCTGGGATTGAGCCCCACATGGGACTCTCTACTCAGCAAGGAGCCTGCTTCCCCCTCTCTCTGTCTGCCTGCCTCTCTGACTACTTGCGATTTCTGTCTATCAAATAAATAATAAAATCTTTAAAAAAAAAACCAAAAACATGGCAATGACACTATTAAATTGCACATATATATTCTGTAATCTTATGGACACTAGATGATGTAATGTTAATGTAGAATAACTCTAACAGGTTAAAAAGGGAAGAGTGAGCAAAATGAACTTTGAAAGCTTTTTTTTTTTCTTTTCAGCATAACAGTATTCATTGTTTTTGCACTACACCCAGTGCTCCATGCAATCTGTGCCCTCTCTAATACCCACGACCTGGTTCCCCCAACCTCCCACCCCCCACCCCCTTCAAAACCCTCAGATTGTTTTTCAGGTCCATAGTCCCTCATGGTTCACCTCCCCTTCCAATTTCCCTCAACTCCCTTCTCCTCTCCATCTCCCTATATCCTCCATGCTATTTGTTATGCTCTACAAATAAGTGAAACCATATGATAATTGACTCTCTCTGCTTGACTTATTTCACTCAGCATAATCTCTTCCAGTCCTGTCCATGATGATATAAAAGTTGGGTATTCATCCTTTCTGATGGAGGCATAATACTCCATAGTGTATATGGACCATATCTTCCTTATCCATTCATCCTTTGAAGGGCATCTTGGTTCTTTCCACAGTTTGGTGACCGTGGACATTGCTGCTATAAACATTGGGGTACAGATGGCCCTTCTTTTCACTACATCTGTATCTTTGGGGTAAATACCCAGTAGTGCAATTGAAGGGTCATAGGGAAACTCTATTTTTAATTTCTTGAGGAATCTCCACATTGTTCTCCAAACAGGCTGCACCAATTTGCATTCCCACCAACAGTGTAAGAAGGTTCCCCTTTCTCCACATCCTCTCCAACACATGTTGTTTCCTGTCTTGCTAATTTTGGCCATTCTAACTGGTATAAGGTGGTGTCTCAATGTGGTTTTAATTTGAATCTCCCTGATAGTTAGTAATGATGAACATTTTTTCACGTGTCTGATAGCCATTTGTATGTCTTCACTGGAGAAGTGCCTGTTCATATCTTCTGCCCATTTTTTAATATGATTGTCTGTTTTGTGTGTATTGAGTTTGAGGTGTTCTTTATATATCCTGGATATCACCCTTTTGTCTATACTGTCATTTGCAAATATCTTCTCCCATTCCATGGGGTTGCCTCTTTGTTTTGTTTACTGTTTCCTTTGCTGTGCAGAAGCTTTTGATCTTGATGAAGTCCCAAAAGTTCATCTTCACTTTTGTTTCCTTTGCCTTTGGAGACATATCTTGAAAGAAGTTGCTGTGGCTGATATCGAAGAGGTTACTGCCTATGTTCTCCTCTATGATTCTGATGGATTTCTCTCTCATGTTGAGGTCTTTTATCCATTTTGAGTTTATCTTTCTGTATGGTTTAAGAGAATGGTCGAGTTTCATTTTTCTACATATAGCTGTCCAGTTTTCCCAGCACCATATATTGAAGAGGCTGGGTTTTTTTCCACTGTATATTTTTTCCTGATTTGTCGAAGATTATTTGACCATAGAGTTGAGGATCCATATCTGGACTCTCTACTCTTGTCCACTGGTCTATGTGTCTGCTTTTATGCCAGTACCATGCTGTCTTGGTGATCACAGCTTTGTAGTAAAGCTTGAAATCAGGTAACATGATTCCCCCAGTTTTATTTTTGTTTTTCAACATTTCCTTAGTGATTCGGGGTCTCTTCTGATTCCATACAAATTTTTGGATTATTTGCTCCAGCTTTTTGAAGAATACCGGTGGAATTTTGATCGGAATGGCATTAAAAGTATAGATTGCTCTAACAGTATAGACATTTTAACAGTGTTTATTCTTCTGATCCAAGAGCATGGAATGGTCTTCCATCTTTTTGTGTCTTCTTCAATTTCTTTCATGAGTGTTCTGTAGTTCCTCAAGTACAGACCCTTCACCTCTTTGGTTAGGTTTATTCCCAGGTATCTTATGGTTCTTGGTGCTATAGTAAATGGAATTGATTCTCTAATTTCCCTTTCTGTATTTCCATTGTTAGTGTATAAGAAAGCCACTGATTTCTGTACGTTGACTTTGTATCCTGCCACGTTGCTGAATTGCTGTATGAGTTCTAGTAGTTTGGGGGTGGAGTCTTTTGGGTTTTCCATATAAAGAATCATGTCATCTGCGAAGAGAGAGAGTTTGACTTCTTCATTGCCAATTTGGATACTTTTTATTTCTCTTTGTTATCTGATTGCTGTTGCTAGGACTTCTAATACTATGTTGAACAAGAGTGGTGAGAGTGGGCATCCTTGTCATGTTCCTGATCTCAAAAGGAAAGCTGTAAGCTTTTTCCCATTGAGGATGATATTTGCTGTGGGTCTTTCATAGATTGATTTTATGAAGTTCAGGAATGTTCCCTCTATCCCTATACTTTGAAGAGTTTTAATCAGGAACGGATTCTAGATTTTGTCAAATGCTTTTTCTGCATCAATTGAGAGGACCATGTGGTTCTTCTCTTATTAATTTGTTCTATCACATTGATTCATTTGCAAATGTTGAACCATCCTTGTTGCCCAGGGATGAATCCCACCTGGTCATGGTGCATAATCTTTTTAATGTGCAGTTGGATCCTGTTTGCTAGGATCTTGTTGAGAATCTTAGAATCCATATTCATCAGTGATATTGGTCTGAAATTCTCCTTTTTGTTAGGGTCTTTGCCTGGTTTGGGGATCAGGGTAATGCTAGCTTCATCAAAAAAGTCTGGAGGGGCGCCTGGGTGGCTCAGTGGGTTAAGCCGCTGCCTTCGGCTCAGGTCATGATCTCAGGGTCCTGGGATCGAGTCCTGCATCGGGCTCTCTGCTCAGCAGGGAGCCTGCTTCCTCCTCTCTCTCTCTCTGCCTGCCTCTCTCTCTTCCTACTTGTGATCTCTCTCTGTCAAATAAATAAATAAAATCTTTAAAAAAAAAAGAATTAAAAAAAAAAGTCTGGAAATTTTCCTTCTGCTTCAATTTCTTGAAACAGCTTCGGGAAAATAGGTGTTATTTCTTCTTTGAAAGATTGGTAGAATTCCGCAGGGAATCCATCAGGTTCTGGGCTCTTATTTTTTGATCACTAATTCAATCTCGTTTCTAGGTATTGGTCTATTCAGGTTGTTCATTTCTTCTTGGTTCCATTTTGGGAGTTTATAGTTTTCCAGGAATGCATCCATTTCATCTAGGTTGCTAAGCTTATTGGCATATAACTGTTGATAATAACTTCTGATGATTGTTTCTACTTCCTTGGTGTTCGTTGTGATCTCTCCCTTTTCATTCATAATTTTATGAATTGGGGCTTTCTCTCTTTTCTTTCAGATTAGTGTGGCCAATGGTTTATTGATCTTATTGATTCTTTAAAAAAACCAGCTTCTAGTTTCATTGATGTGTTCTACTGTATTTCTGGTTTCTACCTCATTGATCTCAGTTCCAATCTTGATGATTCCCCTTCTTATGTGTGGAGTTGGTTTGATTTGTTATTGATTCTCCAGTTCTTTAAGGTATAGAGACAGCTGCTGTGTTCTGGATTTTTCAGTTTTTTGAGGGAGGCTTGGATGGCTATGTATTTTCCCCTTAGGACCGCCTTTGCTGTATCCCATAGTTTTGGACTCAAGTGTCTTCATTATCATTGGTTTCCATGAATTGTTTCAGTTCTTCTTTGATCTCCTGGTTGACCCAAGCATTCTTAAGCAAGGTGGCCTTTAGCTTCCAGGTGTTTAAATTCCTTCAGAACTTTTCCTTGTGATTGAGCTCCAGTTTCAAAGCATTGTGATCTGAGAATGTGCAGGGAATAATCTCAGTCTTTTGGTATCAGTTGAGTCCTGATTTGTGACCCAGTATGTGGTCTATTCTTGAGAAGGTTCCATGTGCACTTGAGAAGAATGTGTATTCTGTTGTTTTAGGGTGGAATGTTCTATATATATCTAGGAGGTCCATCTGGTCCAATGTGTCATTCAATGCTCTTGTTTCTTTATTGATTTTCTGCTG
>NC_081561.1:39823913-39889512 GCF_022355385.1 Mustela nigripes | reverse complement strand
GAACTTTTCCTTGTGATTGCGCTCCAGTTTCAAAGCATTGTGATCTGAGAATGTGCAGGGAATAATCTCAGTCTTTTGGTATCAGTTGAGTCCTGATTTGTGACCCAGTATGTGGTCTATTCTTGAGAAGGTTCCATGTGCACTTGAGAAGAATGTGTATTCTGTTGTTTTAGGGTGGAATGTTCTATATATATCTAGGAGGTCCATCTGGTCCAATGTGTCATTCAATGCTCTTGTTTCTTTATTGATTTTCTGCTTCGACGATCTATTTCTCAAAGAGGTGTGTTAAGATCTCCTACTATTAATGTATTCAGATCAATATGACCCTTTATCTTGATTAACAGTTTTCATATGTAATTGGCTGCTCCCATATTGGGAGCATAGATATTTACACTTGTTAGATCATCTTGGTGGATAGTCCCTTTAAGAATTATGTAGTGTCCTTCTGTATCTCTGACTACAGTCTTTAGTTTAAAATCTAATTTATCTGATATGAGAATCATTACCCCGGCCTTCTTTTGAGGCACATTGGCATGAAAGATTCTTCTCCATCTTTTCACTTTCAGTTTGGGTGTATCATTAGGTTCAAAATGGGTCGACATATGGATGGTTCCTGTCATTTTATCCAATCTGCAACCCTGTGTCATTTTATGGGCACATTTAGGCCATTCACATTGAGAGTGATTATTGACAGATACTTTTTTATTGACATTGTGTTACCTTTGAAGTCTTTCTTTCTGTAGATTGTCTCTATATTTCTGTTCAATGCTATTCTTAGGATTTTTCCTCTTTTATAGAACCCCCCTTAATATTTCCTGCAGTGTCGGCTTGGTGGTTGCATAGTCTTTTAAGCTTTGCTGGTCTTGGAAACTCTTTATCTCTCCATCCATTTTGAATGTCAGTCTTGCTGGATAAAGTATTCTTGGCTGCATGTTCTTCTTATTTAGTACCCTGAATATATCTTGCCAGCCCTTTCTGACTTGCCTGGTCTCTGTGGACAGGTCTGACGTTATTCTGATGGGCTTTCCTCTGTAAGTAAGGAGCCTCTTTGCCCTAGCAGTTTTCAAGAGATAATACCTACAATTATGATTCCTCAATTTGACTATCAGGTGTCGTGATGTTTTTTTGGAACCTATAATCTTGGGTGGAGACTGTTCAGCCTCTAGTACATGAACGCTGGTTCCATTCATAAAACTGGGAAAATTTTCATGAAGAATTTGTTCCACTATATCTTCTAGACTTCTTTCTTTCTCCTCCCCTTCAGGAATTCCAATAATTCTGACGTTGGAACATTTCATGGCACCATTTATTTCCCTGATTCTGTTTTTGTGGCTTCTAAGCTGTTTTTTCCAGGCTTCTTCCTGATCCTTTCTCTCTATCTGTTTGTCCTCCAGATTACTAATTCTATCTTCTAAGTTACCCTAGCTTTTAGAGAATTTGATTAGATTGAAACTCATTGAGAGCATTGTGAACCTCATCCCTGGTAGCTTTCAGCTCTGCCCTAACATTGTGGTCACTTTCAATTCTGCCCTAATCAGTTCTGTTTGGCCATCCATGGCTTTCTCCAGCCTAGCTATTGCCTGGATAATTGTTAGCCTGAATTCTCTTTATGACATATTGTCTATGTTGATAGCCGTTAGCTCTGTTGCAGAAAGCCCATCCTCTGTATTTTTCTTCTGTTGGGCATTCCTCCTCCTAGTCATTTTGGTGAGAGATGACTGAACAGATGTAGCTGGATGTATTGACCATGGTGCACTCAAGGTGCACCCTGGAACGCTTCTGAGCAATCAGGGTTCTCCACCCAAATGAGAGAAAAAAGAAAAGAAAACGAAAAAGAGAGAGAGAGAGGAAAAAAAGGGAAGATAAAAGAGAAGGTTCAGCCCAAATGGGCCCCAAGATAAGGTTGATGAAGTATACAAACAAAAACAAACAAAAAGACTGATAAAAGTATATGACAAGAGAAAAAAATACATATATATGCAAATAAAGGTAGAACCTCATCAAAAAGAACCCCAAGTATAAGATTTATATACTATCAGGACAAACACAAAAACACAGAAACACTGGTGGAAGAAAAATATGGGAGAGTGGTTATAAATTCTCAGTGTGGGTGAAGAAGGTTGTTTTGATTCTTCCTGGATATATCTTGATATCTTTGTTAAAGGACCCAACTTTCCTAAGATAAAGGGAGATCAAAAATTCGCTTACCTATAGGGGTAGCATTGATTGGGGAAAGGAGATTACCTTGAAGTTTAACTCTACATGAATATTAGAAAGTAAAAATAAAAAAGGAATAATATAGACTAAACTAAACTAAAATTTAGAAAAAAAATTAAAAAATAGAAATGCAAAATAAAAACACAGATGTATGTATCAAAAAGTTATTATGGAATTTGATGTACTGGACATCTCACTGTGATAGTAAATAGGTTAAAAAATTATATATATATATGAACCAGTATAGTGGGAATGAGTTAAAAATAAAAGTTGTATCCATGAATTAGTGGTGGTTGTTCTCTTGTAGTTGTTTTTTCTTTTTCTTTTTCTTTACTGGTTGGTTGTCTGGGGGAGGGGCCTGCCACATGGGTTTTCAGTCAATGATGTTCCCTGAGTTAAGTCCTCCCACCCCCCTCAAGGGGGTGGGCTCTGAGGAAACTGGTTTTTTTCAGGCTTTTGTTCTCTGGAGGTTTTTATGTTTGTTCACTTTCCCCCCCCCTCTTGCCTTGACTACTCTTGATGGTTTTTGTAGGTTTAGAGGAAAGCAAACTGCACCCTGACCTCCCTCTCAGAGAGAAGCCTCAGCCTGGTCCCCTGTGGGGCCTGCAGAGCCCGTAAGATTTCCCCCTTGGCCACTGGCAGAGCAGGTTCTGAGTCGCCGTCCCTGGGGATCTTCTGCTTGTACCCAAAACCATGGCAGTGGCGGCTGTCTGGGCAGCTCCAGACTGCCAGAGAGGTTCCAAGCAGCGATCACACACTGAGATTTTCCTGCTGGCCCAGGATGGGAGTGCCTGGGCTTTCTGGGTCTAAGAGCGCTGGGCCTGTGTGCACCTCTCTCACCGGGAGGCTGTGGGTCCTGCGCGCATGCCCAGCTCAGCCTCCGTGCACATCTCTCAGGGGAGGGAGGGGGTGCGCGTTTCTCAGGCTCTGTAGCACAGCTCCATATTCTGCTGTCTGGCGAGGCTTCCAGCCCCTCACAGGAGCCGGACCCCACGCTTCTTGGGTGCTCTGCCAGCTCAGGGACCAAGACCTGGTTTCTCTGCCACACTCTCTCTGGCTTAGCACCAGGGGAGGCTGTCCTGGGTCCGGGGACTTAAGCCCCTGTCCCTAGCCACCCTGATTCCCACAATTTCCTCCCCCCGCAATCCTTTGCTCTTTTGGAGTGCTTTCAACCAGTCTCCAAGTTAATGCTTGTCCCCAGACACAGGGCACTCTTGATTGTATTAGGGGGTATTACTTTCCAACTGCTCGCCTCTGGTGGCTCCCTCCCCCTTTTGTTTATCTTCTGATATCTGTCCCACATTCCCACTCTGCTTTACCTGCCCACTGGCATCTTCTGTCCCTGTAGAGATCCAGACGTGTATAATTCTGATCTCAGGCTGATTTCATAGGTGATCGGAGTTCTTTGGTAGGTAATCAGCTCACTTTAAGGTGCAGGTTGAAATGGCGCCTCCTCCTACTTCCCCGCCATCTTGTCTCCTCCCACTTTGAAAGCTTTTTAATAAAAAATCCACAGTTGACATGAATTGTCCTTTACTCCATTTCCAACAAAAATATCAACTACAAGAGAAGAGCAATAAGTTATTTGAAAAGTTCTGCATTTGAGATTACACATGACAAGAACCAATTTTTAAATACTTATTTTTTATAATTCCTAATCACTACCATGCAAAACTAAATTATGATGTCAGTAAGTGTCATGTATTTATAAACTGATTCTCAATCATGGTCATCCTTTATAAATATCTCTAATTTGAGTTTAAACAAGTCTACAAGATTCTTTCTGATGAAAATTAAAATAAGCTAAGCTCCTAAAATAAAATAAAAAATCAAGAACAATCTGGTTTAATTGACTCAGTTCAAACAACTTTAAAAACTTTAAAAAATAATTAGAGCTTGAATTCCCCCACTAAAACATATCATGTAATTTTAGAATAAAATATGTAAGAACTGTCAACACTATTATGTAAAATGCCACTTATAATTCTCATAATATTCCTACTCTACTATTATGCATGCCTTTATTTTAAGAGGGAAAACTGAAATCTATCATTGACACTGGTCATCAACTCCAAACTATTCTTTTACAGTTGTTGCAACAGAGGTTACAAAAATTATATGAATGAAGAAACTAAATGTTTTTCTACTGCTGGACTGTGGAAGAAAAAATTTTGCTGTTTGTATTTTTATCTCATCCTTTTTGACTTCTGCTTTTATTTGTTTCATGTTATGCAACTTTTAGTAATATAGTGCATTGATATAACACATAAAAATACATACATTTAAAGAGGTTCACTAAAATAAATAACTGATAGAAATGCATGCTTTAAAAATTTAGGAGGGCCCTGGACTAAATAATTATCCATTTATTTCCAGAAGTTTTATTTAAAAAAAAAAAGGTGAAGGTTATGTTTTGTTCCATCTTTACCTCAATTTTATTGCCACTTTCTGCTAGCTCCTAGCTCCTAATATTCTATAACACAGAAGAAAGAGCAATCTCTTTAGTAGAGAAACCAAGCTTTACTTTATTGAACTATAGTCTACAGTTCAAACTGACTTGTCAAACTTTCAACATCCCAATCTATATTTTTAATACACTTTTTGTTTAGAGACTTCATCCATTTTAGATTAGTGACTAACCTGCATAGCTATGTTTTAGTTCATTGACTTACTCTTTGTGGAAAGCAAAGGTGTTTTGAACAAGAGGAGATTTTGGAGAATCAATGCCTTCATCTTTGTTTTTCAAATTTATAAGCAGATATTCAGCAGGTACATTTAGGGAGAGGGAGGGACAGTGACAGAGAGGCACCTCTATTTCCTAACACTTTTAACCAAGCTAAGCCACTCTTATTTAGTATTGGGAACCTCAAATAAGATTTTAATTTTAAAAATCTTGTCACAGAAAAAAAACACATCATAGTTATCCTAGTTTTATAAAATAGAGCTTTACTCAGATAGGCAACTCTATTTTGGCTCTATATTTATTATTTTTCTCTTTCTTTCTATTTCATATAAGAAATATATTTTCTAAATTTATAACAAATATTATTATTTCACTTTAACAATTTTTATTATACATGCTAGAAAGTATATTTCCTGAGTTCAAAAAATATGTTATTAATATGTATAAATATAGCACACATTTTGGATGGTTTATGTGGATCCAATATAGTCAAATGTTTTACTAGTCTACAGTTAACCTTTCTTATATCCGTAGCTGATAACCTCAGAAGTAGTAAAATGCACATGATATATTTTTTCATGCAGAAAAATAATTTTAGTATATAATTACTTAACAAAATTGGAGATGTGCACATCAACCTTGAAATTTTGGGGTGCCATAAATAAGCTATTTTCAAAATTCCCTAGAAAATGTCCATTTATTTTTTTCTTATAACATGATGTGTTTAAAACTTAAGGCCAAAAAGTAGGGTAATTTCTAGAAACAAAAACTTCTTTTTCAGTGTGATATATATCACAAAAATATTAAAATAAAATTATTGTAATTATCATAGAAATTTGTATCTTTCTTCAGAAACCATGTTTTTAATATTTATATGTATTTTCTCTGCCCCTTCTTGCTGTTACTGAAACTTAGCTACCTTTTCTAAAAGGGGAAAACTACAAAACCTTGTAAGACAGATCTTATTATCCCCATTTTATAGATTAGCAAACTCAGGAAACATGAATGAAAGGAAGTTCCCTAAGAATATCACAACCAAAATCTCTAAGAACTGATATTCAAATCCAGATTATCCAGTTCAATAACAGAAATAATTTTCTATGATAGCAAGCTGACTCATATATTGCTAGTTCCAAGAAAATGTTTACTCTTAAATATTTAGTAGTATTTTCCTACCATATACCTACAACTAAATGGTGTTTTCAGACAGATACAAATATTCAGGAAAGGGGCGCCTAGGTGGCTCAGTTGGTTAAGCGACTGCCTTCTGCTCAGGTCATGATCCCTGAGTCCTGGGATAGAGTCCTACATCAGGCACCCAGCTCCATGGGGAGTCCACTTCACCCTCTGACGTTCTCCACTCTCACGTTCTCTCTCACTCTCTCTCAAATAAATAAAATCTTTTTAAAAAGTAAAGTAAAATATCCAGTAAAAATATCATCACTATATTTGAAAAATATTAGTGAGGGATATGTGTAACTCATTTGAGTCACTAGAAAATATGATAATATTTTATACAGTAAAGGTGTCAGATTTCTGAGACTACACTGGAAATTAATAGTCTACATTTCTCTATTCATCGTCTTAAAAAATTTATTCTATGAAATATATATACCTACACAGAGTATATAGAAAATAAATATATAATTAAAAGAATATCAAGTAAAGAAGACCCAAGCATCTATCACAGAAATTAAGAATTAGAATTCTGTCAATACCTTTGAGAAACTTCTTATCTTCCATCCTATGAAATAGTTGTTTCTTTCCACAAAGTTGATTGTTTTTCTTGTTTCTTATTTCTTTGAATTTCTTTTGCACTTACCAACTTTGTATGTATTCCTAAATAATGCTTTTATCTATATATGACTTGGTATTTACATAAATAGAATGTTACTATATATTTTTCCTAATTCCTTTATTCATTCAACATGATTTTTCTGAGAATAAAACCTATTGGTGTGTATTGCTGTACTTCACATTATATTCTTTTTTATTTTAATTTATTTAATGTTCCCTCCTAGTAGACATTTAAGTTGCTTTCATTATTTTTGTAATTTAAAACAATGAATTATGAATATTTCTTAATATCTTCTGTTGTATTTTTGGGAAAGGGTCTCATTTATATATCTTGTAATAGAATTGCTAGGTTATTGGTATGCACATCTCCAATTTTATTAGGTTATGTCAAACTCTGTCTAAATTGTGCCAGTTTATCCTTACATTAGTAGTGATTGAGCATTCGTGTGGTTTCAATATTCAATTAAAATTGGTAATGTCCATATACACTATGGAGTATTATGCCTCCATCAGAAAGGATGAATATCCAACTTTTGTAGCAACATGGGTGGGACTGGAAAAGATTATGCTGAGTGAAATAAGTCAAGCAGAGAGAGTCAATTATCATATGGTTTCACTTACTTGTGGAGCATAACAAATATCATAGAGGACATGGCGAATTGGAGAGGAGAAGGGATTTGGGGGAAATTGGAAGGGGAGGTGAACCATGAGAGACTATGGACTCTGAAAAACAATCTGAGGGGAATGAAGTGGTGGGGGGGTGGGAGTTTGGGGTACCAGGTGGTGGGTATTATAGAGGGCACAGATTGCAATGGAGCACTGGGTGTGGTGCAAAAATAATGAATACTGTTATGCTGAAAATAAATAAATTTAATTAAAAAATTGGCAATGTCAGACTTTTTATCTTTTACTAATCTTGTAGGTTAATATATTATTATGAATTTAATTTACATTTTCCTGACTATTAGAGGTGCTCAACAACTTTTCATATATTCACTAGCCATTAGCATTTTGTCTACTATGAAATACATACAAATTCATCATTTTCTATTGGCTTCTTTATTCAATTCTTAATGATTGATTTTTAAAGGAATTCTTCCAATATTTTAGGTAATAAACTGTTACCAGATATAGGAGTTGAAAATATCTTCTCACAGTTGTCTTATAGTATTCCTTGACAGAAATTCTTATTTCTTAAGAACTTTTTTTCTTGCATTAAAGACTGTCCAGCTTAAATACTTGGTATAATAGTGTATGATATATGTCTTCATATACCACCAAATGCTCCAGCTTTCTCTAAAAGTTTTTCACTTCTCTCTGAAGTTACATATTAATAAATGTATAAAGTAGATGCCATAGTAACATTCACATGGGTCATTCTTAATAAATGAATTTCCTACCCTCTTTCCACTAACCTCTTTTTCTCAAAACTACTATAACCTTTCTCCTTTCCTTCTTGCTTGATATCTTTATATCCATAAAGATATGGAATAGTTTATTCTCAAATCCTTAGCTATCACATGTTTTCCTTAAGTCTCTGAAAGTTTGCTTCAGCTCTCAGCACTCTACTAGGCTTGTAAAGGTCACTAATTAACTACTACTATTTGGAAAAATGTATTAGCTTTTTCTTAGAACCCCAACTTTTCAGGCATCTATTACGACTGTATGGCATTTGATTCTATGGAAAAATCAGCCTAAAGTCTTCATAGTGGGAAGTCTTTCTTCACTGTTCCTTCCTGTTGTACCTCTATATCTCTAAAACTGTCCTGTATATATCTATGGGTTTTTTTCTTTAACTACATCTTAGATGTAGTTATTTTGCCTTTATCCCTTTTGTCATTGACCTTTTCCCCCCCATTCAAAATTTTAATTTCTTTGGAAATTTTCTCTACTTATATGACTTAATCTGTCAACTTGTAGAATTAGAGCATATGGAGAAGCTCTTGGGATATACTAAGACATAAACAAGTATTTCATAAATAAATGAATAAATATTGGATATCTCTACCTTCAGGCTTGACTGCACTCTTTCACTAAAAACATTTTTATCTCCCCAGTTGAATTTCTAAACAGATTTTATACAGAAATATCAAACTAGTCAATTAATAAACTCAGTAGTGTCATCCCCAACCTCCTCTTTCTCATATCTTAGCTGTTGAAAGCACAATTACCATTATCATATTTGGTCACATGAAATCAGAACTCAAAATTTGACAGATACACTGGTACTCAAGAGAGCCATATATTAGACTACTTTATATTAGAACTAAAATAAATTCATTTAATTCTCCAGAGTGCAGTACTTAATTTGCTGTACTTCAAAAAAAGGCAGCCAGCTTGAAAAATTCTTAACATTCTTTATCGAGGATTAAACACTGGCTTATATAATTCAGGCATATAAATAATTACCACAAAATATTTACATGAAATTACAATTTAACCATTACATTATGTTAACACAATACACTCTCTTGCACATTTTTTAGTAAAGATCAAAACAAGATATTATTTTCAACCTTGAGATATTGTAACACTTAACTAGTTTATATTTTAATAATATTAAAAATTTAAAAATAACCAATAAAATATTTCCTTAGGAACCATTTTATGAGTTTTGTTATAAATTCTCTTCTATTATATATGTATTTTTCTAACACTCCAGAATCTAGAAGAGTATACTAAGGTAAAAGGTTAGTAAATATGAGTGTTTATTGAATTGTTTCCTTCAAGAAAGTATTCACACTTTCTTTTTTTCTCCTTTACCTGCTATCTAGGAAACAATATATACAAGCAAATTGCATAAATATATAAAATTAATCTATACATTTAATTAAGGTATTCTTCAATACAAACTTTTTTTTCAGAAATTAGTTTCCCAATAAAAGTATTTTTGAAGAACTTGTTATTCATCAGCATGTGCAACAACTTATTTAAGGAGAACCTTAATTAGAACTTTTTAAAATTTGGCCTAGACACCTTCTCAAACATCTTTTATATGATTGATTTTCAACTATCAATTCAGCACTCAGGCCATTGGATTATCCTTCAGATCACACATGTTCATAAATGAAAAGAAAATTGTTATAGGGAACTTTGCTCATCATTTCCAAATCATATGATAACATCTAAAATTTCTTATTTCTAGTCTCATCCTTGGATTTCTCAATTTTGAGCACACAAAACATCTGCTCAATAAAGCTGTATGATTTAAATTGAATCCACTTATGTTGCCTTCTCTCTTTGCTATTTGTCTATTTAATAATATTTCTGGCAAAACATTAACAAAATGAAGGACAAAAGCCACAAAATCATCTCATAGATGCAGAAAAAGAATTTGACAAAACTAAACTTCCTTCATGATAAATACTCAAAAAAGTGCATTTAGAAGAATATACCTAATATAATAAAGGTCATACATGAAAACCCACAGCAAACACCATACTCAACAGTGGAAAAACTGAAAATTTCAGCATGTCCAGGTTTTTTTTTTTTTTCAACATAATACTAGAGGCCTTAGCCCCAGCAATCAGACCAAAAAAAAAAAAAAAAAAAAAAAAAAAAAAAAAAAAAAAAAAAATTAGCTGGGAGAAGAGCTAAGATAGCGAGCAGAAGGAGGACCATATGTTTGCTTTGCATCTTGATCACAGCTAGATAAATATCAAATCATTCTAAATACCCAAGAAATCAATCAATCTCAGGACTAACAGAACTGCATAATTAGAAGGAGGAAGGAGGCCACATCATGGAAGGTAAAGGGTGCAAGAGATGTAGTTTAGGGAGAAATGGATTGTGGGTACTGTGGAGGGGAGGGAGCCCTAGCCACAGAGAGAGGAAAGAAGAGAGGAGAGTACAGGGGATTCCATAAGGAAAACACTTCCTCAAAGCCATTGAAGCCACTTAATAGTGAAATACTAAATTCTTTCCCACTAAGATAAAAATCAGGTCTAGAATAACAATTATCATTTCCTGTTACTAGCTTAGTACTGAAGGTCCTAACCTGTGCAATAAGGTGAGAAGTGTGAGTAAAGAGACTGAAAAGAAGAAAAACCCATTTGACACGCACAAGACACGCACACAGAATACTGCAACACATTTCTGTAAAAGGCTAAAGATCTAAGTAAACAGAGAGATATACCATGTTTATGACTGAAAATTTTTATTACTCTTAAGATAGTAACTATTGTTTTTAAGATTTTAAAAATTTATTTTAGAGAGCACATGGGGGGAGAAGCAGAGAGAGTGTGAAAGAATCTCAAGCAGACGCCCCACTGGGTGCAGAGCCCAATGTAGGGCTCAATTTCCTGACCCTGAAATCATGATCTGACCTAAAATTAAGAGTCAACGCTTAACTAGCTAAACCACAAGGCATATCGTTCTAAGTTATCTATCCAAAACAATCACAATCAAACCTTTCAGGTATTTTGGTACAAACTTAGAAATATATTAGAAATTCAAGGAGTCCAGAATGGTCAAACCAAATTTGAAAAGGAATTAAAACTCACTATAAAGATAGACTTAACAAAACAGTGTGGTACAAGTTTTAGAATAGTGCACATATATGTTCAAACAAATTTCTACAAAAGTGGCCATGAAATTCAATGTGAAAAGATAGTCTTTTCAACAAATGATTGAAAATAACTAGATAAACAGAGTAAAAAAGAAACTTTGGCCCTTATAACATGCACAAATATTAATTGTGATGATATCATAAGCCTAAAAATGAAAAATATGAATATAAACATTTTGAAGACAACATAAGGGAAGGTCTTTATGACCTTGGGTTTAGCAAGTATTTCTTGGATAGGACACTAAAATCATTACCCAGAAAAGAACACTTTGATATATTTGATTTTATCAAAATAAAGAACTCAGCCTCTTGAAAAACACCATTGAGAAAAAACAAAATAAGTTATATGCTGGAAGAAATTATTTGCAAATTCATAATCTACTAAAGGACTCATAACCAGAATACATATAAAACTCAAAACTCAAAAAGGAAAAATTTCAATAAGAATGTTTAAATTATTTGAGCAATCTAAAAATAAAACTTTAAAAACTCAATTGCATTAGTCACCACAAAAAGTAATATAACTACACATATTTTTAGCAAACAAAAACTGTAGGATTGGGGCACCTGGGTGGCTCAGTGGGTTAAAGCTTTTGCCTTTGGCTCAGGTCATGATCCCAGGATCCTGGGATTGAGCCCCACATTAGGCTCTCTGCTCAGCAGGGAGCCTGCTTCCTCCTCTCTCTCTACCTGCTCTCTGCCTACCTGTGATCTTTGTCTGTCAAATAAATGAATAAAATAAAAAAAACTTAAAAAAAAAACTATAGGATTTGTATATAGAAAACCTCAAATTATGATGAGAGACAACAAAAAGACCTAATTGAAAGATATATCATTCTCATGAGTTGGAACACTAAAATCTGAACAATTTAATTCTTCCCAAATTAATTTATATATTCAAAACAATCTCACCTATAATCACAGGAGTCTTTTTTCTTGTAGATAATGCAAATCTGATTCTAACATTCACATAGAAATGCAAAGAGGTCAAAATTAAGATATTTTGATGAAGAACAAATTTGGAAGACTTAATCAGAAAAAAAAAGATTTATCACCAAAAAATTTAAAGGATGGGCAATACCAAATGTTCAAAAGGAAATATAGTAATAATACTACCAAAATTGTAGGTAGTGAAAAGATACAACTATGGTGGGAAAATATCTGGCTTTTTTTTTTTAAATAGAGCTAAATGTGTACTTACTCTGTGGATCAGAAATTTTCATTCTAGATGATTGTCTAAGAGACATAAAACATATACCTACAAAATATGATCAAGAATATTATGCTGAGTGAATAACCCTTACATCCATTTTATCTGGTTCCTCACATTCAAATTTTACAAAATAGTACAATGAATCTATAATTTTAAAGAAGAGAAAAGTAATTGTTTCTTGATGCTAATGGCAGACATTGACTTGGGAGTAACATGAGAGAAAATTTTTGGTGATAGTAATGTTCTAAATCTTCATAGAGGTTTGGGTTACTAGATGAATTTGCCAAAACGTACCACATAGCATGCAATATTTGTGTATGTTACTTTATGTAAATTTTATCTTAAAAGAAAAATGAAAACTGAAGATATCATACTCAATGATATATATACATCCTAATATAATTATGGTAAAGTTTACTGATATTTGCAACATACTTTGATATTTATCAAAACAGTAACATGGATTGACACATGGGTAAAGGGATTCATAGTGAACAACAACAACAAAAAAGTGACAAATCAATTCTAGTAAAATGTAACAGTAGAATCCAGCCAGTGGTTATATGAGGAATCACTGTAAAAATTTTTCAACTCTATGTATTTGAAAAATCCTTAACAGCAAGTTGGAAAATTATGTTTAAAGATAGAAAATGATACTTGTAAAATATATGTATGATAACAAATCTGAACAGACCAATTACTATTAACAACATTAAATTAGTAATCAAAACACTCCTTACAAACAAAAATCCAGGACCAGATAGATTGAAAGGTGAATTCTACCAAACATTTAAACAAACACTTACAGAATACCTGTTCTCCTCAAACTACTCCAAAAAAGAGAGAGAGAGAGAGAGAGAACAGAAAGCTTCCAAATTCTTTCTCCACAGCCAGCATGAACCTGATACTAAAACCAAAGACACTGCAAAAAAGAGTAATCCTTGATGAATATAAAAATCCTCAACCAAATATTAACAAATTAATTCAGTAAGACATTAAAAGACTCACTCACTACAATCAAGTGGAATTTATTCTAGGGATTCAAGGATGGTTCTATAGGATGGTTCTATTTCCATAAATTAATCAATGTAATACATTACAGTAAGACAGGATAAAAACCATGTGATCATTTCAAAACATGCAGAAAATCATTTAACAAAATTCAACATCCACTCATGATGAAAACTTTCAACAAAGTGGGTTTAGAGGAAACATAATAAAGGCCATATATTATAAACCCATAGTTGGCATTATATTAATAAAGAAAAACTAAAAGTTTTTTCTCCTAAATCAGGAAAAAGACACGATGTCCACTCTTCCTGCTTTATTCAACATAGTACTGGAACTTCTAGCCATAGTAATCAGACAAGAAAAATAAATAGAGGGCATTGAAATTGGCAAGAAAGAAGTAAAACTTTCACTATTCACAGGCGACATGATAATATATATAGAAAACACTAATGATTTTGCCAAAAAGCTGTAAAATGAATTTAGTAAAGTTGCAGGATACAAAATCAATACACAGATATCAGTTGCATTTCTATACATTAATGATAAAGTAGCAAAAAGATAAATTAAGAAAACAATCCTATATGTAATTACACCAAAAGAATAAAATGCCTAGGAATAAATTTAACCAAAGAGATGAGAAATCTGTACCCTGAAAACTATACATATTGATGAAAGAATTTGAAGATGATGGGCGCCTGGGTGGCTCAGTGGGTTAAAGCCTCTGCCTTCGGCTCAGGTCGTGATCTCAGGGTCTGGGATCGAGCTCCACATCGGGCTCTCTGCTCACCAGGGAACCTGTTTCCTCCTCTCTCTCTCTCTGCCTATCTCTCTGCCTACTTGTGATCTCTGTCTGTCAAATAAATAAATAAAATCTTTAAAAAAAAGAAAAGAAGAATTTGAAGATGACATAAACAATTGGTAAAATATTCCATGCTCATGGAATATCATTAAAATGTCCATACTACTTAAAGCTATCTATGGATTCAATGCAATCTCTATCAAAACAACAACATTTTTGAAGAATTAAAACAAATAATCCTAGAATTTAGGATTAAATTTAGAATTAAATCCACAAAAGACCCAAAGACCCAAAGTTATCTTGAGAAGGAAGAACAAAGCTGCACATATCACAACACCAGATTTCAAGATTTATGACAAATCAGTAATAATCAAAATTGTATGGTTCTAGTGCAAAAATAGGCATATAGATCAGTAGAACAGGATAGAAATAAACCCACACTTATAGAGTCAATCTATGACAAAGAAAGAATATCCAATGGAAGAAAAGTCCTTTCAATAAATGGTGCTGGAAAAACTGGTCAGCTACATGCAAAAGAATAAAACTGAACTAAAGACCTAAATGTGAGGTCTGAAAATATAAAAACTTAAAGAAAACATAAGTAATAATCTCTTGGACATCAGTAATAGAGACTTTTTTTTTTTTTTAAATACATCACTCAGGGCAACAGAAACATAAGCCAAAGTATACCACTGGAATTATACCAAAATAAAAAGGTTTTTGCATAGTGAAGAAAACCATCAACAAAATGAAAAAAAAAAACTACTAAATAGGAGGAGATATTTTCAAATAGCATATCTGATAAGAGGTTAATATCTAAAATATGTGAATAACTCATACAACTCACACCCGAAAGACAAACTTCTGGTCAAAAAAATAAAAATAGGGGCGCCTGGGTGGCTCAGTGGGTTAAGCCGCTGCCTTCGGCTCAGGTCATGATCTCAGGGTCCTGGGATCGAGTCCCGCATCGAGCTCTCTGCTCAGCGGGGAGCCTGCTTCCCTCTATCTCTCTCTCTGCCTGCCTCTCCATCTACTTGTGATTTCTCTCTGTCAAATAAATAAATAAAATCTTTAAAAAAAATAAAAATAAAATAATAAAAATAAAAATGGGCGAAGGACATGAATGCACACATTTCTAAAGAGGACACATAGACAGCAAACAGATACATGAAAAGAAACTAAATATTACCAACCATGATGAAAAAGAAAATCAATTTCACAGTGAGATATCACCTTACATGAGTCAGAATGGACAGTATGAAGAAAAAAAAAAAGAAATAATAAATATTGGCAAAGAAACCCTCATGCACATTAGTGGGAATGTAAATTGATGTAGTCACTCTGGAAAACATTATGAAAGTTTCTCAAAAACTAAATCTAGAATATAAATAGAAATATAAATCTAGAATATAAATCTGTGATATAATTCCACTTCTGGGTATTTACCTGGAGAAAATGAAAATAGTAATCTGAAAATATATATACACCCCCACATTTATTGCAGCATTATTTACAATGGCCAGAATATGTAAACAACATAAGTGTCTATCCATAGATAAATGGATTAAAAAATATGTGGTGTATATACACAGAATGAAATATTACTCAGCCATAAAAAAGAATGAAATCTTGCCATTTATGACACCATAGATGGACATAGAAGGTATTATACTAAGTGAAATAAGTTAGAAAAAGACAAATATAATATGATTTCACTTAAAAAAGGAATCTAAGAAACAAAACAAACAAGCAGAATCAGGCATATAACTATAGAGAAAAACGTGTTTACCAGACAGGAGGGAAATGAAGGGATAGGAAGAGGGAGTGAAGGGGAGTCAGAGTTACTAGCTTTCAGTTTTGGAATAAGGAAGTCATGGAGATAAAATATACAGCATAAGGAATATAGTCAATGGTATCATAATAGCAATTTATGGTGACAGATTGTAGCTATGTTTGTGGTTAGAATCCCATAACATATAGAGTTACTGAATCACTATGTTGTATACCTGAAACTAATGTAACATTGTTTGTCAACTATACTTCAGTGAAAAAGAATATTTTATAGCAGCTTCAGAAAGAACACTACAGTCTATTAACATGTGAATAGATAAATAATTTGTGTTTTTTTTTCAAAAAGGATAGACCAATGTGATAAGCCACAACTTAGATGAATCTCAAAAACATTACCCTGTGCAAAAGAAGTTAGATTCAAAAAGCACACCACATTGTTCTACTTATAAAAAACTCTAGGCAAAACAAAAACTAGTTTACAACGACACAAAAGAGATCAGATTTGTTCAGGCTGGAGATGCATTGAACCACAAAAGAACTGGAAAGAATTTGGGGGAATAATGCAAATATCTTGTATCTTTATTGTAGTAAAGATGTCCATCCCTCAAAACTCATTGAAATACACACTTAAAATGGGTAGATTTATAAAATGAAAGTTACACCTCAGTAAATTTGATTTCAGAGAAAAATCTACATATTTGTGCCAATGTTCTGTATAACTTTTCAAGTGGTAATGTAATTGTTTCTATCTTTTAACCCTTTGCTGAAGACTAAAATTACTCCAATGTGTTGATATTTTCTCATGAAGTCTGAAGCCAGTAATTTCTTAGAGCTCAAGCCATGTTTTCAATAACTGATTTAACCAAGTACCTTTCTCTTTTCTCCTTTGTAATAAGAAGTGCTAAGTTTTCAGTCCAGCTAATGGGGTACTTCAATGTCTCCCCAAACCCTGCATCACTCAGATGCTTTCTCTCAGAAGCATGTGACATAGAGTTCCCTGGAACTAAAAGATAGAATATTTTGGCTTATGAGGCACTAAGATGTTTAAATAATGAAGCTGTGTGGAGGACAGGGACACAGTTGGCACTCAGGAATGTCTAGAAGTATAATTTCCAGAGCTCATTCATCACTTTTTTTGTTTGTTTGTTTGTTTGGGTTTTTTTGGTGAGTTGGAGTATTTGTGTTTTTAGTTGTTTTTTTTTCTCTTTTTTCCCCTGAATTTAGACACTGCAGACTGATTATTTCAACTGTTTAAGACACAAGGCTGTTGAATTTTCCATAACAAAATCTTGTGACTTCACCAACTGTTGACAGTATCAATGTTCTCTTTGTAACAGCACTCCAACTAGTCTGAAGGGTTAACTTGCTTCAAGTTAATTCATTCCTTACTTGCTGGACTAAGTCCCTACACCCATAGCAGACAGAGACTACTGGCCTTGAGGGGAAGGATCAGACCTTTCCCAGGCCACAGAGGCTAGTGCGTCTGTTTGAAGATGCCTTGGCTGTCTGATTACACCAGCAATTTTTTTTTTTAGCAAAATACTTTTCTTTTTTCAGGTCACACTAATGATTTTATTAATCTCCCACTGTGTATTATAAATCTTGTTCTCCTTTGCAGAAAGAACAAAGTACTCCTGCATATCACAAAATACAAACTGGACCCCCTTCACACAGTCCCCAAGCACTGAGTTCACATTTGTAGCTGTCACTATCAAATCTCATGAAATCAAGAGACATTGCAGGCCTCTGCACTCCCTTTGCTGAATAACTTCCATAAAACCTTCTTAAAACTCCTGGACCAGGCAGAAACTTCTGAGTTGGCTTTTCAAAAGGAGACCAGCAGCTTGCCGGTTGTGGTCTCTGAAATAAAGCTCAAATTTCTTTCCAGTCAAAACTCATCTCGTGAGTTTTGGCCTTCCTAGAAATAAGCAGCTGAAATTGAGTTTGATAACATCTTTAGTCCTAATTGCTGAAATCCCAAGGAAGGATCTCTTTGGCCTAGTTTACTTCACGTAAAAACTATGGTCTCATTTACTCTGTCAGGGTAGCATGAGGTCTTGACATATTTGGTATCCCCAGTGACAGCTTTAAGGATACCAGGGTTGAAAAATTAAAAAGCATTTATGCTTTAAGAGGGGTATCTGCTTGGCTCAGTTAAGTAACAAACTCTTGATTTCAGCTTAGGTCACAATCTCAAGGTCCTGAGATAGAGCCCCACCTCTGACTCCATGCTCAGTGGGGAGTTTGCTTCTCTCTTTCTCTCTCTCTCTCTCTCACTTTCCCTCTGCCCCTCCACTTTGCTGTAAAAAATACTGGGGGAACTATTTTATATAAGCTCATGGTAATAGGTATATTGCCATATATTAAATATCCATTTATTTATCCAAGTGTTTATTAAGACAGAAAGATTAATTTATCCAAGTATTAAGATAGAAAGTCTCTTTGTTCATTTTTTTGTCAAAATCATATGGAAAACACTTGTGAACCTATGCTGGGGAAATGACAAGCATAATAAAATATTTAAATTCATTTTAAATATTAACATAAATTAATATTTATAAGTAAAACCATATTTTAGGGGCAACTGGGTGGCTCAGTGGGTTAAAGCCTTGGCCTTTGGTTCGGGTCATGATCCCAGGGTCCTGGGATTGAGACCCACCTCAGGCTCTCTGCTCAGCAGGGAGCCTGCTTCTTCCTCTCTCTCTCTCTGCCTGCTTATAATCTCTGTCAAATGAATAAATAAAATCTTTAAAAATATATATATTAATCATATTAGCAATGGAAGAATGAGCAACTTAAAATAATATAAAACTAACAGTCTGGGAAAGGAAAAATCTTAGAGTAAGTAGAAGTAACTAAAGGAAATGTTCCAGTATGAACTTTGGATTGGGAAAAATTAAGATCTAGTTTTAACTCAACAATTGGTTATTTATTCTTCTACAGTTTTAATCTCTGGCAATGTTTCATATTCCAAATACTAAGGAACTTGGAGTGGATGACCTTCAGAATTCCTATTACCGAGATGCTATTATTATTAGCCTTTCACCCTCTTCTCGTAATAATAGTAAATGGAATGTACTTGGGATTATTTCTGAAGACGCCTACTAATGTGCTGAAACATGTTAAGAACAGAATATTTTAACTAGGTATTCTCTGATAAACAGAAAGAGGCAAGATCAAATTTCCATAAGAAAATATTATTTAAAGCCCATATTATCACAACTTACTTTTCCTTAACTTTTCCATATTTCCCACATCACTTTTTGCTCTGAGTCATAGAGTTGGTCTATCACTTTCATAGAGTACTATTCTATAAGACGAAAACAATCAGAAAATCCCTCATCAATAAACCTTTATTATTTTTATTATTTCAGCAATATTTTTGCATTGCTTAAGTTAAATGACTGGTATTGTATCATAACTTGACTTACTGCTCCATTACTCTTTCAGTAGGTAGTAAATATGAGAAAAGTACTTTTACTGTAACTATAACAGCAATTTTAGATGTTGAAAATTTTTGTTAAAAATTTGGTAATGCTTGGGGCGCCTGGGTGGCTCAGTGGGTTAAGCCACTGCCTTTGGCTCAGGTCATGATCTCAGGGTCCTGGGATCGAGTCCCGCATCGGGCTCTCTGCTTGGCAGGGAGCCTGCTTCCCTCTCTCTCTCTCTCTGCCTGCCTCTCCATCTACTTGTGATTTCTCTCTGTCAAATAAATAAATAAAATCTTTAAAAAAAATTTGGTAATGCTTTATTTTAAGCTACGTCCCTTTGGGGGAAAAAATCCATTAGAGATATATTTCTGTAAGTTTTGGTTTTTATTTGTTCCTTGAAGTATCTCTATGAAAACATAATCCAAAGAAATTAAAACAAGTGTATTTTTTTTTTTTTAGCAGCAATGTGTTTCTTGTATATTGCATATTCATACCCTTTCTGGAATGTGAGAAGATACAGTAAATATATGCTAACTATATACAAATCATATATTTTGGTATTTATGGAGAAGTTACTTGTTTTCTAAATATATATGTAAATTCAAAATATTTTCTGGTTCTTATTTAAGAAATGGAAACCCCATAGTTTTAAATAAATGCTATGTGAGTCTTTATTTTCATCGTTCCTTTTAATCTTGATCTTACACCAGCTAAAATAAGGCTTTCAGTTGTATTTTTAAAACACATTAAAGTATAATGTTTCTATGACTTTAAAATTTTCATCAATTACATGAATACAATTCTGATTTCATATATTTAATTCTACATTAAATTTGGGTTAAGCATAGAGAAGATTATCAACTTTAATATCCATTAAATTATTCTCCATTACCTAGAATCAGTTTTTGTCATTCAATCAATCTTTGCCCAACTATGTCAAACAGAATTCCTCTGAGTTAAGCATTTTTACAAAAAATAATGTATTCCAATATTTCAATATTGAAAATACTATTTGGTGATCCTTAAATCATTATTGCTTCCCCAAAATGATTCCAGCATAACATATTATTTTGAAAAAGACTTCAGTGAAAAATTAATTGGTTAGCAACTTTTGGTCAGGAGCAACTACCCAGTAAGAAACTTATAATCAGGGGGAACCTGGGTAGCTCAGTCAGTTGAGCATCTGAATTTGGTTCATGTCCTGATCTCAGAGACCTGGGATTGAATCAGGTTCCCTGCTCAGCGGGGAGTCTGTTTGTCCCTCTCCCCTTATCCTTATCTGCATTCATGCTCTCTCTCAAATAAAATATATTTTTTTTAAGAAACTTGAATTTCACTTAGCATAATGCCATAAGAGACTCTTAATCTCAGGAAACAAACTGAGGGTTGCTGCGGGGTAGCGGGGAAGGAATAGGGTGACTGGGTGATGGACACTGGGGATAGTATGTGCTATAGTGAGTGCTGTGAATTATGTAAGCCCAATGATTCACAGACCTGTACCCCTGAAGCAAATAATACAGAATATGTTAATAAAAAAGAAGAAAGAAAGAAAGAAAGAAAGAAAGAAAGAAAGAAAGAAAGAAAGAAAAAAGAAAGAAAGAAAGAAAGAAAGACAGACATGTAATCAGGAAAACACAACAACCTTTAAATGAATTACAAAAAGCAGAAAGCAGTGTTTCTATCCTGTTACACTGCTATTTGAGGGGCATATTCTTCCTACTGCCCTAAATCAAATAGTTTGGGCTTAGCTAACAGGACTCATTCATTCCCTTATAGTTGGAAGGAAACCTTTTAAACTGCAGGACAAATTTCTTTGGAAGCATCTTCCACTGTTTATGGATGGTACTTTAGCATTTAATTTTAAGTGTTCTGATTACTCAGAAATTACTACCACCAAGAATAAACAAAGCACATAAAAATTCATGTAAAGAATTATATGTTTGGATCAGCATTCTATGAGACAGGGCTTCAGAGTATAGCACCCTAGTAATTAAACATCAGTGCTGTAATCAGTGAAAATCCAGACCTCTTTGATCTTCCAATAAGCAATAATTTGCATAGTAATTTACATAACTAAACTGTGAAAATCTTTCTTTGAAGTTGGTAACCATGTACCTGGAAAAAAGTTGGTTTCCTTATTTATTATACCCAGTTTAACCAGTTAGCAGATTTGTCTATAAATATAGTTTTTTAAAAGAAGTATAGTGAACTAAAGTTAATTTAATTCTCTCTTACATAAAGGAAAACTAGAAGAATGTAGTCCAAGGAAAACTCTTCTGAGTAATTATCTTTCTGCTCTATAGCCAAAGGCCTGACTTCAGTTCTAAAGATCACTATATAATCTAAGACGAATTCTAAAGATTCAGTCATCAAATGAAAAATTTGCAGGCCAGAAAAAAGAAAAGAAGTTACTAGTGGAAATCCTACAAGTTGCGCTGTCTCCCTAAAGCACCTTTCCTAGGAATTTCCATAATACTTCTTTTATCTCGCTTAAAATTACCTATTTTAGACTAAATTCTTCTTTTGTAGGACTTGGTTGAAACCAGCAAAACACTTCTATTCGTGATGCTGTAATGACCTACAAAATCCACTAGTGCCACAGAATTGATGGTCATATAGCTGAAGCTTGTTGTCTTTGCAAGGATATAAAAATGATAATTTTTATGCATTAATAATACTTCACAACTTAATTCATTATCTTCTGATATTTTGTAATATAGACTAAACCCTAGTCTTTATTTCCTTCATAAGTAAATTGTCTAGCATTTCTGTCTGGTCATTTAATAAGATGTTATTGTTACCATCGGAAAACAAGTATCTGTGGCATGACTATCTTAGCTGGCAGGTCATGAGCCATTTTGTTCTGTAACTTCAAGATCTACTTCAAGTCACAAAAATTGTTGTCTTTTATGAATTATATGGTTTATATTGTGTTTCATGTGTTTATACATGATCTTGGTGAACTGAGATTATTAGTTTGGAACTTTCTTGGAACACTGAAATTCAGCTCAACTTCTGCACAGCAAATTCAGTTCAAATAAAGAGGTTTCCATTGTCTACCTGTTTTTATCACCTACAGTAATTTTATTGACTTCCTAAAATGAGTGAGGACTCGTAACTGAGTGAGACTCTAACTGTAGTTCTTCTATTTACCTAACATGACACCACCATTCTTAAAATAAGAGAATTTCTGAAATTGTCAACTTTATTATGCTTAATTTTGTTCTATTTGACCTCAATTTGTCAGAAATACCTAGAAATTTGTCCTTTAGAGTCTTTATCATTTATTCATTTACAGTGAAATTATAAGAATTCTATTTTTATATTTTTAAATAATCTTTTCAGGTAGGTTTTCAAAATGACATGGTTAAACACCTGTGCTTAAGTTTTTATCTTGTTGGAAAAACTAAATCTGTAATCAGTAATTCTTAATTTTAATTCTCTTAATTTTATTATTCTGGCACGTTTATTAACATAATCTCAGAATATGAAAAAGATGTACTACTTTATTTTTTTCATTATTTTCTTATGATATATGTGGTCTGTTTCTGAACCTAATATAGTTCAGCTGATCTATTTTTCTATCCTTATTCCAAAATCATACCTAAATTGGCTATTACAGTTTTATAGCAAGTTTTAACAAGTAGTATATAATTCAAGTTTGTTTTTATTTGTTCAAAATAGTTTTACTATTCTAGACCCTTTTTGTTGTCATAGAAATTTTAGAATTATCTTGTCAATTTCAGTTAAAAATATTTTTGGCACTTTTTAAAATTTTAAATCCTATAGAGTCAACATAGAGTGTTATATAAATTTTTGGTATATAATATAGTGATTCATAAATTCTAAATATCATTAAGTGATCATGATAAAAGTAGTCTTAATTTCCTTCATCTATTTCACCCATCTCCCCCATGCCTCTCCCCTGTGGAAACTAACAGTTTGTTCTCTACGCATTGAGTCTCTTTTTTTTTTTCTTTTTTTTTTTCTTAAATTCCACACATGAGTGAAATAATATGGTACTTATCTTGCTCTGAGAGATTTATTTCCCTTAGCATTATACTCTGTAGATCCATCCATGTTGTTTCACATGATAAGATTTTATTCTTTTGATGACTGAGTAATATTCCATTATATTCCATTTTGTATATATTATATATAAGTTATATATAATATATATTATATAGCTGCTTATGTAGCTGCTTCTTTATTCATTCATCAGTTAATGGACTCCTATAATTTAGCTATTGTAAATAATACTGCAATAAACATAAGGGGGCATATATCTTTTTAAATTAGTGTTTTCATGTTCTTTAGATGAATATCCAATAGTGGAATTACTAAATCATATGTAATTCTATTTTTAACTTTTTGAGGAAACTCCATACTCTTTTCCACAGTGGCTGTACCCGTATACATTCCCACTAATGATGCAGGAGGGTTCCTTCTTCTCCAAATCCTCACCAACACTTGTTGTTTCTTGTGTCTTTGAGTTGGGAATTATGGTACATGTGAAATGATGTCTTATTGTCATTTTGATTTGCATTTTCTTAATGATGAGTGATGTTGAGCATCTTTTCATATTCCTATTGTCCACCTGTATGTCTTCTCCAGAGAAATGTCTGCTGATGTCTTTTACTATTTTTAAATTGGATTATTTGGGGGTTTTATGTTGAATTGTATAGATTCTTTATATATTTTGGATACTGATCCTTCACTGGATATATCATTGCCAATTTATTCTCTCATTCAGTATGTTGTCTTTTAGTTTTGACTACTGTATCATTTTCTGTGCAGAAGCTTTTAATTTTGATCCCATTCCAATAATTTAATTTTTGCTTTTTTTTCCTAAGCCTTAGGAGATATATGTAGAAAAATGTTGCTATTCACAATGTTTGAGAAATTACTGCCTGTGCTCTCTTCTAGATCTTTATGGTTTCAAGTCTCCCATTTAGGTCTTTAATCCATTTTGAGTTTGTATTTGTGTATGGTTTAAGGAAGTGGTCCTGCTTCATTCTTTTGCATGTAGCTTTCTAGTTTTCCCAACATCATTTGTTAAAGAGATGATCTTTTTCCCTTTGGTTATTCTTTCCTGCTTTGTTAAAGATTAATTAACCATATAATTGTGGGTTTATGTCTGGGTTTTCTATTATGTTCCATTGATCTATGTGTCCATTTTTGTTTCAGTACCATACTGTTTTGATTACTAAAGTTTTATAGTATATCTTGGTATATAGAATTATGATATCTCCAGTTTTGTTTTTCTTTTTCAAGATTACTTTTGTTATTAGGAGTCTTCTATGGGTTCCATACACATTTCCAGGTTACTTGTTCTAGTTCTATGAAAATGTTTGGTGTTTCATACCAAGTGCAATAAATCTATAGATGATTTGGGTAATAGACATTTTAACAATGTTTGCTCTTCCAACCCATAAGCATGGCATATCTTTCAGTATGTTTGTATCATCTTCAATTTCTTTCAACAATTTTTTATACTTTTCACAGTACACATTTTTCACCTTGTCAGTTGTTTATTCCTAATACCTCTCACACCAGTCAGAATGGCTATTTTATTATTTTTGATGCAATTGTATATGGGATTGTTTTCTTAATTTCTCTTTTTGCTGCTTAACAGTCAGTGTATAGAAATGTGATGGATTTTTGTACCTTGATTTGTATACTGTGACATTACTAAACTCATTTATCAGTCATTTTAGGATGGAGTCTTCTGGGATTTCAATATACATAACTTGTCATCTGCAAATAATGAAAGTTTAACTCTTTTGTTGTGAATTTGGAGGTGATTCATTTATTTTTCTTGCCTGATTGCAGTAGTTAACACTTACTCATAAATATGAATGGTGTGACTAGACATCCTTTTCTTCATCCTGATCTAGAAAAAGCTCTCTGTTTTTCCTCATTGAATGTTAGCTGTGGGTTTTTCACACATGGTCTTTATTATGATTAGCTATGTTTCCTCTAACCCTACTTTGCTGGGGATTGTCTCCTTTATTTATTTGACTAGATGTACTTTGTCAAATTTTTTTATCTGTATCCATTGAAATGATTATATGGTTTTTGTCCTTTCTTTTATTGATGTGATATATCATGAATGAATTCAAATATTTTACATCCCTTACAACCCAGGAATAAATCCCACTTGATCATGGTTAATGATTTTTTTTAATGTTGTTGGATTTGGTTTGCTAGTATTTATTTAAGGATTTCTGCATCTATATTCATCAGAGATATTGGCCTCTAATTTTCTTTTCTTTTGTTTTTAGTGTGTTTATCTATTTGGAGTATCAGGGTAATGTTGGCCTCATGGAAGGAACTTTGAATCTTTCCTTCTATTTTTTTTTTCTTTTTGTAATTGTTTAAGAATAGGTATTAACTCTTCTTTAAATGTTATGTTTTCATTTTCATTTGTCTCCATGTTTTTTAATTTCTTCTTTATTTGTTGATTCATTTATTGTTTAGTAGAATGCTATTGAATGTCTATGTCTTTGTGGTCTTGCCAGATTTTTTCTTGTGATTGATCTTTGATTTCATAACACTGTGATCAGAAAAGATGTATGCTATAACTTTCATTTTCCTTGAAATTATTGAGACTTGTTTTCTGACCTAACATGTTATTATTCTGCAGAACATTCCATGTACACGTGAAAGTGTGTATTGCAGCTAAAGACCATCCTGCTCAACTGTGATTGGGTCAACCAGAAAATCAAAGAAGAACTTAAACAATTCATGGAAACCATGGGAATGAAAACACCTAAGTCCAAAACCTATGGGATACGGCAAAGGCAATCCTAAGGTGAAAATGCATAGCCACCCACGCCTCAGTCAATAAAAATAGAAGAATCCTAGGGGTGCCTGGGTGGCTCAGTTGGCTAAGTGGCTGCCTTTGACTCAGGTCATGATTCCAGGGTCCTAAGATTGAGCCCCGCATCGAACTCCCAGCTCAGCAGATAGCCTGCTTCTCTCTCTCCCTCTGCCTGCCGCTCTCCTTACTTGTGCTCTCTATTTTTCTATCAAATAAATAAATAAAATATTTTTTTAAAAAAATACAAGAATCCTGAATACTTAAACTATCTTTACAACTTAAAGAACCAGAGAATCAACAACAAATTAAGCCTAACCCATACATGAGAAGGGAAATCATTAAGATTAGAGCAGAGACTAATAAATTAGAAACCAAAAATACAATATAACACATCAACAAAACTAGAAGCTGGCTCCTTGAAAGAACGAATAATCTGATAAAACACTGGCCAGACTTACCCAAAAGAAAAAGAGAAAGGGCCCAAATTAATAAAATTATAAATGAAAGGGGAGAGATCAATGAAAAGAGAGAGACTAAAACCAAGGAAATAGAAACAATGATCAGAAATTATTATCAACAGCCATATGCCAATAAGTTAAGCAACCTAGAAGAAATAGATGCATTCCTGGAAACCTATAAACTTCCAAGGCTGAAACAGGAAGAAAATGACAACCTGAATAAACCAATAAACAATGAGATTGAACCAGTGATCAAAAATCACTGGTGGGTCTCCAGGGCCTGATGGATTCCCTGGGGAATTCTACAAAACATTTAAAGAAGAAATAATACCTGTTCTCTTGAAGATGTTTCAAAAATAGAACCAGAAGGAAAACTTCCAGATTCTTTCTATGGGGTCAAAATTGCCTTAATCCCCAAATCTGGGAGAGACCCCATCAAAAAGGAGAATTTCAAACCAATACCCCTGACTATGAACTCTGAGAAACAAACTAAGGGTTTTGGAGGGGAGAGTGGGAGAGTGGTGGGGCATGGGTGAGCCCAGTGTACCCCTAATAATGGGTATTGAGGAGGGCACATATTGCATGTAGCACTGGCTATTATATGCAAACAATGAGTCATGGAACACTACATCGAAAACTAATGATGTACTGTATAGTGACTAATATAACATAATAAAAAATATGTATTCCATTGTTTTAGGATGAAATGTTCTAAATATATCTATTAGATCCATCTGGTCCAATGTGTCATTCAAAGCCTCCTACCATTATAATTTTCTGTTTTTATGATCTATCCCTTGATGTAAGTGGGAAGTTCCAATCCCCTACTATTATCATATTACTATTGATTACTTCCTTTATGTTTATTATATATTTGGGTGTTCCATAATGGGGGCATAAATATTTACAATTGTTATATCTTGTTGGATTGTCTCCTTTATGATTATATAGTGTCCTTCTTCATCTCTTATTACTTTTTTTGTTTTAAAATTGATTTTGTCTGATGTAAGCTTTCTTTTCACTTTCATTTGCATAAAAAATATTCTTCCATCTCTTCACTTTCAACCTGCATGTTTCTTTAGGTCTAAAACAAGGCCCCTGTAGACAACATATAGTTGGGTCTTGCTTTTTTTATCCATTCCATCACCTGATATCTTGATTGGTGTGTTTAGTCTATTTACATTCAAAATAGTTATTGATAGGTGTGTCCTTTTACCACTTTGTTACTTTTTTATGTTTTTTTTTGTAATAGTTTGTTCCTTTCCTCTCTTGTTCTCTTTTCTCACAGTTTACTGGCTTTCTTAGTAATATTCTTGGATTCCTTGCTCTTTACTTTTGTGTATCTATCACTGGTTTTTGATTTATGGTTAGCATTAGGTTTGTATGTTATATCTCTTTATACAATAGTCCATATTAAGTTGATGGTCACTTAAGTTTGAACCCATTCTTTATTCCTCTCCCCACTATGTTTATGTTTTTGATATCATACTTTTTTTTTTTTTTTAATGAATCCCTTGACTGGTTTCTTTAGATATACTTAATTGTACTGCTTTTGTGCTTCCTTCTTTTCTACTCTTTCTTATCATCTTTTGTCTCCATTCAGAGTCCCTTTTAACATTTTTTGTAGAGCTTGTTTAGTGGTCATGAGTACTTTTAGCTTGTATTTGTCTAACAAAATATTTTTCCTTCTATTTTGAATGATAGCTTTGTTGGATAAGATATTCATGATTTTTTTTTCTTTCATCACTTTGACTATATCATGCCATTCTTTTCTGACCTGCAAAGTTTCTGTTGAAAAATCAGCCAATAACCTTATGGGGTTTCCATTTTATATAAGTGTTTTCTCTTGCTGCTTTTAAAATTCTATCTTTAGAGTGCCTGGGTTGCACAGTCAGTTAAGCATCTGACTCTTGGTTTTAGCTCAGGTCATGATTTCCAGATCCTTGATCAAGCCCTCCATGGGGCTCCACAAGTAGCACAGAGTCTGCTTAAGACTCTCTCTTCCTTTCCCTCTGTCCCTTTCCCCCTCAAATAAATAAATCCTTAAAAACATAAAATAAATTATTTCTTTATTGTTACTTTTGTCACTTAATTACTATTTATTTTGGTGTGAGGCTCCTTGGATTGATTTTGTTGGCAGCTCTCTTGGCCTCCTGGATCTAGATTTCTGTTTACTTTTCTAGACTTGGGACACTTTTAGATATTATTTCTTCAAATAAATTTTCTGTTCCGTTCTCTCTCATCTCCTTCTGTTCCCTGAAATCTTTTGTTTGGAAAGCCAGCAGTCAGACCACTGCTGGGGCCATAGTCAGACTGGTATGTCTGGCTATCATTCCCTCTCCTCTGGGCAAGAGTCACTTTGGAGTGATGGTGGCCCCTGTGCTGTTTGCACACTCCCTGGCTTGTGACACCACTTTGCATGGGCTCCAACACAGGGCATATTGGAGGGGGAAGGGCTGTAGGAGAACATAGGAACAGAGGCATGGTGTTAGCAAGAATTGTATGGGTCTGCTTTGGGAGGGAACATGGAGTAGAGGCCTGGCTGGAGGGGGTGGATCTTCAGGAAAATGCAGGGGTAGGGTGTGCTGTCTAAAATTAGGTAAGGAATATGGGACGCCTGGGTGGCTCAGTGGGTTAAGCCTCTGCCTTCAGCTTGGGTGATGATCTCGGGGTCCTGGGATCAAGCCCCACGTTGGGCTCTCTGCTCAGCAGGGAGCCTGCTTCCCTTCCTCTCTCTGCCTACCTCTCTGCCTACTTGTGATCTCCGTCCGTCAAATAAATAAAATCTTAAAACACACACACACACACGCACACACATTTAAAATTAGGTAAGGAATATTGGCACCATGCTGGATCCTGCAGATGTCCCTGAATCTAGGCTGGGGGGCAAAGGGTGGGAAATAGTGCCCACCAGCTCCTTTGTTCTTGGAGTGTCTCCCAAGGATCCCCACCCGTATAGCACAAGCTCTGAGATTAGTAAACAACTCTCCTTCCAGTGTACACTATGGTTTTTTCAAACTCGTATTTCTATGCTGCATCTCAGTGAAGCTGCTTGTTGTGTTGTCTCTTTAAAGGCAAGAACTCCACCCTCCCAGCTCTTCCAGAGCTGAGCCCACCATTTTTTTTTTTTAATTCCAGTTGTTAAGTCCCATTGATTTTGGGGTCCATCTGGTTTCCAAACCCAAATGTTACAGGGATTCAACTTTTCTGTGTGGATTTCCTACACCTGGGATGCCTGGGATGAGGGACTGTTCTCCTTCATTCCTTCATAGTCCTTCCCTCCAGTGCATAGTCGAGAGGCCTGTTTAGCTTCAGACTACATCTCCATCTTTCTTATCCTCCATGATGTGGCCTCTTCTCCACATTTAGTTGTGGAGAGCCTGTTCTGCCAGCCTTTGGGTAATTTTCTCAGTTATTTACATAGATGTGGGTGTTATCTAGTTGTATCCATGGGATAAGGTGAGTTTAGAGTCCTCCTACTGTGCCATCTTCCCTGAAATTCAATTGCTGGTATTTTAAATTTGATAATTATGTTAAATCTATATCATTTTAGAGATAATACTGTAAACATTATTGACTATCCCAAACTATGAACATTGTGTTTCTCCCTATTTATTTGGGTCTTTAATTTAATTTCTATTAAAAAATATTTTCATATATTTTAATGTAGACATCTTGTATATCTATGGTTAAATTTATTCCCACATGCTTTATATGTAATTATTAAAATACTGTATTGCAATTGTATTCTCCATTTTTATTACTAATATAAGAATATAAATTTGATATTTATACTGAATATATATTTTAAATCATTATGTTAATTTATAAATCACATTTAAAATATCTTTATGTATCCTTATAGGTATAAATCATGCTTCTGTTAATAAAAATGGTGTTACAGGTTACCTTATCAAAATTTATTCATTTTATTTTATTACGTGTCTTTTTCTTGCTTTATTGCACTATTGCACTGACTAGGACCTGAAGTCTGATATTTAATAGAATATATAAAAGCAGACATCATTGCTTTAGTCCCAGTCTTGTGGGAAAGCAATCAATAGATCAGAATTAAGTATACTATTAGCTGTGGGATTTTAGTATCATTTATCAAATTATAAAAATTATTTTCTTTTTTTTAGAATACCTTTATCAATAATGGGTGCTAAATTTTGTCAAATATTTGCTTCTTTGTCTATTGAGGTGGCAATATAGATTTCCTCTTCATCATTTTAGTGAAATAAATTATATTGTTTGATTTTAGGATGTTAGACTAGCCACTCATCCTTGTGATTAATCACACATGATCATGGAGATATATATATATATATATGAATAACTTTATATATATCTATGTATCTATAGATATATATTATATATAATATATAACATATATAATTTCATATATATCATATATATGAAATTGATTTTCTTATTGCATAGATATATAGATATAATGAAAGTTATTAGTCTGCCATTATCATTCTTTTTTTTTAAGATTTTATTTATCTATGACAGACAGTGGGGTAGGGTGTGCTGTCTAAAATTAGGTAAGGAATATGGCAGGCCTGGGTGGCTAAAAAAAAAAAAGAAGAAGAAGAAGAAGAGGAAACCCATATCAAGTATTGTTTTAAGAGGCCAGCATTACCTTGATACCAAAACCAGACAAGGACATCACAAGAAAAAGAAAAAAAAAAAAATACTGGCCAACATTCCTAATAAACCTAGATGCAAAATACTCAAAAAAAAGTTAGCAAACTATAATATCCAAAACAATCTAAAAATTTAATGCAAAGGAATAATTTAAAAAATGAAAATAGGTTAAGAGAGTGTAGTGACATCATCAAGCATAGTTACATTCACATTATAGGACTCCAGAAGGAGGAGATAGAGAAAAGGGGGCAAAAAACTCATTTGAAGAAATAATAGATAAAAACCTCTTTAACCTAGGAGGAAATAAAATCCAGAAATTCAGATCCAGGAGGCAAAAAGTTCTCCCTACAAAATGAACACAAGGATCATGATCCCAGGATCTGGAATCAAGCATGTCAGGCTCCTTCCTCAGCAGGGAACGTGTTTCTCCCTCTCCCTCTGCCTGCCATTCCACCTGCTTGTTCTCTCTCTCTGTCAAATAACTAAAATAAATAAATAAAAATAAATCTTAAAAAAGTCAACAAATTCTAAAAGTTAAAATCACATCATAGTATTTTTCCAACCACCAGATTTCTAGTTATGAAACTAGAAATCAACCACAAGAAAATATCTGACATGACCACAAATACATAAAAGTTCAATAATATGCTACTAAACAATGAATAGGCCAACCAGGAAATCAAACAAGATATTTAAAAAAAAATGGAGACAAATGAAAATGAAAACAAAACAGTCCAAAATTGTATGGATGCAGGAAAAGCTGTTTTAAAAGAAAAAATATACCAATACAAGCCTACCTCAAGAAGAAAGAAAATCTCAAATAAACTACTTAACCTTACTATTAAAGGAGCTAGAAAAAGGAAGACTAACAAAACTCCAATCTCAGTAGAAGGAAGGAAGGAAATAAATATTAGGGCAAAACTAATGATATAGAGAGGCTCCTCGGTGGCTCAGTGGGTTAAAGCCTCTGCCTTCGGCTCAGGTCATGATCCCGGGGTCCTGGGATCTCGCACCCTATAAGGCTCTCTGCTCAGCAGGGAGCCTGCTTCCTCCTCTCTGCTTGCCTCTCTGCCTACTTGTGATCTCTCTTTCTGATTCTGTCAATTAAATAAATAAAAATCTTTTCAAAAATGATATAGAAACTAAAAAGAATCAATTAACAGATCAATGACATCAGAATCTGGTTCTTTGAAAAGAAAAAAAAATTGATAAACAGCCAAACTCATAAAAAGACAGAGAGAACTCAAGTAAATAAAATTAAAAACAGAGAGGAGAGATGACAACTGACATCGCAGAAGTATAAGAAATTATTATGAAAAGGTATATGCCAACAAACTGGACAACCTAGAAGAAATATATAAATCTCTAGAAATATATAACTTCCCAAAATTGAATCAAGAAGAAATAGAAAATTTGAACAAACCAGGTAGTAGCAATGAAACTGAATCAATAATCAAAAAACTCCCAACAAATAAAAGTCCAGGACCAAATAGTTTCACATGTGAAGACTACCAAACATTTAATGAAAAGTTAACACCTATTCTTCTCAAACTATTCTAAAAAAAATAGAAGAGGAAGGAAATTCTTCCAAATTCATTCTATGAGACCAGCAATACCTTCATCTCAAACCAGATAAAGACACTACAAAAAAGAGAAGGAGGAGAATTATAGGATAATATCTGATTATGATAGATGCAAACCTCCCCAATGAAATATAAGCAAACAAAACATAAAAAATCAAGTGGTGTTTATTCCTGGGTCAAATGGTATTTATTCCTGGGATACAAGTGTGGTTCAATATTTGCAACTCAATCAATGTGATAAATCACATAAACTAGAGAAAGAATAAAAATCATCTGATAATTTCAATAGATGTAGAAAAAGCATTTGACAAAGTATAACATCTATTCATAATAAAAATTCTTAGCAAATTATCTTTACATGAGTTATACATTAACATAATAAAGGCCATATAGGAAAAGCCCACAACTAACATCATACTCAATGATGAGAAACTGAGTCTTTCTTCTAAGATCAGGATGAAGACAAGGATTTCACTCACAACACTTTTATTCAACACAGTACTGTAAGTCCTAACCACAGCAACCAGATGAAAAAAAATGAAATAAAAGGTATGCAAGTTGGTATGGGAGAAGTAAAACTTTCATTATTTGCAAATGACATGATAATGTATACAGAAAACCCTAAAGATGCCACCAAAAAACTACTAGAACTGATAAATAATTTCATGAAGTCATAGGATACAAAATCAATATATAGAAATTTGTTGCATTTCCATTCCTGAGTAATGAAACCTCTGAAAGAAGAATTAAGGAAAAAAAATCTTACTTATAATGCACAAAAAAAAATGAAATTATAATACCTAGGAAGATGAAAGATTTTTCCAAAATCTTAAAACATCAATGAAAGAAATTGACAACACCACAAAGAAATGAAAAGATATTCATGACTAGGAGGGCAAATATTGCTAAAATCTCCATAGTTATTCAAAGAAATCTACATATTTAATGGACTCCCTATCAAAATACAAATAACATTTTATACAGAATTAGAACAAATACTAAAATTTATATTGAACCACAAAAGACCCTGAATAACCAATCTTGTAAACAAATAAAAAAAAAAAAAAGGAAGAAGAAGGAGGAGGAGGAGGTAGAAGAGGAGGAGGAGATGGAGGAGGAGGAAGGGGAGGAGGAGTAGGAAAAGGAAGAAGATGAGGAGGGGGGAGGAAACTGGAGGTATCATAGATTTCAATAATCCCAGATTTCAAGCTACACAACCACGCTGTAGTAATGAAAACAGTATGGTACTGACACAAAACCAGACACATAGGTCAATGGAACAGAATGAAGAGACCAAAAATAAACCCAAGATTATATGGCCAAGTAATCCATGATAAAAGAGGCAAGAATATACAAGGAGGAAAAGACAGTCTCTTCAACAAATGGTATTGGGAAAACTAGCAATCACTTTCAGAAGAATGCAACCAGACCACATTATTATAACATACACAAAAATAAACTCAAAATGTATTAAGGATCTAAAGGGAAACGTGAAACCATAGAATTCCTAGAACACATAGGCAGTATTTTCTGACATCAGCCATAAAAATATTTTTTCTAAATATGTCTCCTTTGGCAAGGAAAACAAAACCAAAATTAAACTATTTGGACTGCAACAAAATAAAAAGCCTTTGTATTGTGAAGAAAACCATTAACAAAACAAAACAACAACAACAAAAAAACACAACCTAACAAATGGGAGAAGACAGTTGCAAATGATGTAACTGACAAGGGGTTAATATGGAAAATATATAAAGAACTTATGCAACTCACCACCCAAAAAAACAAATATTCCAATTAAAAAATGGACATGAGACACGAATAGACAATTTTCCAAAGACATACAGATGACCAAGACACATGAAATGATCCTAAACATTACTCTTCATCAGCAAATGCAAACTGAACCCCCAATGAGCTGTCATCTTACACCTGTCAGAATTGTTAAAATCAAAAAGACAGTAAGTAACAAGTGTTGGCAAGGATATGGAGAAAAGAACACTTGTGCACTGTTGATGGTTATATAAGCTTGTACAGCCATTGTGGAAAACAGTATGTAGGTTCCCAAAAAAATTAAAAATAGAATTACCATATGACTCCTCAATTCCACTATTGGCTATTTACACAAAGAAAAATATGCTAATTTAAAGAGATATATGCACCCTAAAGAGATATATGCACACTTTATTGAACCAGTTACAAAGAGCCAAATTATGGAAGTGTTTATTAACAGATGAGTAGATGAAGTGAGATCCACTCATCTGTCAATAGACACTTAGGTTACTTCCATAATTTGTTTCCATAAATATATATAATTTATATGTATTATACAATATTTACTCAGCCATAAAAAAGAATTAAATCTTGACATTTGTAATAGCATGGATGGACTTAAGGGATAAAATGCTGAATGAAACAAATCTGACAGAGAAAAATAAATACCACAATTTTACCCTTCTGCGGAATTTAAGAAATAAAACAAATGGACATAGAAAAAAAGACAAGGGAAATAAAAGACTTTTTTTGGTTGGGCTTTTTGTTAAAAAAAAACAAAACAAAACAAAAACAGAGTCTTAGTTATAGAGAACAAAATTGTGGTTAGTGGAGGGGAGGTTTTAGGAGATGAGTGAAATAGCTGAAGGGGATTAAAAGTATACTTATGATGAGCACTAAGTAATGTACAGAACTGCTGAATCATTTTATTGTATACCTGAAACTAATGTAACAGTGTATGTCAATTATACTTCAATAAGTTGATTAGCAAGTAAAATTGAATAATATATTAAAAAGATAATACACCATCATCAAGTGAATATTATTCCAGAGATTCAGGGATGGGTCAACTTCCCCAAATCAATCAATGTGACACATTACATTTAATAGAATGAAGGAAAATAATCATATGATCATGTCAATAGATACAGATAACTCATGGACAAAATTCAACATCCATTTATGAAAAAATTTCTAAGCAAAGTGGACATAAAGGGAACATACCTCAACATAATAATAGCTATATATGACAATGTCACAGCTAACATTATACTCCCAAGATTAAAAAAAGACAAGGATGTGCACTTCTGCCACTTTATTCAACATAGTATTGGAAGTCCTAGCCAGAGCATTTAGGCAAGAAAAAAAGAAAGAAATTAAAGGCATCCTAATTGGAAAGAAAGAAGTAAAAGTGTCACACTCTTTCCCAAACACATAATATTATATATCCAAAACCCACAAGATTTGACTTAAACATCTTAGAATAAATAAATTCCTTTAAATTCAGAGATGTGTGGGTGATGCAGTCAGTTAAACATAGGACTCCCGATTTCAGCTCAGGTCATGAACTCAAGGTGGTGGATTTGACCCCTAGAATGGGCTCTATCCCAGAGTGTGGAGCCTACTTAAGAGACTCTCTGCTTCTGCTCCTCCCTCTATCAAATAAACAAATATTTTTAAAAAGTAATATAAAATTACAAGACACAAAATCAATATTTACAAATGCATCAAAATTAATAAAATATCTTGAAATAAATTTAAGCAGATGAAAGATGTGTATTCTAGAAAACACAAGACATTAGTAAAAGAAATGGAGGAAGACAAAAATAAATAAAATAATTCCATGCTTATGATTGAAAGAATTAAAGAATAGTTAAAATGCCCATATAACCCAAAATAATCTATGGATTCAAGGCAATACCTATAAATACCATTAACATATTTCATAGAGGTAGAACAAACCACCTGAGAATTTTTATGGAACCACAAAACACTCCAAATAGCCAGACAATGTTGACAATGAAGACAAAGCAGGAGGATCATGCTCCCTGGTTTCAAACAATATTACAAAGCTACAATAACCAAAAGAGTATGGCATTGACATAAAAAAATGACACATAGATCAAAAGAACAAAAAAGATCCCAGAAATAAACCCATTCAGACATGATTTATTGACAAAAAAGTTACCAAGATGATACACTGTTTTACACTATATATAAAAACTAACTCAAAATGGATGAATGTAAACATAAGACCTGAAACCATAAATCTCCAAGAAGAAAACAGGGGATAAGATCTTTGACATCACTCTTAGTGCCAAATGCCAAATGCTTGTGGATGATTTTCTGACACCAAAAGCAAAGAGAGCAAAGGCATAAAGAAGTGAAACTACAGCAAACTAAAAGGCTTCTGCATAGCAAAGAAAGCAATCTAATTAAAAGGCAATCTAATGAGGGGTGCCTGGGTTGCTCAGTGGGTTAAGCCGCTGCCTTTGGCTCAGGTCATGATCCCAGCATCCTGAGATCGAGCCCTGCATCGGGCTCTCTGCTCAGCAGGGAGCCTGCTTCCCTTCCTCTCTCTGCCTGCCTCTCTGCCTACTTGTGGTCTCTGTCTGTGAAATAAATAAATAAACTCTTAAAAAAAAAAAAAGCAATCTAATGAATGGGAGAAAATATTTGCAAATCAGATATCTTATGAGGGTTAATATTCAAAAAATATAAAGAACTTATACATCTCAACAGAAAATAAATAATTCAATTACAAAAAAAAATAATCCAATTAAATGTTGCAGATTCAGAACATCTGAATAGACATTTTCCCAAAGAAAACATGCAGATGGCTAACAGACATGTGAAAAGATGTTTAAAATTTCTAATCATCAGGGAAATGCAAATCAAAACCACAACAGGATATCACATCACACCCACTAAAATGGCTTTTAAAAAGACAATAAGTAACAAGTGTTGGTAAAATTGTGGAGAAAAGAGAATACTTACGTACTTTTGGTGGGAATATAAATTGATGCATCCACTATGAAAAACAGACTGGTTTCCAAAAATTTTAAAAATGGAGCTATTAGGGGTGCCTGGGTGGCTCAGTGGGTTAAGGCCTCTGCTTTCAGCTCAGGTCATGGTCCCAGGGTCCTGAGATCAAGCCCCACATTGGGCTCTTTGCTCAGCAGGGAGCCTGCTCCCTCCTCTCTCTCTCTGCCTGCCTCTCTGCCTACTTGTGATCTCTGTCTGTCAGATAAATAAATAAAATCTTTTTAAAAAAATGGAACTATCAGTTGGAGAAAGGTAATTATCACATGGTTTCACTCATGTGAAACCATGGTTTCACTCATTTTTACTTAAATTTGGAATTTAAGAAACAAAACAGAGGATCATAGGGGAAGGGAGTGAAAAATAAAAGAAGATGAAATCAGGGAGACAAACCATAGCAAACTCTTAACTATAGGAAACAAACTGAGGATTGATGGAGGGGAATGGGGTAACTGGGTGTCGGGCATAAGGAAGGCACTGAGTGTTATATGCAATTGATGAATAATGTTGGGTTGGCAGAAAGGGCTACTTAAGATGGCAAAAGTTCCCGCCACCAGACCTGAATAAGATAACAAAAGTTCCCGCCACCAGACCTGAATTCGGACAGGAGAACAAAGGCCCAAGCAGGAATCTGAGACCCCCACCCCGGGCTCCTGTGGACCAATGGGACCCCGATGAGCAGGCGAGATATCCAAATAAGGGAAACTTGCCAAAAGACCCCTGAGCTCCCCTTGAGACCCCTTAAAAGCCCCCTCCTCCCTTGGGCTCGACTGCCACCACTCTGTATCCAGAGTCGCGAAACCTCGCCCGAGGGTACCCACCTCCTCCCAGTGCAACTTTTCTGGATCCCCTTCTCCTGAGCCCTAAAACTTCACCGGAGAGTGTTTTTAATAAATCTTGCCTTGCACCCACTTTGCCTGGTGTTGTGTTTATCTCGTCAGAAAAAACTTTACAAAAAACTGAACTCTACACCTGAAACTAATGATACATTATATATTAATTAATTGAATTTAAATAAGATTAAAACATAAATTAAAAAAATAAAAAATTAAATTATCATGTGATCCAGCAATTCCACTTCTCTGTTTACCTGAAGAAAATGAAAACACTAACTCAAAAAGATACATGCACTCACATGTTAACTATAACATTACTTATAATAACCAAGATATGGAAACTATCTAAATGTCCACTGATGGACATTGGGGGCGCTTGGGCGGCTCAGTTGTTAAGCCTCTGCCTTCAGCTCATGTCATGATCCCAGGGTCCTGGGATTGAGCTCCACTTCTCCCTCTCCTACTCCCCCTGCTTGTGTTCCCTCTCTTCTTGTGTCTCATTCTGTCAAATAAATAAATAAAATCTTTAAAAAAAAAAGTGTGTGTGTCTGTGTGTGTGTGTAAAACACACATAATGGAATATGATTTAGCTTAAAAAAAGAAGGAAATCTTGCCATTTGTGACATGGTTGGACCTTAAGAGCATTATGTTTAGTGAAGTAAGCCAGAGACAGATAAATACTATGTGATTTCACAAAACCCAGCTCATAGATACAGAGGACAAATTGGTGGTTGCCAGAGACAGGAGATGGAAGTAAAACGGGTGAAGGAGTTCAAAAGATAAAAACTTCCAGCTATAGGGGCGCCTGGGTGGCTCAGTGGGTTAAAGCCTCTGCTTTCGGCTTGGGTCATGATCCTAGGGTCCTGGGATCGAGCCCCGCATCGGGCTCTCTGCTCGGTGGGGAGCCTGCTTCCTCCTCTCTCTCTGCCTGCCTCTCTGCCTACTTGTGATCTCTCTCTGTCGAATAAATAAAATCTTAAAAAAAAAAAAAAACTTCCAGCTATAAAATAAATATGTCATGGGGTTATTAAATATAGCATGGAAACTATAGTAAATTATACTGTATTGTATATTTGAAAATTGCTGAGAGTAAATCTTAAAAGTTCCCACCACAAGAAAAAAAAATGTACCTATGTATAGTGACGGATATTAACCAAACTTATTGTAGTGATCCTATTGGAATATATGCAAATGTTAAATTATTACGTAGAACATCCCCAATTATGTTATATGTGAATTGTACCTCAATTAAAAAATTAACAATGTCTTGTATCCAATCAAAATAAAATAGGCATATAAAATATCAAGAAGATATAATTGATAACTATAGGAAAAACCATGGGAAACTGTGGACTCTGAAAAACAAACTGAGGGTTTTGGAGGGGAGGAGGGTGGGGGTTGGGTGAGCCTGGTGGCAGATATTAAGGGGGGCACATATTGCATGGAGCACTGGGTGTGTTGCATATAAACATGAATTTTGGAACACACACCAAAAAATTAAATCGGATTAAATTAAGAATAAATAAATAAAATTAACAGATAAGGACTACAAGACCACTATTAAAAATATTATAAATATGTTCATGGGTAAGTCAACATTAAAAATAACTTAAAATGATGAGAAATAGAAAATGTTTTTAAAGACCCAAATAAAACTTCTGTGCCTAAAAATACAATATCTAAAATTAAATATACCAACTTGGATTTACAGAACAGACGTCATAGAAGAAAAGACGAGACCTTGAAGACATAGCAAATGATTTACAAGGGGAAAAGGACAGACAAAATTGATAGAAGTGAAGTGACAAATGAAGCAATATTAAGTAGTGTAATAGACATGTAACAGAAATCTGAAAATGAGGAGTGAAAGAAAGAAAAATATTTACAAAAATAGTGGCCAATGTTTTTCCAAACTCAATAAAGATTATAAACTCACAGATCCAAGCAGAAGAGAAAGATAAATGCAGAACAAAAAAAAAAAAAAAAAAAAGAGGGGTGCATATTATTGAAATTGTTGCATATAGTTGAAAGAGTATATTGTTAAAAGATTCTTAGAGTGTACATCAAATGTGTCAATTTATTTAAAGACAGACACTGGTAAGGAAAAATACCTATTATAAACAAGAACAAATAAAAAAATAAAAACTTCACTTATATTTGGAACCTTAAAAAACAACAGAAATGAAAAAACAGAAAAAGCAGAAACAGATCTATAAATACAGAAAACAAACTGGTGGTTGCCAGAGTAGAGGGAAATGTGTGATGGGCAAAATGAGTGATTAAGAGTAAGAGATACAGACTTCAAGTTACAGAATAAGTCAGGTGGATGAAAAGTACAGCATAGAGAATATAGTCAATGGTATTATAATAGTGTTGTATGATGACAGATGGTAGCCACACTTGTGGTGAGTTGTTAAATCACTACATTGTACACCTGAAAATAATGTAATATTCTGTGTCAGCTATATTTTAATGAAAAAAACAAATTAAAAGAAAACTAATTAATCAATAGAGATAAAATCTTAAACAAATTAAATTCATAGAAAAGACGAGGCAAAGAGAAAAGGGGAAACAAAGTGAAAGTAAATAGTAAAATATCGATTGAAATTGATCATCGTAGTAATATTAATGTAAGTGGACTAAAAACACAACTTACATACTTTAATTAAAAATTATTGTACTGCTAAAATATGCTAGCCATCATCTGAGCTTTTGGGGAGTCATAGTCTTTCTGTTGGTGGGCCTTGCCTTGGTGTTGATGGATGCTGACTGATCAGGGTAGGGTAATGTTTGCTCAATTTGGCATGGCTGTGGCAACTTCTTAAATAAGACAACAATGAATTTTGCTCCATTAACTAATTCTTCCTTTCAAGAATGACTCTCTGTAGCATGCAATGACATCTGATGGCATTTTACCCATAGAACTTCTTTAAATATTGAAGGCAAATCTCTTAAAGCCTGCCACTGCTTTATGAACTAAGTTTATGCAATACTCTAAATGCTTTGTTTCATTTCAACAATCTTTACAGCATCTTCACCAGGAATATAGCCCATCTCAAGAAACCACTTTGCCCATCCATAAAAAGCAACTCCTTGGGGCACCTGGGTGACTCAAACAGTTCAATTCACGCTGTGATCTCAGGGTTGAAGATCAAGCCCAGGGTTGGACTCTGCTCTCAGCTTGGAGTTTGCTTGGGATTTTCTTCTTCTTCCTCTGCCCCTCCCCCAGCTCACACATGCACTCTCTCTCTAAAATAAATCAATCTTTAAAAAGCAGCTCCTCTTTCATTCAACTTTTATCATGACATTGCAACAACTCAGTCAAATTTTTCAGTCTCCATGTCTAATTCTAGGCCTTTTCTATTTCTACTATATCCACAGTCCAAGTCTTGATTCCTCACAGTCATCCATAAGAGTGGGAATCAATGTTCTCCAAACCCTTGTTAATATTGATATTTGGACCCCTTGCCATGAATCACACATGTTTTTAATGGCATTAGAATGGTGAATCCACTCCAGAAGTTTTCTAATATACTCTGCCCAGATATGTCAGAGGAATCATTCATGGCAGCTATAGTCTTACAAAATGTGTTTCTTAAATACTGACTTAAGGGACGCTTGGGTGGCTCAGTTGGTTAAGCATCTGCCTTCAGCTCAGGTCATGATCCCAGAATCCTCAGATCAAGTCCTGCATTGGGCTCCTTACACAGCGGGAAGCCTACTTCTCCCTCTGCCTGTTCTGCCTGCAGCTCTCTACTTCTGCTCTCTCTCTCTGACAAATAAAAAAATAAAAAATCTTAAATACTGACTTAAAAGTTGAAATTATTTCTTGATCCATGGGCTACAGAATGAATGTAGTGCTAGCAGGCATGGAAACAAAAATAATCTCGTGCATATTTTTATCAGAGTTCTTGGGCGACCAGGTGCATTTTCAATGAACAATAGTATTTTGGAATAAATATTGTTTTCTGAGCAGTAGATCTCAACAGTGGGCTTAAAATATTCAGTAAACCATGCTGTAAATAGATGTGCTATAATCCAGACATTATGGTTCCATTTATAGAGCACAGGCAGAGTAGATTTAGCATAACTCTTAAAGGCCCTACAATTTTCAGAATGGTAAATGAATACTGTCTTCAACTTAAAATCACCAGCTGCATTAGCCTCTAACAAGAAAATCAACTTATCTGTTGAAGCTTTGAAGTCAGGCAGTGAATTTCTCTCTCTAGATATGAAAGTCCTAGATGGTCCCTCCATATGTATTTTATATGTATTTTATTTATTTATCTGAGAGAGAGAGAGCATGAGCAGAGGGGAGGGGCAGAGGGAGAGGGAAAAACAGACTCCCCACTGAGGAGGGAGCCTGATGCAGGACTTGATCCCAGGACCCTCGGATCATGACCTGAGCCAAAGGCAGAAGCTTAACTGACTGAGCCACCTAGGTACCCTGATGGCCTCTCCTTCCAATGAAAACTATTTCATCTACGTGGAAAATCTTGTTTTAGCCACTTTCATTAGTTATCTTAGCTAGATCTGGTTAACTTGCTGCAGCTTTTACTCATCATTGCTGCTTCACCTTGTACTTTTATGTTTGGAGATGGTTTCTTTCCTTAAACCTCATGAACCAACTTCAAGTATTTCTTCTTTGTCTACCACACCTCTTTCAACTTTCACAGAATTGAAGAAAGTTAGGGCCTTGCTCTGGCTTATGGCTGCTTGGATCCTCTATCCAGACTTCTAAAATTTTCTTCATATCAGCAATAAGACTATTTCGTTTTCTTGTCATGTGTTCACTGAAATAGCACTTTTAGTTGACTTTAATAACTTTTCCTTTGCAAAAGCTAACTGGTCCAAGAGGCCTGGCTTTTGGCCTATCTTGGCTTTTGGCATGCCTTTTTCACTAGGCTTAATTATTTCTAGCTTTTGACTTTAAGTGAGAGATGTGAGACTCTTCTTTTCATTGAACACTTAGAAGCCATTGTAGAGTCATTAACTTGCCTAATTTCAATACAGATATATATCATGGAATAGGGAGGCCCGTGGAAATGGAGAGAAATGGGTGAAAGACTGGTCAGTGGATCATTTGGACTATATACAATATTTATCAATGAGGTTAACTGTCATATATGTCCATAGTTTGTGGGGCCCCAAAACACAATAGTAACATTCAGGATCACTGATCATAGGACAGCATAGCAAATATAGTAATAATGAAAAAGTTTGAAATATTGTACTATTTACTAAAATGAGACACACAAAGTGAGCAACTGTTGTTGGCAGAATGATGCTGATAAACTTGCTTGACACACAGTTGCCACAAACTTCTATTTGGAAAAAAAAATACAATATCTGCAAAATGCAATAAATTAAAATGAGATAAATCTGCATTGTGTTCTCTGATTGCAATAAGATTAAAGTGAAAATTAGTGTCAGAAATATATATGGAAGATATATAGGGAAAACAAATATTTGGAATTTAAATAATACCCTGCTCAATAAGTTCAATAAGTGCAATAAGTGCTCAATAATACCCTCCAAAAATATCAAGAGAAAATTAGAAAAGAATTTAAACTGAATTAACATAAAAATAGAATAAATCAAAAGGTGTGTGAATAAATAAAATCATGTTTAGAGGGAAATTTATAGCAATCAGTACTTGTATTAAAAAATAAGAAAGAGGGGCACCTGGGTGGCTCAGTGGGTTAAGCCGCTGCCTTCGGCTCAGGTCATGATCTCAGGGTCCTGGGATTGAGTCCCACATTGGGCTCTCTGCTGAGCAGGGAGCCTGCTTCCTTCTCTCACTCTCTATCTGCCTGCCTCTCTGCCTACTTGTGATCTCTGTCTGTCAAATAAATAAAATCTTTAAAAAAAAAAATAAGAAAGAGCTAAAAATCAATGATCTCAGCATCTACCTTGAGAAACAAGAAAAAGAAGAGCAATTATACAAAAAGTGAACAGATGGAAGGAAATAATAAAAACAGGAGCAGAAATTAGTGGAAAAGAGAAAATCAATGGAGAAAAATCAATAAAACCAAAACCTATTTGTTTGAAAAGATTAGTAAAGTTGATAAGCTTCTAAATAGCCTTATCAAACATACAAAACAGTTTTCCCAGTTGTGTGACCTGAATGTAGTTAATTGACTGAAGGTCATATATGTTATTTGATTTTACGTAAATTGAGAAGGTAACTTAACAAGCCTATCTTCTATCCAGTATATCAGACTTAGTGAAAATAGTGTAAGACCGGTTTGAGTAGACATAAAATCATGCAACAACGAAATAGTTGCAGATATTGGTGGTTTTGAGCATTCAAAACAATAGGTGTTGTGTGGAAATAGTAGCTTTCTCTGAATATATTCAAGTTGGCTGAGCTGCAGAAGTATTAGACCTGCTGCATGACTACAGAGAACATGAATAATACAAGTGCATGAAAGATAAAAAGAACAAATATGGGTCCCTAAAGAACAGAATTCTGTATTTTCTGAATTCTTACTGCACACTATTTGACATTCTTTTGTGGTGTTATCACACTTCTGTTACAACAACTTGTATAAATACCATCACCTTAAAGGGAGAATAATTAATTAATTTATATTTCCCACAGCATCCATATCGGACACAGAATTACAGTTTGTGGCTAAAGATTTTTTAAACAATGGATCAGTATTGCTATTAAAAGGGGAAAAAAGGGGGACAAAGGAAGAGAAAGAGGGGGTAAAGGAGGAAGGGAAGGAATCGAAAAGTAGGATAATTTGACAGTTACTCAGCAATCCTCAACAGAAAAGTTCAGGCAAAGCTGGATGACTTTTGGTTTATCACTAAGGTCACAGAAGGAGTGAATGGAATGTTATAAGGCTATGTTTCACAAATTCTATGGTGGAAACCATTGCTACTTAAAATCTGACCCCTGCATTGTTGCCAGTCAACACCTGTGTGTTTTTGAAACCTGATGAGATGAAGTACACAAAAGGAGAGTAAGTATGTAGGAATATTTATAGTAACTGGGTAGGTTAATTTTTATGTCTTTTAGATCTAATTATAAAAAATGGGAACTTGTATTTTGTATGTCTTTATTTTTATTGTACTGTCGGAGGCAGGCCCCTGGCCAGGGCAGCCTCCACCATTAAAAGATGGCGCCTGGCTAGTTGCCAGGCTAGGATTGCCTCTTGAGACTAAGCGGAACGCCCAAAGAGGAAGTAAACAGCATTGGTTGCGAGCGAAATTGTTCGTTTAGGTGCACAGCCTGATTCGCTCCCTCCTGTACCCTGCTCGCTGATTGGTCATGTAAGCGTATATAAGTGTGTAGACTTGCAGAAATAAAGAGGGAGAAGATGCATCCGAACCAGGGCATCTTATCGTCCTTGCGGGGCGAGGGCGATATTGTACTTTACAAAAGTATCAGCCCACACAAAATAGGTTTGTTGTTGTTTTTTTTTTTTTTTTTTTTTTCTGTTGTAAAACAAAAACGTCTCCCCAAAATATTTTGTCCTGTGAGTATTCCATGACAAAATGAGTTCAGGGGCATCTGGGTGGTTCAGTGGTTTAAAGCCTCTGCCTTCAGCTCAGGTCATGATCTCAGCATCCTGGAATAGAGCCTCTCATTGGGCTCTCTGCTCAGCAGGGAGCCTGCTTCCTCTCTCTCTCTCTCTCTCTCTCTCTGCCTGCCTCTCTGCCTACTTGTGATCTCTGTCAAATGAATAAATAAAATCTTTTTTAAAAAATGAGTTCAAAAAAGGTTTTATTGTGTTTTTCTTATATTTTTACAGAGCACTTTGAAATGTTAAAGCCTGCATAATCTGGATCTGCCTCTTTAGTTTTGTTAACCCAGGATTTTTAAAGCCTTTTTGAACTCAGAATTATTTTCATAGTAGCACTATTGAGATCCTGGGGGAAAAGTACTCAGAACACACATTTAGAATTATGATATCATATTTATGAAGTTTCCAAATTTGTGACATTTTAAAGATCATGTCAAAATGTTAACTCTTTCCAAATTTTTAACCATATTGAAAAGCTTTTCAATTATTTATGAGAAATCAGTTGATGTGTAATTAACTGGAAATTTTTTGGTCAACTTTTCTATGCCCAGAAATCAACTGATTCTCCTTTCAAATAATAAAGTTATATATATACATATATAGTTAAATTGCATGCCATATGTTTTGAATGGCAATAGGTTTAAATAATAATTATCTTAAAAATTACAAATAGAAAATACAGTTGATCCCTGAAGAACACCAGGGTTAGAAATGCTTAACGCTTATTCAGTTTTGACTCCCCAAAAACTTAACTGCTAATAGCCTACTGTGGACTGGAATCCTTACCAATAATATAAATAATCATTTAACATATGTTTTATTTGTTATTTGTATTAAATACTAATTATAACAATAAAGTAACCTAGAGAAAAAGAATGGCATTAGGAAAATCATAAGGAAGAGAAAATAGATTTATAGTATTATACTCTATTTATTTAAAAAAAAATCTATGCATCAGTGGACCTGCATAGTTCAAACCCATGTTGTTCAAGGGTCAACTGTAGCTTATTGCTTCTTAAGTATATTTTTAACTAGATAATAAATTCAGAACACAAACTTCATAATAATAAGCTATATTTTATCATTTATAATTTTTAAATATATTTTATTTCCATCTAAGTATATTTTATATTTATATTTTAAAATAATTCTAAATTGTCAACACTCAGCTTTCATATGAAATCATTTTTCTAATTGCTTTTGATAAACTATTTTAATATCTTAATATCTCTCTCCGAGGATAGCACTTCTATTTATTTGGTGACTTCTTTTCTATATGTTTTAGAGAGTTTATCAATGTCCATTTTTCAATGTTCATTTTTTCCAACATCAACTATGTATACAATTAAAAAAGAAAGTCAAAGGTATAACATAGTCTTCCATAACTTCTAAAGTATCCAAAATGTAAAATTATTAGAGACATTCTCTACCCTCACAATTTTCTTTTCTTTCATGAGATAAACTTTGAGAGCTATAAAGACTGCTGGAAAATTGCCAAGTATAATTAATTAGTAATGGTAGATGTTACATAGTTGAAAAAAAAACTTTAATTTGACCCACTAATCAAAGTTAGTTTCTTTCTCTCACTTTTTATATTACACATAAAATTATTATCCTTTGTAGAAAGATTTTATTTCCTTTTCATATTTACTTGAGCTAGTAAAGGAATTAGAAAACAGAAAATCTTAGCATAAAATATATTATGGTTATAAAATATTCTGTGGCCACTTATGAATTTTAAGATTGATTCATTAAAATTGGCTTGGCTACCTGTATATAATATTTCAAGTTCAGAAACAATGATTTATGCCAAATGGATCAAACAATCCTAGTCAAATTTTGAGATTTGTTCAAGGAAGGGAAATATTTCAGAAACTTGGGATTTAAAATAATTTTAACATTGTTAAATCAGTCTTTATTTTTTAGGAAGAAAAAACAAAAATAAGAATTTTTCTTGTTACCGTCTGTGAGACACCCTTGAAAGGAGATAGTGACAAATAGGTATATATCTATGTAATATCTGCATTCAAGAACAAGAGAAGAGAGACGGGATTGTTTTCAAATCAAGTGTTAGAAGTGTTAGATTTATTTTATATATACACTAAATTAATATACACTAAAGAATAGATTCTATGATTTGACTAAATATTGCCAAAGCTCTAGTAAGTTCTTGAGAATTGGAAGTCTTTTTCACATTGTAATAGAAAATATAACCTCTAGGTAAATTTATACCTACAGTTCCACCTAGTAACAAATGACTCAGATGTGAATCTTATGTCCGTAACTTACTAAAAATAACATTTTCTTACTAAACTTAAAGTGAAAAAAATCAAGATAAAGACTTTGCAACTACTGCCAGTTCTTAAGGAACTATTTATTTCAATCCTCCTTTGGCCACTGGATTTGATAGAAGAGAAGGTTACACAGTTACTCTGAATTACTAATTGAGTATAATGTATCATTATTGCTTTATAATTGAAGAAAAGATTTTTTTTTTCCCTTTTCTGGGATCCAAAATACCAAAAGGAGCATTTTCCCCCACCTCCACAATAAAAACATAGTTTGGCCTATGAGAAATACAAGATGTGGATACATTTTTTTTTTTCTTTTTCAAATCTCAGAAAATAAATCACATTTTGTATAATTATGTTACTGGCCCACAAATTTTCACTAATATGGTATGTTTAGAAACTCTAGGCCATAGTGGTTTCATGTGCAGAATTTGAACTCAAAGAGATACTGGGGTTAATGTAGAGCATGAAATCATCCATAATCCCTGGCCTGCTAAAATGTAGCACAGAGGCCACTGTGGAATGGGAGGGTTTCAGAGAAGGGTGTAGGCCTTTGGAATGCCTGAGGCCTGTGTGACCACTCTACTGTAGGAATACCTCCCACAGTTGCCTTTGGGAAGTTTTCTCAGCTCAAAGAGCCCACCTGTGATTTAAGAGATGTATGCATTGTCCCTTAGTGTCTGTTTAGCTTAACTGGTAGAACAGAGTGATTAGCATATCTTTCCCATAAACACACTCTCCCAGTTCTTTCTAGTAAGACCCTTTGTCACTCATCACTGTGCTTGAGAAACAGTGATAGGGAGTTGCTATTATCCTGAAGAACCAATAAAAAGCAGGAGCAAAGAAGAGCAAAGGGTCTTGTCTCTTAGCTTGACCCCTTTGCTTTCTCCTCTCACAGCAAAGTTTGGAGTAATTTTTCATCCCTGGGTCCACAGTCCATTCCTGGCCAAGAGACTTAATCAAATTCTGGTTCTATGAGCCATTGTAAAAAGCATAAAAGTTATAATAATTCATGATCATACCAGTTATAGGTATTGGACATTTCTTACTGACAGTCTAAATATGAAGATCAAATTAGATAATGTATACAAAATACTGTACAAATCGTAGTGTATGATATGAAACTAATTTTACTGTAGTTCTTTTAATATTGTTAATATTCACCAATATTGTGCTAAGGCCTAATATGTGCTTATTTAAACACTCTATTATGCTACATAGAAAAATTTATTTCTGTATTAAGTATGTCATATATGTATAAAAAAATATTTTTTGTAAAGATTTTACTAATCTATTTGAGAGAGAGAGAAAGCATGAGGAGAGGAAAGGAGAGGCAGAGGGAGAAGCAGACTGCCCTCTGAGCAGGGAGCCCAACATAGGACTAGATCCCAGAACCCCAGGATCATAAGCTGAGCTGAAGGCAGATGCTTAAGTGAGTGAGGAGTGAGGGCCTGTTGCATTTTGATGTGAATTGTTTTTCATTTGTACTTCCCATACTTGTATAATGCTGAATTTGAAAGAGTTGATGCAATATTAGCTATTGTTTCAATAAAATATTACTTTATATAGGGGCGCCTGGGTGACTCAGTGGTTTAAAGCCTCTGCCTTTGGCCCACATCATGATCCCAGACTCCTGGGACTGAGCCTCCCATTGGGCCCCCTGCTCAGCAGGAATCCTGCTTCCCTCTCTCTCTCTTTCTGCCTGCCTCTCTGCCTGCTTGTGATCTCTCTCTCTCTCTCTGTCCATCAAATAAATAAATAAAATCTTTAAAAAAATATTACTTTATATGATTTTTAAAAGGTATACATGTGATGATCATCAAGTTAATTAATATTCCCATCACCTTGCATAGTTACCTGTGTGTCTGTGTGTGTGTGTGTGTAGTGAGAAACAAGCTTTATTTTTAGCAAGTTTCTGGTATATAATATTATTAACTATAATCACCATTCTGCTCCAATAGATCCCCAGAATCTATTCATCTTATAACTGAAAAATTGTACCATTTCACCTTCATCTCCTCACTTCCCCTTATTACCAGCTCTAGGCAACTTCTATTCTCCTGATTCTATGAGGTTTCTTTTTTTTTTTTTTTTTTTTTTAGATTCTATCTATAAATGAGAATTTAAAAATGAGTATTTGTCTTTCTATGTCTGGCATGTTTCATTTAATATAGTATCTTCTAGGTTCAATGGAAATGGCAGGATCTGCTTCCATGTTACCATTGAGTAATACTCCATCATACATGACATTGTCTCATCCATTCATCAGAGATTGTTTCCATATCTTGGCTATTGTGAATAATGCTATAATGAATATGGGACTACAGATATATTTTTTGAGACACTGATTTCATTTCCTTTGGATATGTACCCAGACGTGGGATTGTTGGAACACATGAAAGTTTTATTTTTAATTTTTTTTATTAATCTCCATTCATTTTCCATAATGGCTATACCAATTTAGATTCCCACCAATAGTGTACAAAGGTTTTCTTTTACAACAGAGAAGCTTTTTAGTTTGATGCAATCCCATGATTATTTTTGCTTTTCTTGCTTATACTTTTGGTGTCAAATCCAATCATTGCCCAGACTAAGGTTAAGGAGCTTTTCCCCTAGGTTTTCTTCAAGAAGTTTCACTGTTTCAGGTCTTACATTTAAGTCCTTATTCCATTTTGAGTTTGGTATAACCCATTTTCTGAATGATATAAGATAAGGTATTTAATTTCAGTCTTTGCATGTGGATATTCAATTTTTCTAACACCATTTTTTGAAAAGACCACTATTTCTTTATTGTTTATTATTAGCATCCTTGTCAAAGAGTAGCTAAATATGCATGGGTTAATTCTGTTCTCTAGGCCTTTGTGTGTCTGCTTTTATGCCACTACTATACTGTTTTAATTACTATAGCTTTGTAATACAGTTTGAAATCATGAAGTATGTTGCTTCCAGCTTTGTTCTTTCTCAAGTTTGCTTTAGTTATCAGAGACTTTTTTGTGTGTGTGTGGTTCCATATTAATTTAAGGATTGTTTTTTCTATTTATGTGAAAAATGCCATTGCAATTTTCATAGGGATTGCATTGAATGTGTTGATTGCTTTGAGTAGTGTGAATATTTTATCAATAATCGCTCTTCTAAACCATAAACACAGTGTATTTTTCCATTTGTATCTTTTCAATTTCTTTTATCAATATTTTATAATTTTCAGTGTACAGAACTTCACCTTCTTGGCTAAATTCTTCAGTATTTTATTCTTCTTAATGTTATAAAAGGGATTATTTTCTTAATTTCTTTTTGAATTGTTCATTGTCTATAGAAATGCAACTGATATTATATATTAATTTTTATATCCTGAAACTTAAACAAGTTTATTAGAGTTTTAACCATTCTTTGATTTTTTTTTTTAAGATCTTATTTATTGGCACAGAGAGAAAGCACAAGCAGGGGAAGCAGCAGGCAGAGAGAGAAGCAGGCCTTTTACTGAGCATGGAACCTGACGTGGGGCTTGATCCCAGGACCATGGGATCAAGACCTGAGCTGAAGGCAGATGGTTAAACAACTGAGCCCCTCAAGTGACCCTTTTGATGGTTTTTGATAGTGTTTTCTATATGTAAGATCATATCAGATGCAAAAGGAGACAAATTTAGCTTCTTCCTTTCTGAATTATTTCTTTTCTCGCCAAATTTCTCTGGCTAGGTATTCCAATATTGTACTGAATAGAAATGGAGATAGCAGATACCCTTGTCTTATTCTGGATCTTACAGGAAAAGCTTTCAGCTTCTTACATTGATTAGCTGTTGGCTCATTATATTTGGACTTTACTATGATGAGGTCCATACTTTCTATACTAATTTGTTTAGTTTTTATCATGAATGCATGTTGACTTTTCTCAAGAATTTTTTTTCACATCTATTGAGATGATAATATGGTTTTTATCCTTTATACTGTTAATATGGTATATCGTGTTTATTGATTTGCATATATTTAACCATCCTTGCATCCCAGGGATAAATCCCACTTCATTATTTCTTGTAATGTGCTGTTGAATTTGATGTAATAATATTTTGTTGAGGATTTTTGCATGATATTAGCCTGGAATGCTATTTTTGTGAAATAACCTTGTCTAGCTTTGGTATGAGGCTAATGCTGGCCTCATAAAATTAATTTGCAAGTATTTATACCTCTTCAATTTTTTGGAAGAGTTTGAAAAGGGTAGACAAATTTTAAGTGATTAGTAAAACTCACTCATGAAAGTTTCTTGTTCTGGGTTTTTCTTTGTTGGGAGGTTTTTGATTACTCCTTCAATCTTCTTGCCCCTTATTGGTCTGTTAAGATTTTCTATTTATTTATGATTCAGTCTTGGAAGCTTGTAGGTTTCTGGGAATATATCAGTTTCATTTAGGTTTTGTAATTTGTTGGTTTATAATTATTTATAGCAGTCTCTTACACTCCTTTGTATTTCTGCAGTATCAGTTGTAATATCTCCTTTCTCATTTATAATCCAGTCCTTTCATTACTTGGCAGTCTTGCTAAAGATTTGTTAATATATTTATATTTTCAAGAAACCAGTTCTTAGTTTGTTTATCTTTTATATTGACTTTCTAGTCTCAATTTCATGTATTTATGCTTTAATCTTTATTATTTCCTTCCTTCTGCTAAATTTGGGCTTAGTATTTTGTCCTTTTTCTAGATCCTTGGAATAAGTTTGTTCTTTTGTTAATATAGGCATTTATCACTATAAATTTCCCTTATAAATCTGCTCTTTCTGCATCCCATATGATCTGACATTTATATTTTCATTTTTGTCTATCTTAAAACTTTTTCATTTCTTTCTTGACCCATTGTTGTTTAGGAGTGTGATGTTTAATTTACTCATTTGTGGATTTTTAAATTTTCCTATTATTTATTTATAGATTTATACATAGTGGACAGAAAAAATACTTGACATGATTTCAAACTTAATTTGTTAAGACTTGTTCTGTACCTCAACATATAGACGATCTTGCGGGATATTTTTTTATACTTGAGAATAATGTGTATTCTGCTGTGTTGGATGGACTGTTTTGTATACGTTTGATAAGTCCATTCGATCTATAATGTTATTGAAGTCCAATGTTTCTGTATTGATTATCTGTTGGGAAGATCCATTCATTTATGAAGTTGGATATTGAAGTTACCTATTATTGTGTTGCTGTCTATTTCTCTTTTCAGTTCTAATAATATAGATAGAATATTATTGTACACTTTTTTTCATTCATTAAGCCACTGTAAAGATTTTAATAGTATGCATGTAACCAGGTTTGCAGATATGTATGGCTCCCCTTAGGTCCCTAAAAGAGCTCCAAACAGGTCACTGGGGGAAACCTGGGTAGGCAGTAATGGCCCCAGACTACAGTTCAGAGGAGCTGGAACTAAATCATAGGGCTTTATTATCTGCACTCAGACCAAAGCCAGCAGTCCTATCTCCAGGTTCAGATGAGTGTGTCTTCTTGTGAATTTCTGAGCAAGCAGGATCACTTGTAGATTGTAGCTGGGGTGGGATGGAACTGAGTTACAAGGGCATTTCAGAATCTTCAATTGGATTAGACCAAACTAGAGGGTTTACCTTAGAGCTAGGACAGCTGTGTCTCCTGCCTGGTTTTGGACTGGCAGAGCTAGAAGTTAAGAGGGGCGAGAGCTGGGTCACAGGTGGCCCTATGGTCCACAGCGAAGAACCAGGTCTTGGTCTGTTACCCAGGGTATGGATGGACTCCTGCTGAATCCCTTGGCTAATGGTGCCAGTGGCAGAACCAAGGCCAAATGGGGTTGTAGCCTAGTCCACAGAGTGACAGAATTCTGTCTGTATCTAGGTCTACAGTCAGAGAGTTTGTCCCCTGGGCACAGATCTGCTTCCTCAAAATAGACTGTCTTGGTCTTGGCTTCCCCAGAATTTCACAATCTCCTACCTTGATCTTAAACTTCCCACAAAGACATTTTTTTCCCCCTGTGGATGGCTGCCAAATTATTGTTGCTGAGGGAAAATACAAGTAGGAAATATCAGTGCCATTTTGTCACTGTCTCAGATGTTTTGTAAGTATCTGTCTTCAATCTTATAATAGAAACTAGAAAAAATTACAGTATAATCCAAGCCAATACAGAATAAGTTCCAAAATGTCTGTAGTTACAATTAATGAGGCTTTAAGTAAGTAGCATCTTCATGGACAAAATGGAACTTTCATTCTCTGAATGAAGTATTTAGTTCATATAATGAAATTCCTTTATTTCTTCTCTTCTTTTCTCTAACTAAAACTGTCATCAACAGATATAAATTTTAGCTATAAAGTAAGATATTTTTTACAAAAAGGTAAGTAAATATTTCAACTTTGTGGCTTTAGCAGCCATGCAAAATTTCAAAAAAAATCTGTGTTCACTAGACATGAACAGATTTAAGTAAGTATATGCTTTCCTGAATAGCCCTGCCAGGGAATCTGGGCCTTCTACTAAAATGGGATTGCCATTTGAAGCAGGTGGATTCTGCTATTGTTTTAGACTCCTCCTTTCCTTCTCTAACATCTTTCAGTAATAAGACTTTAGGTAAGAACAACATAACCTCTTTATTCAAGTGTCTCAATTCCTCTTTGAAAGTCTTTGACTAAGTAAGACAAACCATCTTGAGATATGCTCATTTCTTAGAAAACAACTTCTTTAATCTGTGTATTTTTAATGAACTTAAAATATCTGTTAAAACAACTAGGCACATGGGGCACCTGGGTGGCTCAGTGGGTTAAAGCCTCTGCCTTCGGCTCGGGTCATGATCCCAGGGTCCTGGGATCGAGCCCCGCATCGGGCGTCTGCTTGGCAGGGAGCCTGCTTCCCCCTCTCTCTCTGCCTGCCTCTCTGCCTGCTTATGACCTCTCTCTCTCTCTCTCCCTCTCTGTCAAATAAATAAAAATATCTTAAAAAAAAAAAAACAACTAGGCACAGAGGGAGGGTTATAACAAAGGTTAGAGAGACCACATAGAGAACAACAGGAGAGACAGAGATAGAGTAACAATGGAGACCACATTCCCAATGCTGCAAACTTCAGTAGGGAGAGCTATCACTGAAGAACCAGTGCAGGTTTATCTGCCCTGAGGTACAGAAAAAAAAGCAACAGTTTAAAGGGAAACTAACTGATAAGTGAACTAACCCTAAAGAGTCCACCAAACAGTGGGGTTAATACCTGGAATTCTCTCCAGGGTCAAAAATACTCACCTTAGCTCTACCTGTCCCACCAAGCTGCCCAAATGTGGTACATACCAGGAAACTCCCAGTCTGCACCCACTACAAACCCAGCCATCTTGCCAAGGCAGCACAGGCAAAAGGCACCCAACTGCACCCACTTCGTTTCCAGCTGACTTGTCAGGTACCCCCTGCAACAGATAGCCCCAAGGAACAGCACCCCAGAATCCACTCCATCTTCTGCCACCCTGTCATGGTACCACCTGTGTGGAATGCCCCCAAAATCCCAAACCCATGCCAGTAAGCCTCAGCTGGCTACCGAAAGCCACAAGGCATACACAGTCTACATAGTGTATGTTACTATAAAAGGCCACCCATTCAAGACTGGAAGAGTGTTCATGTAACCACATAGAAATTTAGACAAAACAAGGAGACAAGAATATGTTCCAAATAAAAGAACAAAATGAAACATAAAAAGGAACTAGTAACATGGAGATAGGCAACCTACCTGATAAAGAGCTCAAAGTAATGCTGATAAAGATGCTCACTGGACTTGAGAGTGGAATGGATGAACTCAGTGAGGACTTCAACAAAGAGACAGAGAACATACAAAAAGAGCCAATCAGATTTGAAGAATACTACAGTGGAGAAAAAAAAAAATGCACTACCAGAAATCAACAGCAGATAAGAGGATTTAGAAGAAAATATTGCCAATCTGTAAGACAGAGTAATGGAAATCACCTAGCTGAAGAGCAGAAAGAAATTTTTAAAAATATGAAAACAGGTGAAGGAACCACTGGGACATCAAGCATACTGACATTTGCTTTACGGAGTTCCCAGAAGAAAAAGAGAAAGGGGCAGAAAACTTACTTGAGGAAATAACAACTGAAAACTTCCCTAACTAAGGAAGGAAGCAGATATCTGGGTCCATGAATCACAGAGAGGTTTGAACAAGATAAAGCCAAGGTCTACACAGAGATAATAATTAAAAAATCAAAATTAAAGGTAAAGGGAGACTCTTAAACATAGCAAGAGTAAAGCAACTCAGTGCAAACAAGGGAAACACTCTAAGATCATTAGCTGAATTGTCAGCAAATTTTGCAGTCCAGAAAGGAGTAAAACGATATATTCAAAGTACTGGAAACAAAAATCTTGTGACCAAGAATACTCTATCCCGCAAGGTTATCATGTAGAATTGAAAGAGAGATAATTTCCAGACAAAATTAAAGGAGTTTATCACCACAAAACTGGCCATACAGAAAATGCAAAAGATTCCTTAAGATGGAAAGAGGAGAGGCATACTCAGAAATAAGAAAATTATTAAAGACAAACGTTTCACGGATAAAAGCAAATGTATAGTAAAGGTAATTAGTCAATCACTTATAAAGATAATACGAAGGTTAAAAGATAAAAGTAAAAACAATAACACTAAAAATTAGAGAACTCACACAAAAAAGATAAAAAATGATATCACATACATAAAACATGGGGGCGGGGGGTAAAAATGTAGTGCCTTTTAGAATATTTCTGACCTTAGTGACCAGCAACTTAATATAGACTGCTATATGCTTAGGATGGTTTTTGTCTTTTGTTTTTTGGTTTGTTTGTTTGTTTTTTAAGAGAGAGAGAATGTGTGTGTATGCATGAGCAGTAGAGTAGGAACAGAGGGAGAAAGAAAGAATTTTAAGCAAGCTTCATGCCCAGCATGGAGCCTCCTGCTGATCCAAAAATCAAGGGTCATACACTTAACCAACTGAGACACCTGAGGACCCCAGTGCTTAGGATGTTTTATGTGAACCTCATGGTAACCACAAACCAAAGAGCTTTAATAGATATCAAGCAATCAATCAATAGGAATACAAGCATAATACTAAAGAAAATTGTCAAATCACATGGGAAAGAACAAGAAAAGAAGGAAGAAATGACGACAAAAAAAAAAAAAAAAACAGGAAACAAAAAAATGGCTCTAAGTGTGTACCTATCAATAATTACTTTAAATGTAAATGATCTAAGTGTTCCAATCAAAAGACATAGGATAACCAAATGTATAAAAAAGAGCCATCTATGGGTCAGTTAGAAAGTGAAGTGATTAAATGTGTGTGTGTGTGTGTGTGTATTCCAAGCAAATAGAAATCGAAAATAAAGATTGCCATAGAATATACAACATAGAAAAGATAATCTCTTTAACAACAAACAGTGTTAGGAAAATTGGGCAGTTACATGCATGAGAATAAAACTGTACCACTTTCTTACACCATATACAAAAATAAGCTTAAATTGGATTAAAGGCCTAAATTTAAAATCTGAGGCCATAAAATTCCTAGAAGAAACCATAGGCAATAATCTCTTGGACATTAACTTTAGCAATATTTTTCTGATATGTTTACTTGGGCAAGGGCAACAAAACAAAAAGAAACAATTGGAACCATATCAGACTGAAAAATTTTTACACAGTGAAGAAAAACATCAATAAAACAAAAAGGTAACCAACTAAGTGGGAGAAGATATTTGCAAATGATAGCAGATAAAGAATTAATATCCAAAGTATATAAAGAACTCATACAACTCAACATCAAAACAAACAAACAAAAAAACAAAAACAAATAATCAAATTTTAAAAATGGGCAGAGGACCTGAACAGATATTTTTCCAAAGAAGATATCTGCCAACAGATACCAAAAAGATGTTCAACATCACTTATCAGCAAGGACATGTAAATTGACACCACAGTGAAATACCACCTCATATCAGTCATAATGGCTCATATTAAAAAAGACAAGAAATAACAAGAATTTTTTAAAAAGAACAAGAGGGGCGCCTGGGTGGCTCAACGGATTGAGCCTCTGCCTTCGGCTCAGGTCATGGTCTCAGGGTCCTGGGATCGAGCTCCGCATTGGGCTCTCTGCTCATCAGGGAGCCTGCTTCTCCCTTTCTCTCTCTGCCTGACTCTCTGCCTGCTTGTGATCTCTCTGTCAAATAAATAAATAAAATCTTTAAAAAAAACTTTAAAAAGAATAAGAATTGGCAATGATGTAGAGAGAAGGGAAACCTCATATACTATTGGTAAAATGTAAATTGGTGCAGAGAATATATGGAAATATAATATGAAAGCTCCTCAAAAAACTAAAAATAAAAATACCATACTAATCAGTGATTTTATTGCTGGGTTTTTATCCAAATTTTTTTAAAAAACTAATTCTAAACTATGTATGCAACTATGTTGCAATGATTATTGCAACATTATTGACAATTGCCAAGAAACATTGGTGACTTAAGTATCTATCACTAGATGAATGGATAAATAAGTCAGGATATATATACACAATAAATTTTACTCAGCCACAAAAAAGAATGAACTTTTGCATTTGTGACAACATGGATGGATCTACAGATTAGTACACTTATTGAAATAAGTCAGAGAAAGAAACATTATGTGGCTTAACTTATTTTTGGATTTAAAAAAAAAAACACCAAACAAGAAACAGACTAATAAATACAGAAACCAAAACTGCTAGTGGCCAGAGAAGGAGCGGTGGGTAAGGATCAGTCATTGGGATGGATGAAACAGGTGAAGGGGGTATGAAGAGGTAAAAACTTTCAGTTATAAGTAAATCATGGTAATGAAAATACAGCATAGGGAATATAGTAAATATTATATTAATAACAGCATAGAGTGACAGAGAGTAACTAGCCTGAACATAATGAGCACACTTAATGTAGTAATTATCAAATTGCTATCTAGTACTCCTGAAATTAACATTGTTTATCAACTATACACCGATAAAATTAAATATACCAACAATATTTTTAAAATTTTTAAAAAGCTAAAAATTAAACCCAAAATAGAACTCTGTACAGACAGAACACATCTTAAACATCTATGTTTATTTTTAGAACAAAATTGCTCATTTTTTCTCAAGAGAAATGTAGTAATGTAGATAACTAGCAAGATAAGTTGTGGGTTTTGTATAGTATTTGTCAGTTGCCCCTTTAATGGTCACTGTAGATTAATTTAGTCACATGACTACAGACCACAACATTACCTTCAGATGTTTTATGCTGTACTGAGATCAGCCTCAGATAAAATTGTAACATTGGTAGTTTATCTTTAGCCCCTGTGCATGTAACTGCTTCTTTTTTCCCCTTCAGTTATCCCTCAAGATATCTCTATTGTGTTCCCTCATAGTCTTACTCATAATTTTCAGTAACTAGCAAAAATTAAACCAAGAAAATAATTTCTGCCAAATTATAGTTGATAGAGCTTATTTTCTAACCCTTTCAGAATGTATTTATTTATTACTTTGTAATGTGTAAGTAAAATACTTAAGACTAAGGTTTATTTCCTTCAAATCAATATATTAGTAACAACATTTTCATTATCACGTTCTGAGATTTGAGGTAATAATTTTGGGCCAAGAATATTCTCAGTAGGCACAAAACCAAGCCCCCTAATTCATCCATTCATAAGTCAAGGCCTAACCACAATTACTCTCAGGTTCTCCAAACAGGATATTTATAGTTTAAAAAAAAATCCTATTCAGAGGATAGGATATCCACTAAATGGTAAGCATCAAGGAAATAGTTATCTTTGTGAACAAATTATTTTCCCTTATGATTTATATTTAGTAATATATACTTTATACAACTGGGCTAAGAGGAGATGAGGGTGACTTAGAGACTGAGCTAATTAAGTTCACGAATGAATGCTAGAAAAGTGATGCCAGAAAACTGACATTTGTTAGTGAAATCCAAGAGGCATATTGCTTTCAGAACTTTCTGGAAGTTGTTAGCAAAGATTTAGCATAGAACCACTGGTAAAACTAAAAGCAGTACTCCTACTCTGAAGTAGCTAGGATACCAATCAGGAAATTTGGCCTGAAAGAACATAACTGAAATTAGCTGAAGGATAGGGTATTGGCTTGGTCACAAGAACTAGGGTGAGAGCCAAATAGTAAGAACTTTGGTCAGAATCAATATGTTCTAAATCTCCACTCCTGTCCATGATGTAATTCTAGGGAACCAGATTTACATTTAAGTCTTAAATAATAATAAATGGGATAAATACATGAAACAAAACTTGTCAGATATTGGACAAGTAGCACACAAAAATTACCTTTGAAAGATGCTGCAGTGCTTGATGTCTCATGATTCACTAGTCTCTTCACTAGTTTGTGTCGTTTTTTTATACTTGTGTTTTATTTTTAAAGCCTCTTGCTAGGTTTAGTAATCTCTTTTGTGGTATCTTAAGTACTCTTAACGCCATCCATTATATTTTGTATCTAATTTTAGTGTACTGAGCATCTCTAGAGGTTTGATTTGAATCTTATATCTTTCATATCTATTTTTCATGCTTAAGATTTTTGTGTTCCTCTTGACATAAGGATATTAACACAAATTTAACATCCTGTGTACTAATTCTATCAACTGTGTTAGTCTGGGTCTGTTTTTTGTTATTTATCTTTCTCTTCATCGTGTGTTATATTTCCCTCCTTTCTTGAAAGTCTACAAATTTTTTTTAAAGATTTTATTTATTTATTTAACAGACAGAGATCACAAGTAGGCAGAGAGGCAGGCAGAGAGAGAGAGGAGGAAGCAGGCTCTCCGCAGAGCAGACAACCCGATGCAGGGCTCGATCCCAGGACCCTGGGATCATGACCTGAGCCAAAGGCAGAGGCTTTAACCCACTGAGCCACCCAGGCGCTCTGACAGTCTACAAATTTTTCTTGCATGTCAGACATTGAAAATATTATACTTCTGAGTGATGGAGTATTTAATTTTGGAAAAAGTAAGTTGGAGTATTAATAATAACTAATTTCAAGATAATATAAAATTATAATACTCAATAGAGTATTTGTTTAGAAATAGATATATAGAAAAATGGAACAAAATCAAGAGCCCTGGAATAGATTTATAAGGTTTGTACAATGATTTTCAAAGGTAGTGAAGACAAATTTTAATAAATGATGTTCAACAAAGACAGTATTATAAGCAAGAGAGGAAAATTGGAAGTCAAATGTTTAAAAAGAACCTCAAATCTTAATTTACATATTATGTAATAAGTAACTTATTATATATCACAGACTTGATATAGGTGCTAAATATATTAAACTTCTAAGAGAATATATAAAACATGTGATTTTAGGCAAACATTTCTGATACAATAACACACATATAAAGTATTAATTAAGCCCTAAATATAATCACATATACCCATCTACAAAGGAGGCAGAGAGAGATTTCACAGAGACAGAAGAGGATGGAGCAATATGAACATGGAGGCAGTCATCTAAGTTTTGGAACTTTAAGCCAAAGCATGAGAAGCTGAAAGAAACAAGGGAAAGGGGGCACCTGGGTGATTCAGTAGGTTAAGCCTCTGCCTTTGGCTCAGGTCGTAATTTCAGGGTCCTGGGATTGAGCCCCATGTCGGGCTGTCTGCTCAGCAGAGAACCTGCTTCCCCCTCCTCTGCCTGCCTCTCTGCCTACTTGTGATCTCTCTCTCCATATCAAATAAATAAATAAAAATCTTAAAAAAAAAAAAAAAAGAAACAAGGAATAGAATCCACATTAACCTCCACAGAGAGAGAACATCCCTTGATATAGACTCAGACACTTATTTGGGGGAAAAAAAAGAAAAGAAGCTAATTTTGGAATTCTGGTACCCAGAACTGAGAGAGTAATTTTCTGTTATTTAAAGCCATCACGTTTGTAATAATTTGTTACAGCAGCCAAAAGAAACTCAAGAGTTTCCCACAAAGTTACCCACTTTCAAAGATTTAAGTACATTTTCTATTCAGATATGATTTTGTTTGTTTCTGTTACTTTTATTGTCGATTCTTTTTTATTTCAATTTTTAATTTAAATTCTTGTTAATTAACATATATGGTAAAATTGGTTTCATGTATAGAGTTTAGTGATTCAGTGCACATACATACATACAATACTCAGTGCATCACAAGTACCCTCCTTAAAATCCATCACCCATTTAGCCCATCCCATACAACTTTTCTAGTCTTCTCTTCTAAAATTAAACTATGAAATTCAGTTGCCAATGTGACATTTTCCCTTGGAAAAGTTCAGTATTTCCAAAGCTAAACATCTTCTCCCAAAACCTTACCTATTCCCCTGCCCCCCCCCACAGCTTTTCTACTTAGTTGATACCAAAATCCATTGATTCTGTTACTTAGACCAAGATTTTTACCAGCATCCTAAAATCTTATCTCCTATTCACAACCAACACCCAATGTGTAGGGGAATCTAGCGATCCCTACCTTCAAATTATATCCAGAATGTGACCACATATCACTATATCTACCACTACTACTAATTTTGGTTCAAGTCACCATTGTTTCTCACTAAGATTAATAAAATATCCCACAGCTTTTCCTGCTTCTAGCCTTATTCTTCTTTAGTCACCCAGAAAAAAATTAGTTATCTTTCAAAAACATGAATAAGATCAAATCATTCATCTGTTTAAAATGTTTCTCAGTTTCCCTAAAAGGAAAGGCAATGTCTTCGCCGTGGCTTACCTGGCAGGTCCTACTCGATCTGGCTCTCCGTTCACTTTTCTAACCTCCTCACCACTGTTCTTCCATTCTTCCTTTATTAAATCCCAAACACACTGGCCTCCTGGCTGACCTCTAATACCCTGCCTGAGAGCCTTTGCTCTCACTATTTCATTTACTTGGAATGCTCTTCACATTCATAGCGTTCCAAGTCTGTGCTCAAATTTTAAATTCACAATACAGTCATTCTAGACCACTCTGTTTAATAAAATAAACACCACCACAGCTGCCATATTCAGTTCTCCTTACCTTATTCTTTTTTTGTCCCTTAACACTTAGAACCTTTTTATAAACTTGTTAATACACTTATTTGATACATTTTTTTGCTCATTGTCTCACTGATACTGGAAAGCAAGCTCCTTGAGTATAGAATTTTTTGGTCTCTTTCTCAATGAATCACAAGTGAACAGAACAATGGATGCATCAGAATAGGCACTCAAATACTTTTTGAATGAGTAACTTAATAAATGAGTTAACATTAAAGTTAGACCTAGTTCTCTGTAATTTATTCTTCTTTAAATAAACTATTATGACAAATACAGGATCTGACAGTATTTCTTGACTGTAAATTTGTAAGAAATTAATTTTGCTATAGGTCTACTCAATTTATATATAAAAAGCACTATCTTATTACTCAACACAATTATTCTGTTGTTTGAACATTTGGATCCAAATTCTCTTCAAACTATTCGAAGATATTATAAAATTTTCATTTTTTCAAGTCAAAGGACTAAAGCAGGAACTTGCTAAACAATAGTGTGAAGATGTGAAATAACCAATAAACTCCCAGAAAGCTTCTATTCATTGAAAGAAGTACCATAACATATTAGAGACTCTGCTGACTTTACATTCTTACCCCACACAAAAACTCAAATCGGATTAAGAACCTAAATGTGAGACCTGAAACCATAAAAATTCTAAAGAACACGTGTAGTAATTTCTCTGATATTGGCCATTGTATCATTTTTCTAGATATGTCTTATGGGGCAAGGAAAACAAAAGCAAAAATAAACCATCAGGACCACATCAAAATAAAAAATTTCTGTACCGAAAAGCAAGTAATCAACAAAATTAAAAGATGATCTACTGAATGGGAGATGTTTGCAAAAAACATCCATTAAAGGGTTAGTATCAAAAATATACAAGGAAGTTACACAATACAACACACCAAAAAACAAATTATCCAATTAAAAAATGGGTAGAAGACATCAACAGACATTTCTTTAATGACATATAGATAATCAACAGGACATGAAAAGATGCTCAACATCACTATTAATCAGGGAAATGCAAAACTATAACTAGATATCGCCTCATACCTGTCAGAGTGGCTAAAATCAAAAACACAAGAAACAAGTGTTGGTATGGATGTGGAGAAAAGGAACCCTCCTGCACTACTGATGGAACTGCAAACTGGTGCAACCATTATGGAAAACAATATGGAGGTTCCTCAAAAAATTAAAAATAGAATTACCATATGATGCAGTAATTGCACTACTATTTACACAAAGAATACAAAAACACTAATTCAAAAAGATATATGCACATGCCTATGTTTAAGAATCATTATTTATAATAGCCAATTTATGGAAGTAGCCCAAGTATCCATCAATAAATGGATGGCTAAAGAAGATGTGATAATATATACATATGGAATATTTCTTGGCAATAAAAAATAATGAAATCTTGCCATTTCCAACAACATAGATGGATCTAGAGACTATAATGCTAAGGGAAATAAATTAGTCAGAGAGAGACAAATACCATATGATTTTACTCACATGTGGAAGTCATGAAACAAAACAAATGAGCAAAGAAAAGAGACAAACCAAAAACTGACTTTTAACTTAGAGAACAAACTAATGATTACAGGGTCGGGGCTGGGGGGTAATGAATGAAATAGGTGAAAGGGATTAAGAGTACACTTAGCATCATGAGTACTGTGTGATGTATAAAATTACTGAATCATTATATTGTACACCTGAAACTAATATAACAATATATGTTAACAACACTGGAGTTAAAATAAAAATTTTATTTTTTTTCTTTTTTTTTTTTAATTTTTTATTTTTTATAAACATATATTTTTATCCCCAGGGGTACAGGTCTGTGAATCACCAGGTTTACACACTTCACAGCACTCACCAAAGCACATACCCTCCCCAATGTCCATAATCCCACCCCCTTCTCCCTAACCCACTCCCCCCAGCAACCCTCAGTTTATTTTGTAAGATTAAGAGTCACTTGTGTTTTGTCTCCCTCCCAATCCCATCTTGTTTCATTGATTCTTCTCCTACCCACTTAAGCCCCCATGTTGCATCACCACTTCCTCAT